>NC_084461.1:141314393-141617424 GCF_027409185.1 Cynocephalus volans | reverse complement strand
TGTCTACACTTACACTGCCTAATGTGAGGCTTTATGCACAAATTGGGAATCAGATTTTCTGGTGGCTCCATACCCTTGCAGATAGCCAGCTTGCTTCCTCTGTGGACTTAAAATAAAGCCAAGCATGGCAGCATCCCTTTAAACCACTGGTGCTGGGATACATCTGTATTGCAACTCACCTTAAATGTTATTTCCCCAAAAAACTCTTTTCTGCACCTCCCAGTATAAACGAGTCCCCTCCCATCTGTTATATGCTATCATGGCATTCTCTATTCTTCATAGCAATTGTCATAGTTTGAAACTGTATTTATATTTCTGTGACTTTTTTGTTTAATATCTTCTATATCCTTCCACCTTCCAGCTGACATTAAACTCAAAAAAGATAGGAGTGATTTCTGTTTTCTTAACCCTGGCAATCTGGTGTCTAGCTCAGTCCCTGACATATTACTATATTACAGAAGTAACATATTACATATGAGGGTAATTCAGAAAGTTCATGAAAAAATAGAATTAAAAGATAATACAAATCTTTTGGAATTACCCTTGTGTTATTGCTACTAAAGTTTAATATTAATTAACTGTATTATGTGCCAGACACTATTCAAAAGTACTTTACATAAATCATCTCCTTTCATCTTCACAACTCTGTGAAGCAGGAAATATTATTATTCCCATTTTATAGATGAGAAAACTGAGATGCAGAGATGATAACTTGTCCAAGTTCTTACAGCTAGGAAGTGGCAGAATCAAAATTTAAACCCAGGCATGCTGCCCCCGAAGTCAGGAGGCATTCATTAAATATTTGTTGGATAGATGAATGAATATTACTGTGTATCAAAGAACTTTGGGGACTCAAAACTGAGAGGACACTTACATATCTTCTGGGATAATCTCCTAGCCAGTGCAAAAATATCTCTTACAGATACTTTGCGAGTTTGTTCTCCACATCCTTCTGAAATACTTCTGGTAATGGGGATTCACTAACTTTTCCAACTGTGCAACTCTCACTATTTGGATGCTCTTCCTTACATGAAGCTGAAATCCACTTGTTTGGTAATTCCACCTGTGGATACTTGTGCTGCCCTCAGTAGTTGAAAAGAATTTTAGTCTCTCCCACATAGCTCTGATAAGAGTTTGCAGTTAGATGGAAGCCTCTGTCCCAGCAAACCACAGTTTATTGATATCCATGTTGAACCGTAGTATCTACATTTGAATACACGGCTTTCTAGGCATGGTTTATACAGGGCAGGGTAGAATGAGATTATTTATTTCTGTATCCCTGGGGACTTATGCACTGCTTGTAGAATTGAAATGGAAAGCTTTCACAGTGGTAATAATACTTCCTTTTTTTGTAGATGAAAAGTTACAAAATATGTTTGCATGCTTGATCTCAGTTGATTTTCTCTACCGTATGTCATTTGATCTGCATTACCTTTTTGATCTGAAGTTTTAGAGTACTAGAACTATAAGCAGCATGAGAAATGCTCTGAGGTCCAGAAAAGTTGAATGGCTTGTTTAAGGTCAAGCTAAGTTTCCTTCTAAAACTGATACTTTCTGGATACTATGTTCTTACCATGATCTCCCATAAACCTGATGAGTTTCTCAACTTCTGGTTCTTTTTAACATGTTAATTGTGGTAAAAATTGTATTGGCAAATAAACTTTCTAACATTGGAGGTGTGCAAACTGGTTATAAGATGACTTTTGGGCAAGGATGTTCTACCTACAATAGTACTTGAGACATCTGATGAGTACTTGTCTAGTGACAAGTGACACAAATGTCTAGTCTTATAATTCTATGCTATCCATAGACTTTGAAGACTTCTATGTACCAAATCATTTCTGAGTATAGCAACATTGCTTCTCCTCTTAACTGGTAGTAGCCAATATCATCCTTCATGACTAAAAGACCACGAGAAATACATAACTTTTCAACACTGATTATCTGCTCCTTGTGGGAACTTTCCAAGACTGTTTATCCAAATCCTACTCAATCTTCACACCCAGATCAAATTCTATCTACTCGGAGTAGCCTTTCTTAATCTTCTCAATTAGAATGAATCTTTGCCTCTCACATATCATTGCAGTACTTTGTCACTCTCCTATAAAATTGATCAAAGTCTGCCTTATAATTATGTATCTTTTTCTGCTTCACTCAGCCATCAGCATTGATTTATTTGCACATCATTTATTATTATTATTAACCATGTGTAAAGCCAAGCATTTTACATATTTTGCCTTTTTGTTTTGTTTAGTTTTACCTTATTTGCAATGACCCTATTTGGTAGATGCTTATCACAACATCACTATACTGATGAGGGAATGGAGGCTTGGACGTTAAATCATTTTCGTAGGATTACGTGGTAAGTTGGTGCCAGAATTGGGATCATGAGTTCTTGGAGAACAGTGGCCATGATTCTTTACTTTCTCCAGTCCCTAGCATTGTATTTTATACACAGTGGGTGTTTAACCTTTTTTTTTTTTTTTTTTTTTTTTCTGTTGCTTATGGTCACAGATCCATAACATATTGAACCACACTCTGAGCATAGAAAGCCCATAGTGCTAGAGAATCAAAGCCAGGTAGATCTGCTGGGTCTTGGAGTGAGGTGAAAGCAGTCCTTCAGTTGAGCAAGAGGAGCATTAAGGAGCTGTATTATGATAGACACTCTGCTGTCTTTCTTAGGGCCAGAGGAGATATTGAAGATAATGAGCAGTGGTCTGCATCTTTGATTTCAACCTTGGGTGGAAGAAGAGGTAGAAAATTTCTGTTGTTTAGTGGTTGGCCTGAGAATTCTTTCTGTGGAGAAACCCACCTTGGTGGAGGAAGAAAAAAAAAAAAAAAAAAACCTTGACAAGCCCATTTACTACAGAAGCTGAGACTCTGGGTATACAGTACAGGTGAACCTAAGCAAAGTGGAAGAATGTGTTTGTTGCTCTGGAAGGAGGAGGGAAATATGAGAGGGAGAAACAGAGGGAGGTGGAAGCCGCAAAGTGGTGAATCATCTGTGCTGGGTTGTGCATGATACAATCACTCCCCAGAGCTGTCTGATCCTCAGTGAATTCCTGAAAGCATAGCAAATGGTTGGCACAAATAGATTTCTCATGGAAAATGGAGAAAGGACTATGCCTTAGGACATGGGGGTAGAATGGAATGAGTGAGTCAAGTGATAAAATTCTTAACACCAGGAGAAAAGAAAGACTGAGGACAGTGGATGGCTCTCCAATGCTGTAGAACTAGGGTTCAAGGCAACATTCCTGGGATTTGAAGGTTGTTTTGGGGGGCAACTGACTGTCATTCGGTAACAAACCCACAGAGCTCATGTGACTAATTTGAATTTACGTGAACAGAGAGTAAATAGATGTTTCTTGATCACCAACCCAATGCCAGACACCGTGCTGGGTTGGACATCATCTCAGGGCAATGGGGAGAAATTATGAAGTTGATCTATGGGAATTCTTCCTTCATTTGTTCTGCTGAGAAATCTCTCAGTTTTTCTGGTTGTTCACTGGTTCCTGCAGTTATTAATCCAGATTATTCCTCCAAAAAACAGTACCTCAATTTTGGAGCTTTCTTTTCCTCACTTTCTCCCACCAAAATTTGTCAACTTACAAAAAGCTGTAATATGTCCTTAAGAGTGTTCTAAACTTAGGCTTGAGGGACCTGGGAGGAAATCCCTGCTCCAGAACTTTCTAGATGTTTGATTTAGGGCCGAGCTCTTAACTTTTGGGAGCTGTTCTCATTTGGTGTGTGTCTCTGAAATGGTTTCTATGTGTCTGTCACCCATACACTGTGAGCAGCATAAAAACAAGTAGCATTATTATCTTGTCTGTACCTTTAGCATGCTAGCACAGTGCTTGGCAGTCTATAAAGTTTGTTGTAGGAATGAATTAATGAATGAACACATACCTGTCCTTGCTACTTCTGTGAAGCGCGAATGAATTAATGAATATGGAAGAAGTTAAAAAAAAACCATAATTTGCCTGTTTATTAAAAACCTCATCACAGCTAGCTGCCACGTTAAACATAATTGAGCTAAGCCAATTTTATTAAGGTGTTAATATTTGAGAGTTAGATTTACGGGTTACCTCCGCTGAGGGTTGCTTGTGCTTTTATGTGTGGGTTTTGGGGAAGAGTATTTATATCTTACAAACGGAGTTTAATTAACCCATAGGAATTATGGACAGCAGTGGTGGGCATATTGAAAAAGACATTTTTGGACAAAGAGGGAGCTTTCTGTTTTTTTTCAAGCAGGAAATAAAAACCTGCCAGCTTCAATCCTTACCCCAAATGCCACAACTACAGCACTAAGACTCCTGGAAAAACTCAGTGCAGTCGTGACAGGCTATATCTTTAACTCAGTCTCCATTTAAAACTAGGCACAGCAAGAAACTAGAAACAAATGACCGAGCCACATAGCGATTGTGGGAATTAGTGATCAGCATGGTCTGTGACCCATGCAAGCTACTTTTTTTCTTTTGGGTTTGGTGCAAAAACTTCTCCCATGTCATTTTAAGTTGATTCTGCTTTGCACAATAATTTTTTTTTCAGAGCACCACAAATGATTTATGACTTTCTGACACCGCATCCCACAAGATTACATAAGGAACAGTGAAAAACAAGTGATAGGGTCAAACAAAAAAATACCAGACATTTTCAAAAAGTGGGTTTCATCTTGGCTTCAGTTAGCTAACAGTTTTCTACTCACCAAAAGGGCTCCTTCATTCCCAAGTGTACCGCATTTCTGAGAGGATCCTTTAGATTTTCTTTCACTGCTGCTGGCACACTGTGATCAACTTGGTGTTTGGCCCCCAGCAATGTCCAACTGCCCCCAATCCTCCTCTTCTCCCTGAAAGTGAACTTTGCAGTTGGATTGCAGAAATGGCCTCATTAGTTTGGTTAATGATTGGACAAAAACACTGATGGGAATAATATCTACCAGGCTTGTCATTTCTTTAATCATAGAATAATAGAATTTCAGAGTTTGCAGGGGCTTGGGATTACCTAGTTCTATCCATTTTGACAAAAAAAGAAACTGATGACCAGAGAGGTGAAGTGAGTTGCCCAAGACCACACAGCTGGATTCCTTAAGCAGAGCGAGGGACATAATTCAACCTCAGCTTAGTGCAGTCTGGGTATATTTATCAATATACTCTTATCTCCCTGTTTAAATGGAAGTGGTAACATTGGATATTATTTTTCAACTGTAGGGATTTTGGAGCTTATCTGATGGAATTTCTGCTTCTGACTTGTTTCTTAAGTCAGAGCCAATCCAGGGAAACAGGGGAGGGTGGCAATTGCTTGCAAGGCAGGGGCAGTGTGGAAAGTCAGGGCATTGGGCAGCAGGCTGGATGAGGTGAGGTGTCATTTTGGAGTCTTGGTCAGAAGTGGACAAATCATGGGATGAAGGTTTATTTGAAACTTGAGGTCTGGATCAGTGGCTTGTGTGAAGTACCAGGTTTGAGGGGAAGGTGTGAGATGAGAAACTGAAGGTGAGTCCAAGGTCAAGGAGTCACAAAGGGCACAATGGTTGAGACCAGTGGTCAGGGTGTGTGCTGAGATCAAGTAGGGGGGCTACCAGCCAGACAAGGGGCCAATTAATGGGTTAAAGGAACAGGATTGAGTCATGTTGTTTCAATTTTAAAGGTAAGTATTGAAAACCCACTACTCTGACTTATGAGAAAATCAAATTACAGAACAGTGTGTTGAGTATGACTCCATACACGCATAAATCTGTTTCAGCCTGTGGAGTGGAGGGTATCGTGTAGTTTCCTGGTTAAGAGCATGGACTTAGGGGTCAGAAATCCTGAATTTGCTTTTTGATTCTGCCTTTTACCAATTGTATAATTCTAGATAAGTCACTTCTATACCTTAGGTTTTTAAAATCATAAAGTAAAATCTACTTATCAATTTGCTGTAAAGGTCTGAGATATAAGGCATTTAGCACAGTGCCTGGCACATAGTAAAGGTATAAAAAATGCGTAGTTATTCTTTTTTTAGGCTTGATCTTTGAAAATAAGATAAATCTAAATTTGAAACCCAGCTTTGTCACTTATTAGCTGTGTGTCCTTAGGTGGGTCACACCTCTCTGAGCCTCAGTTTTCAATCTGTAAAATGGGGATAATCATCACCACATTGTGGGATGTTGTGAGAATGAAATGAGGTAACATGAGCATTTCAGCCCAAAGTACTCAAAAAAAAAAAAAAAAAAAAAAAAAAAAGGAAGTTCTAGGGGTCGGAAGCACCAGCATGAAGTTAATGTGTTGGGTGATGGAGGCAGAGAAGCAAAAGGAAGCCTGCTCATAAAAATGTCCACAGTTATTTTTATTTCTTTGTTAGTGTTTGTGTTGTTTGAAAAAAATTGTGTTTCCAGTGAGCCTGTTTTATTCAAAACAAAAGAATGGCTAAAAAATAGCAAGATCTTGATTAACAAATGTAAAACCTACTGCTTGCTTTGCAATGCTCAAGTGCTAAGGACAAGTAGGTAGAGCCGAAGGAAGACAAGCTCAGGCTGCAGTGGAGACACGCTGATGTCTGGAGTCTCCCCTCTTAGGGGGAAATCGCTGTGGCTGTTTTGGACCAAAATAACCAGTTTTTTTACAAATCACCTTATCAGGTTAAATGTTTTGAGAGTATAGACTTGATCATAGACAGCAGTAGGGATATCCTGATTTTAAGTCAATAGATGTGCTGAATTACAGAATTTTAGAATTGGAAGTAATTTCAGCCTGCCCTGGGCAAACGCTTGATGAACTTCTCCCTCCCTTGGGCCATGGGAAGGGATCTGAGAACCTTCCAAGGAGGTGTCACTGCAATGGTCTGTCGCTGCAATGGTCTGAATTGTTGCTAAATGCTGCCCACTCTCCACTACCCTTCTGATTCTGAACTCTGAACTGAATCGCCCTCTGTCTAGCACCAAGAATGTAGCTTGTTATAACATGCTCATGTGTGTACCATTGGGAAGATCTCTGAAAACTGAAAAATGGGCTTTTTAAAAGAAGTTCCAAGCTTTCCCTCAGAAGGGGGATTCATCTATATATTCAGACAATGCTTCATACAACAAATACTTAATGAGAGTCTATGTGCCAGGCACAGAGCTAAAAAATAAAAAATAACTTAAAAGAAAAGAAAGAAAGAAAGAAAGAAAGAAAGAAAGAAAGAAAGAAAGAAAGAAAGAAAGAAAGAAAGAAAGAAAGAAAAAAAACAGAGATAAAGCAAAAAAGGTAGATTTTATTTAAAATCAGGTAAAAAAAGGCACTGGACCAAGAATTAGGAAAAACTGGCACTTGAGCCCCAGATCTTCCATTAAATAATTGTGTGATCTTAGGCAGGTCACTTCCCCCTCTTTGAGCCTCAAATTTTCAACTGTAAAATGAGGATGTGGGGCAAGTTGTAGTGATTGGAATCATCCATCAGTTTTCCTCTTTGGGGTGTAGACAGAGACAGAGAGCTAATTTCCACTAGCCATTCATACAAAGCCATTCCTTATTATTTCTTTTCTTTCTTGTCAGCAGAGGAAATGCCCCAGTGCTCCAGAGAGACCAAGGAAAATGGATTTTCCTCTTTGCATCTGTAAAACTGGTAGGTGGATTTGGCTGCCTCAGCTGATTTTTGGACTGACGTCAAGACTGGAAGGAAGGCAGCTGGCCTGGGAGCTCTCAGTGTTGGCAGCAAGAGACCTGGACTCAGAGCAGTGGGCGCTGTTCATGCAACCCAGACATTGCCAGAGGAAATACGCAAGCTCCTGGGAGTCAAGGCTGAAATCTTTCTTTTCACATCTTTCTCTCTTTTCCTCTGTACGTGAGAGTTCATTCCAGCTTATTGACCTTAAACTTGGCTTTCCAGCACAAACTTGTGTTTAAGTTCTTCAGGATTTTTGCTCCTGGTCACCCCCTCAAGATGTGTCTACCCGGCACATCTTCCAAGAAACAAGGGGACCCAGTTCCGCCCATCCAGGATGACAGCTCTCTGGCAGCTGTAGAATGCAGATTTTGGGATGGTGACAGTGGATGTTACTGACACCCACCTTGGCTACTAACATTTGTTTGTGGAGCCATCAAGGTGTCATGACTTGGCAACAATGCTTCTTCCTTTCCTTGAGTCTTGGGAGAAGAGCATCCCAGTCCTCAGCCAGGGCTTCCCAAGTGTTTCCAGCACTAACTGGTGGTGTCACCAGAGACGTGACATTCAATTGTCCTGTTTGTAAAATGAGGGGGATGAATTAGATCAGGGCTTTCTGTCCTGCGCCCTGAGGCACCCAAGATGTTTCTCACAGGTGTCAGTGTATGGTGAGGGGAGGTGACGGAGCTTTGGTCTTTAAATCAGGCAACTCCTCTTTACTCTCTTTTACATTTTGAAATTTGTTCATAAGATTTCCTTTGATGGAAGTGTTCTTTTAAAAAATTAAAAACTTTGTAAAATCAGTGGAATAAATACATTTATTTATGCAACTTTGTTTTTGACACCAGCTATGTGCCAAGCACTGCTTTAGACACTGGAAATTCCAAATGTTTCAGCAGCTATTACTGCCCTGCTCCTAACCCCCTGGGCCCATGGTTCCTTTACTCACGAGCTTCTTATTCTGTGCGATGTACCCGGGACTCTGCCTCAGGGCTTTCTTGCATGCTCAGGCAATTGCACAAGGCAGTATAGAAGTGGGAAGACAGCAGAAGCAGCTTTCAATTAACAGATGGGAGTTGTAGAGAATACCCCTTGCTGGTGGCAACTCTGAGGCATGTGCTGCATCACAGAGGTCGCCATTGGGAATATGACCCAGTTGCTCATTAACACATCATGTTTCGGGTGCCTTCTTTCACATCTTACTCTCCAAATCCCCTACTGATACTTTCTCAGATTGCCTTCCAAACGATCTACTTGCACTTAAATCCTTGGCTCAGGGGCTGCCCAGGGAAGAGACCATGGGAACCCTAACCTGTCCTGTGGAGTATGTGTGTGTGTGTTAATTAGATGGTGGCTAAGGTCCCCTCTAGCTCTAGACTAATCAGGGAAGCAAAGCTAAAGACCTGAAGCTGCCTTTGACTGGAGCAAACCCCAGTCAGCCTTTTAACCTCCTGATTAACTTGCAAAGTGCGAGCCAGTCTTGTACTGGACTCTGCCATAGAGAGCCAAGCACTGGATTAAGATCCTTTGCTTTAAGATCCACTGGTATTCTCTCCATTTAGGGATACAAGAAATGTTGTGAGTTACAACCCGGTAAGAGAAGAAAAGACTTAACTACAAACCAATTTAAGAATCAAAGCGAGGCAATAAGAGGGAAAGTTTCTTGGGTTGTATTACAGCTAAACAGATACAAGATAAATGTGTGTATATATATGTAATAATAATATTAAATATATATACATATAGATATAGTTATATGTACACACACACCTTCCTAAAACAGTTGGAGAATAAGCACCCCAGTACCTGCCTTAGCCTTTGGAGGCAGAGGGGGGCTTCAGCCCAGCTGAGCAGCCTGGTCTGCAGAGGAGTCCCCTGGTGAGGGGTCGAGGGACCCTCTCCAATGAGCAGATCACAGAAGTCAAGGGGTTTTCACCACAAAGTGCAGTGTAAACAGGAAAAGGCTTGGGTCTAGAAGAATCTGTTTCTAGAGGCTTTCAGTCATTACAAGTGAAATTCTCCTGGGGGAGGATCTAAGCACTGTAATAGGTTCCAGGTCCAAAGAGAATTGTTTTCCACTGAGTTCCACAGGGCCTTGTTATGTTTGAGTCTCTCCTCCAGCAATCACATTGGCTCATGGCCCTGATCAAGTTGCATGTTTCATCAACCCAGGCAGGCGTGCAAAGCTGTTACGTGAGAAATTCTGCTAAGTTGCAGAAGAATATGAAGGCTATGTTGCCTGGCACTCAGACATTTGGTCTATTTGTTTGAATAAAATGGGTCAATTCCTCTAGAGAAAATGAAGCCAGTGTGTATGGTTGTTTGGCACGCTGAAGACAAAAACCACTGGCTGAAGGAGCAAGTTCTCTCTTTCACCAGGAGGCCCCACAGTGTACAATCTCAGTATCTCTATAACCACTCTTGGTCAACTTTCTTATTTTTAATTAAATAAACTACTGGATTCAACAGCTCAGATTGCAGTTGGCTGGGAAGGACCTCTTTCCTACTCTTGGCTCCCGCCAGCCCTCTTCTGTCATTGAGATTATGAATTATCAAGTGGCCTGTTGCTGGGATTGGCGGGTAGGGGGAATTGATTTGAGTGGAAAGGGGCTACAGTCTGTTTTTGTTTCCTTGTCTAAGTACAAGCCTCAGCCCAGCGTAACTGTGCCCTCAGGCCAAGAAGCTGTCCTCTTTTATTCCTCCATAAACCTAGGAAGAGGCTTGTCACAGGTACTAAATAACAGGAATTCCTAGGAAGGCAGGGGATGGTGTCCTCCTGTGAGACCAGAATCTCCTGAGGTCTGGACAGTGCCCTTGTAGAGTTCACTTGGTTTAACCCAGTTCCTGCAGCCTTCAGAGACTAGACCTAGATACCAAGTAAGGGCTTCTTAATTATTTGGCTCCTTAGTGGTCAGCTCAGTCTAACCGCTCTTTTAGCAGACAATAGATGTGTCTCATTTTGGTGGCAGAGGTTGGTGGCAGAGTGAGGATCAGAAGCTGATTCTCCTGCCTTCCCATCAGGCTCCCTTTTGGTCCAAAGGCAGAAGGCACAAATTCTAAGGGAGTTGGGTTCTAAAGTAAGCACCTAAAAAGAAAAATAGGGTGTGGTCAAAATTTCTCTTGAACACCCCGCCAGAAGGGCTTGCTTGCTCTTGCTGGAAACCGATGGTGTCAGACAACAATCATTTTTCTCCCAGCATTGGACCAGATTGCAGCTGCTTAGAGCCTCAGATGACATAGCTGGCTCACCTTTGGGTGAAGTGAGAAAGTATGTCTTTTAACCCTCTCGTCACTCTCCACATGCAGTGGTGGTGATGCTGTGAAAGGCGTGTGGCTGTAGATGAACCATCAGAGCACACCTTCCATCTGACACTCATCCTGGGGTTCACGGTCAGCAGGAGGAAGGATAGGTGGGACCATGTACACTGTTTGCTTGTTCTTCTCTCTGTGCTTGTTTTGTTTGCTTGTTTGAACATATCTACTTGAATCTGTGTAAGACACATGTGGCTGTAGGGTGAGTCCACCATATACCATTGTTAAGAGCAAGAGTTCCACAGTCACAATGATGTAAATTCAAATTTCGACTTTGCCCCTACCCTCTGTTCTTATGTGACTTAATTCTTTCTGTCCCTCTTTCCTCATCTGTAAAATGGGAATAATAATTCCTGCCTCCTAGGGTTCCTGGGAGATTTAGATGGAAAAATATGCGTAAGGCCTGGCTCAGATGGACTCTCAAAAGCTACCAGCTCTGAGCATGTGCATGAGGACATGGTGATGATAATTCAATGGTTTTCCTGGGGCTAGATAGTGTACATATACAGAACGCTTCTAATTTGGGATTTCATGAATTTCCTTTAACTTCTCCCTCTCTTTGTTTCATCCCAGTCTCTTCTAATTTGGCTTGGTTTGCTCTTCCATGAGTCAGTTTGAAAATAAAAGCAAAAGCAAAGCAACGAAATATGAAGGTTCTTGGGTTATACTGCAGATCCCAGGTACAAGGTGTACATGCACCTAATTGAGATTATGGGTTCTCCAAATGTGAGATAGTTCTTTTTAGTCCATGTCTCAAAGGAGAAGGAGCATATTGGACTGACTATAAAACTGATCTGGTTAAAGACAAAATAATTGCATTGGGGATATGAATGGTCTAATAGTTAATAATTTAGTCTAATTATTATTTATTCTTAACAAACGTTTGGAGACCTAAAACCACATATTCACAAAGTATCCTCGGCCAAGTCACTTCTCTTTGAGCCTCAACTTCTCTCTTTGTACAATGTAGAGGTTGAATTATTTTTACTAGTGGAAACTTTTCATAAAAGGAAATCCTACATCCAGATCCAATATTAAAAAAACTTATCTATATGGATCCATTCTGGCTGAAGGGCTTAAGGGTGACTTAGAGCTTTTCTAATTTGGGTCCTCTTTGTCTTCCAAGAGAGCTCCTTATGGACCTTCAAGATACCCTCTGGCTAGAAGAAAATAGCCAGAATAATCTTAATTAAATGGTGCTTCCACCTTTAACTATCTAGAATCCTCCAGATCCCAAGGAGAAGGTGACTAGATTTAAGATGGAATTCCAAAGTGACTGTAGAAGCAGATATGGTATCTGCCATTTTGGACTGCTTTCTCTGAGAGAAGTACTGTGCTTAGCATCTTGCAAAGGTCATCTCATATAATCCTAACAACCTCTCTTGAAAGTAGCTACTATTATTTTTTCCACTTTACAGTTGAGGACATTGAAACCCAGAGAAGTAAGTGGCCTAAGGTGACAGAGCTAAGATTTGAATCAGGTCTGTCTCCAGAGACCACATTTTAAACCATTTATCTAGCTTCCAGCTGCTGAGGTCAAGGAGAGAGATACCCACAGGCTTGAAGATGGCTGCTCTATTTTACTGTCTCACTCACTACTTAAGAACACAGTTACTGTAATTGTTTAGAAATGGTTGCCAGATGTAATTTTTGTTAATGGATCTGTGTAAACTTGCTTGTTATGAACATAAATAATTCACACCCTGAATGAGCTTGCACATTGGTGTGTGGTCTTCATCGACACTGAGGCTCTGGAAGAACTGTTGCACGTGTACCCTTGGAGACAGACTGTCGGATGAGTTTCACAGATGATCTAGTCGTCCTTGGGCTGGACAGGGAAGGTTGCTTTTTCTTTTGGCTGCAGTCTTAGCTTTCTCCGGTCACTGGCCAAGTTAAGGAGCTCCTCCCCACTCAGTCGTCCAATCAGCTTAGTCAGAGTCAAACTTCCGGCTGGCCAGGCACCTGTTAATCAGGGTGACTCAAGCCAAGGGTTAAGCCAACGGCTGTCTTGACACATTAAGTGATGCAGACTGCCCAAGAAACATGTTGGCTCTGCTCTGTCCTTCTGATTCATCGTCCTCTATGTGACTTGACTCTCCTGCCCCCCTCTCCCCTTTCTGGTGTGTCTTTCAGTTTACAAAGCATTTTAAAATCCATTCTCTCATCTGATAGTTTTAATCACCTCTAGGAGCTAGATATTCCTAGTCCCAGTTTCCAGATGTAGAAATCAAGATCTAGAGGGGTTCATGACTAGCCCCAAATGTCGTGGCTACTAATTAGCAGAGCAATGATTGAAATCCAGGCTTTCTGTCTCCAAATGATATATCTCAACTTTGGCATAGGATATGGGGTTTAATATTCTCTACCTTTCTTCTCTCTCCTGGTTTGACCTCTGACTTCAGAAACTCTAGTTTCTCCCTGATTCCATTTTAGAGGCTTCTCACTTCTGCTTCCGATTCTGGTCATTATTCCTTATAGACAACACAGTGACTCCATTTGTCTTCCAGTTTGTTCCTTCATTTTGTCATTTTTTCACAAACATTTACTAAGCACCTACTGTGTACCAGGTGCTGTGTTCAGGGTTGGGGTTGAGAGGAAGAACAAGAGACCATCTTGACCTCTCTGCCATGTTGAATGCCACCGACTAGGTTCTTCTCCTCTCTTTCCTTCATTGGCTTCTTCTCAATGCTTTAAATGTTGGTTAAAAAAAAAAAAAAACAGAACAAAACAAAACCACACACAAACACATAAGTCAAGAGGAAGACCTGAGCTGAGAAGTGTAGATCTAGAGCTCTGGTGGGGACCAGGCTGGAGTGTGGACTGGGGAGTCATTTAATTAAAGTTCAGGAAGGTACAAGACTGCTTAGGGGAGGGGTAGAGAGCAGAGTTGCCTGCAGGTTGAATTTTGCTCTCAGATGTCTGTGTTGAGCCTACACTGAATTTTGGAAAAGAGCAAATTAGTCAACAGCATTTAAAAATCAGAACAGTTGTATAAAAATCTAGGTTTCTTGTTTCTCTTTAATTATGGCAAGATCTGGCAATGCTGGGCCTACACTGCAAGGCAGTAGGTGACTGGAGCTGAGTTGCTGCTGCCCCTTTACAAAAGAACACTCTCAAGGTCCCCATTGGCCCCCAGAGGGTCTGCTCCTCTTGTTTCCATGATCTTCTTGGCCCTGAAGACTTTCAAATTTGCGATCCTCATATAGAGTGATGGATGGGAAGTATGCCTAGGACACTCACATTAACTGCATAATGGACTTCAAGGTAGACCTATTTTTCTAGTTTTATATCAAATTCTTCCTCTTTGCCCAGATTCTATTTATAAGACATGAGTTTGATCATCCTAGAGGGAAGGAGGATCTCTTCAGAGGCGGAGAAGTTTGATACATTGCTCATTGCAGCAGGTGCGGGGTTGAGGTGGTTATTCATTCCTCCTAACAGAATTAAGCCCACTCCCCAGTCTCTAGAGCACTTCCAAGTAATCAACCCTAAAAGAAAGCTGAAAATTAAAAGACCCCCTTAGGCCTGCCTTCCAAAGAGAAAGGATGAAGAGGGCTGGGAATTTGATGTTCAGTTTTGGAGCCAGTAACCTTTCAGACCAGGACTGGATTGAAATTTGTTTTTTACTCTTCAATTGCCACTGGACTGATTTTATCCCTGAGATGTAATCTCGTTATGCTGCGGTTACACTGGGCCACGTGCCCTCATCCTTTGTTGTCCAATGAGACAGATGCCTTCTTGCCTGCCCTTCTTGCTTTTATGAAAAAGTTATCATAGCATTTTCTACTTTAGCCTGAATATGATTTTATAAAAAAAAAAAAATCAGAAACCCAAAGGCGTCTCTTGCCCATGCTCCAAAGAAAACTATCATGAGTTCTGAGTTGTTTTTGTGCCCTGCCTGAATTCTTTGAAAACCCTGAAAATGATATTATTCCTTTTTCGTTTTTTTGGTCAGCTAAGTGGCTCATTGTAGCTGAGGAATTCCATAATAATAGCTCCACTTCCAGGGCTTCAAAAGAGTGGTCACTCACTTCAAAGGGTGCCTTTTTATTTGTCATTTCTTAAGACATTATCAACTTAGTGACTTGAATAGAGTGTGTTGGTAAAACACTCAGGTGGGGTCTGGATTTTAACAATCACTTTGCTGCTAGCTTACTGTGTGATCTTGGAGAAGCCACTTTCCCTCTTTGAGCTTCAAGTCTTCACTTGTGAAATGACTGGATTGAACTGGATCAGGCTTCCCCAAATTTGGTCATTCAAGTACCATTTTCATGATTTTTGCCACAACTTCATACTATCTGTTCTATTGTTAATATACTATTTTTGGTTGACTTTTAAGTGCATCTCTTTTACAAATATATTTTATATTGCTCTTAAAAATGGAAAACCATTATCGTATCTCCCAAGTAGAAGGTAATCTTAAAAATAAGCACAATGAGAACAGAGCCTTTACATTCCAGTCAGATACTGTCGGCTGCCAAATAATGGTAGCTCACGTCAGCAGAGTGCCAAGCCCACTTCCTGTGAAGTCACGCATTTACTCCTCATGGAAACTCTATGAGACAAAGACTATTATTAACTCCATTTTACAGATGAAGAAACTGAGTCACAGAGGGGTATATTAACCTGCACAAGGTCACAGAGGCCCTGTGTGCCTTAGCGGCGACTTTAACCCAATCTGTGCTATATATTGGCTATTGGTGTGGGCTTGTTCTCTCTTTGTTAAAAAGAAGAGGTTATCTTGTGTCAGGAGGTGTTAAAGACACACTAACACTGAAAAAGAGAATTCTCACTGATGTAGTCAGAGATCATGAAAGAGCTTCTGTACTATTCCATTTCTGTTGCTTATAACAAAAATATGTGGAACTGGGTAATTTGTAAGAAAATAAAATTTATTGCTTACAGTTTGAGAAGCTGAGAAGTCCAAAGTCCACAGAACACATCTGGTGAGGGTCTTAGCGTTGGCGACAGTGACACAGGGGTCTCACATGGCAGAGAAAGCAGAGCAGGGAGAGACATAGTTCCTCATTCACTATCCTTTTAAAGCCCTTAGAGCCACGCCCCTGATCACCATTATTAATCCATTCATTATGATGTGGTTCTACAATCTAATCACCTCTTCAAGGCCCCACCTTTCAATTACCACAATAGGATTCCCCACCCTCTTAACACTATCACAGTGAGGACCAAGCCTCCAACACATTAAACTTTGGGGGGACACAATTTAATCCATAACAGCATCAGAAGGGAACAATTTGCTCCCCAAGTGATTCAATGTCCTCTGCCCCTTCACCCACTCTGGGTCTCTGTTGTCCCTGTCTACCTGACAAAATAAAGCTCTATTTTGTGATTCACTTGCTCTGTACTTAAACCCTTATCTTACTCATTTTCAATTGTTGAATATCACATTTTGCCAACAGTTATTTTCCTTAAACTAAATTTTAGAAGAAAGGCACAAAATGGGACTTTTCACACGAGGTCGCTCCCCTCCATTAGGAACACAAAGGGAGTCTGAGATTAGCTGCAATCATCTCAGTCCCCATAATGTCACAGTAATGACTTAGAATATCTTTTAATAGCAGTTAACGAATCCTAGAGGGCCAACATAGCAATTGTCATTCACAGCACTCAACATGTCTCTCTTTCATCCTGGATTCCTGGGGGATTCAGAGTGGTGGCTGGTGACAGGAGTAAGAGTGGAGGAAGAGAGGGATGGAGACCGTAGCCTCAGGACCATCTCTGCAGCAAGTGTGTGCTGAGCTGGGACTGAGGCTGACTCATAGCAGCCCTGGGGCCAGAGTCATGAAAAGTTGATCCAAACATTTGTACAAAGCACTTCCCCGATGTGCGATGAAGTGCCACCATAAATGTGACACATTCCCCATTTTCTAAGAGAAGTGGTGGTGAACACTGCTGGCAGGTGCAATGGCCTGGAGCTTCCTGTCAGAAGTGTGAGTCGCTCACACTGCCCAAGCCCTAGCACCCTGGGTGGGTGGAAGGGGGTCAGGTAGCTGTGGTGTAGTGGGCTGATTTCATAAGACAGGGGCTGCTGGCCTCCTCTTATTTTTACCTTAATGATCATACCAGGAACAGTTATGGAGCCTGTGCTTTGTGCTGGGCACTGAGCTAAGTGCTCAACACTCATTATCACATTTAATCCTCTTTGACAACGCTGTGGAGTTGGTACTATTATTATCCCTACACTACAGATGAGAACACTAAACCTTTGAGCAGTTAAGGAACTAGTAAGTGGTGAAGCCAAGATTTGAAGCCAGGCAGTCTGGCTTCAGAGTCAAAGCTCCTAAGCCCTGTGACATGCACAAGGAAAAGGGGTTTATTGGACAGATCCTAGGTGGCTCACAGAATGGAAGGGAGAGGAACATCGGGTGAGACAGGAACCAACAGATCTGGGACTGTTTCTTTAGGTCACTCCTATTGAGTGACTCAGCTCTAACCAGCCTTCAGGAACAGGTGATATAACAGCAGCTGCTTTTTTGCTCTAGGGTTTGGAGGGGAGCTGATCACAGCATGTGCTGCGTTATTACCCTCTGCTCTGGTCTCCACTCTGGAGTTGGAGGTATAAGGACAGCGTACTGTGTGACCTCAGGCAAATAACTTAACCTCTCTTGGCCTTAGTTTCCTTATCTGTAAAATAGGGACAATAATAGTACCTATCAGATAGGGATGTTGTGGGGATTATACAAGCAAGTATTTGCTAAGCATTTAGAATAGGGCTTGACACTCAGCAAGTATTATAGAGTGACGTTAATAAAGGAGGAGTGCTAGTGGGTCCCCACAGCTGTGGGTGCTGAATACTCTCACAGGGTCCCACCTCTCCCCGTAGTCTACTCTGTCAGCTCACCCTGAGGAATCTGACCACTTGGCCGCATAGTCCTCTAGAGAGCCTTGCTACTCAGAATGTGATCCCTGGATGAGCAGCAGCAGCAGTTATCACCTATGAGCTTGTTTGATGTGCAGAAACCCAGGCACTACTGAATCAGACTGTGCATTTTACCAAGATCCCCAGGTGATTTGTAGGCATAGTCAAGTTTGAGAAGCATAGTCTTAAAACTCTTAAAAGCAAATAAAAGAAAAAAAGAGTCCAGAATCTCTCTTCGTTGGAGATTCAGTCCAAAGCATATACTTTTGGATTGGCAAGCTAGAACCTTTTGGATAATAATAATTCACATGTCAATGGCACTTTGCAATGTGATTAAAAGGCCTTCACTCCCACGTTCGTGCTGGCTTTGCACTACATCCTGTGGGGTAAGCAGAGCAGCTGATGTCATCCCATTTTACAGATGTGAAAACTGGAGCTCTGAGCCCCAAGTGATTTTCTAATGTTACCCTGCTACGAAATGTCAGAACCAGAAGTCAAGCCCAGGTCTTTTGATGTCCTAATTCAGGGCTTGTGGCAGTTTCCACTCTGCTCATCAATGATGAGAGAAACATTGCTGATTCTTTCTCCTCAGTTACCTGCACATAGCCTGTCACCAAATCCCATGACTTTGTTCCATCAGGATGACTTAGTTCCAGCCTCAACTAAGCTCTTGTGAAAACAATAGTAATATTATTTATTATGTATCGAGGAACTTATTGTGCTAAGTAAGAGCTTTCCTTATGTAATTAACTCATTTAATCCTCCCAGCCACCCAGTGAGATAGTTACTAGGTACTATTATTATCACCATCTTACCAAAGATGAAAAAGCTGGGGCTCCAAGTGAGAAAGCTGTGCAATAATAGCAAGTAGTGGAGCTGGAATTTGAGTGTGAGGAGCTGGTCACACCTCAACTTCTGCACTAGTGGCTGAGCTGGAATGTCCACCCATGCCTGCTCTCCAAGTCTCTGTAGCATGGGCCTCTGTCTTCCCTCCCTTTCCTTCTATCTTCTCCAGGAAGCCTTTTATGGAATAGCATGCTCCAGTTGAAGCTGCCCTCTTTTTGCATTCCTCAGCACTCACTAATATCCATTATACTTTATTGTAAGTTATTTGTTAATTTCTTGTGCTCTTGAGAGTGTGACCCTCCAGGAAGAAAGGGCTTCTAGGTCACAGCTATTGTCCCAGCACAGTGACTAGTACAGAGTAAGTGCTCAGTAAATGTTAATTGAATGAGCACAGTTCATTGCATTAGTTTGGTTTCTTCACCTAGGCTGTAGTCATATAAAGAGAATATCCAAAACTACTTTTATATCTCCCACAGCACCTCAGATAATTCCAGAAAGCCATACAGTTAACATAACTGATACAAAGCCATGTGCTCCCCTCAGTTATTCATTCATTCAGTGAGCATTCATTGAGGGCTAATACAGCCACTGGTATTAGTCCTCAGGGGTTTTTATCTCTGCCTAGGACAAGGGGAGGTAATGACCTTACAATCTCTCCACTTAGCACCACCAAGATCCAGGTGGAGATTTCTGGCCAAGGAGAGCTCATGTAAGGAGACACCTTAGCCCAGATGACACCATGGGCTGAGTTCAAGTTTCTGTGTAATCAGTGGCTCCAATGACAACAGCCTGAGTCCTGGTCCATATGCCAGGCAAAGCCTGTCCCCTCTCAGCCACTTGGCACAAACCAGTGCCAACAAACTAGAGGAGGAATTTTGGCCTTTGAGACATGAGCCAGGTGGGCTGCTGCTACAGATCAGCTAAGAAAGCCAGTCATCCCAGCCTCCTGAGGTTCACCCCCAGGCTGGTGCAAGAGTGGGAGCTGAAAAGATGTTCCTGGGAGGGCTGGAGACCACTGGAGATAACAGCCAAGGTCAGATGGAAGCTTTCTGAATGGGGTGGCCCAGGCTTGAGAGTGGATGACTAACCCTTTTATTCTCAGGCCATGGTCTTACATTCCACCCCTTGGCTTGTCTTCTATGTGCCAGGAGGTCATAGCTTACTTGAAAGAATCTCCCTGTAGGGTGCATGTATATAATTTGGGTGACCCTCCTCTCTGTTCTGTGGGGTGAGAAGATCTTTCTGGCTGGTTAGTTGTGAAGGAGTAGGCCTGTGGTCAATGCTGCTTAGTAGTCCAACACTGGGAAGGCTAGATCACCCCCTGCCCCACTCTCCACCCACCCTTTGCAAGAGTCCCATTGTGGGGTCCTGCCATTCTCGTCATCCAGGTTAAACCCAATTGAATTCCCAGGGAGATGTGAGCAGTTCTACCATCCTGGTCTTGGAAGAGTGCCATACAGCAGTAGAGGCAGGGAAGGGGGTGGTCGTGATGGTGAGTAGGGAAGAGTCTTCCAGTATAGACTTTTGGGAAGTCTCCCACCAACTGCCCCACCTCCTGCCTCTCAACCTTCTTAGTCCCTCCTCCTTCAAGTCCCTCTTCCAGCTCCTCTTTTTCCTCTGGTCCCCATCCCCTCCCAGTCCCTTCAGAACCTTCTTGCAAATGGCATTTGGCTGAGGCTCAGGCAGGAATGGGGCATAAGAGGCATTAAAATGACTTGCGGGGCAAGATGACTTACTGGAATATTAATTCATTTTTGAGTTCCCTCAATTTTCTTCCTCCTCCCCATTTTAAGAAGGTAGCTTGGCCCTTTGGGGTTTCTTGCTTCAGGGATTCCTCTCAGCACAAGCAACCTGCAGCCCACAGTTCATCTGCATCTTGTGAAGAGATACTACTGGATGTTCCGGGGAAGGAAAGAGGGGAGGCAGGGAGCAGTTCTCCTCTGGAATGGAAAGGGAAGAGAGGTGCAGGCAGGTGCAGACCTGGGAAGGGAACAGGGATGCATCTCCCAGGTATCTCCTGGAAGTGGTGCTCTCTGCTCTGCTCTATGTGAAGGTCTTTCAGGCCACATGCACCTGTGGGCTTTTCTGTGGCAGTTCCTTAAGGAGATAAGGAAACCCCATGGTGATGACAGTTTGTGCCTCCAGGAAGGCAAGACCCTGGGACTGGGGCTCTGGGTCATGGTGGAGTTCTGTGCCCCATGCAGGGCATGGAGAGGGAGTAGGCCTGCCATGCTTCATTCAAGGTGTCACTGTAGGTGTGGGCCTGGAAGAAACCAGTGGTTTGCACATGAGGCTGGAGGTTACAGACCCTCTCCTGTTTCTGCAGCATCACTTGATTGTCCTGCACTCTTATTCATGGCTGGGAGGTAGAGGGGATGGGGGGCTCCAAGAAGGATGTCATCCCTCCATCTCCAGCCTGGAAGATTGAGGGCCCAGAGAAGGAGATGAATCAATTTTAAAAAATAAAGTGATATTCCTTTCAAACTTGACTTTGAGGCCTGCAGTTTGTACTTGCCCTCTAGATTCCAGGGTGAAAACTCACTCAGGGGAAGGGAGGGCCTTTTCCTCTGACAATATCTCCTTTACCACTTGCGCACACCCTCTATTCTTTCGGCGGTTCCATTTATTCACCCATTTCATAAATATTAATTGAGTGTCTACTATTCGTTACGTACACATTACGGGCTAAGTGGAGATGATGCCTGACACAAAAGCAGGCCCCATTCCCCACCTCACCTCCCAGATCTTACAGTCTCATGGGGAAGACAGACATTCACCAGATAACTCTACAAATACTTATATAGACATATATGCACCAGGATAACGACTTAAAGAAAAATATCTGCTGCTATAAGGGTGCATCGTAACAGATCTGATATAGTCTGGAGTGGGGTTGGAAGTGGAGGGGGTCGGGAAAGACAGGAAGTCCTCTTTGAGCTGAGCTTTCAAGATTAGATGAGGCACGTGTGTGTGTGTGTGTGTGTGTGTGAACACATGTGCAAATGTGAGCATGCCCTGAGGTGGGGAAAGGAGCCTGATACCTTAAAGGAATTAAAGAAGCCTGTGTGGCTGCACAGAGGTGAGGCCAGGGAGGGAGTAAGGAACAAGGTCCCCTGAGGCCTCCGCCATCAGGTTGGGCAGTTCAGCCTTTATTGTAAGAGTAATGGGAGGCCATTGGAGGTTTTTAAGCCTGGACATGATGGGATTTGATTTACATTTCTTAAAGATCATTCTGAGTTCAGTGCTCAGCAGGGCTGATGGAGAACACAAGAGCCAAAGCCGGAGACCAGGATTTTGTAAGGACGTTCAAACATTCAGTGAAAAACAAAACAAAAACAGATTACAGAACCATAAGTATGATGCTATTTGTACTTTTAAAAAGAATATGTATATGTTCTCACTTATTGGTGGGAGCTAAAAATTAATATATAAATTCACACACACACACACACACACACACACACACACACACACAAACCGGGGGGGGGGAGAAGATATAACAACCACAATTACTTGAAGTTGATACGACAAGCAAACAGAAAGGACATTGTTGGGGGGGAGGGAGGAGAGGGAGGAGGGAGGGAGGTTTTGGTGATGGGGAGCAATAATCAGCCACAATGTATATCGACAAAATAAAAGTTAAAAAAAAAAAAAAAGAATATGTGTATAGATTCTCACCATCGAAGTTTGTGCATGTGTAGCTTCTTTTCAGCCCTTTGTTATTACTGCCATTTCATTATAGAATGGAGAACGCCTTGCCTGCGGGGGCCTGCGAGCTTGGGTTACTGTTACTGGTTCCTGACTTTGGGCACGTTTTTTAGTTCTCAGTGCCTCAATTTTCTCATCTGTGAAATGAGCGTATTGGATGAGATGAGCTCTAAACATACGCTCCTTCAACCTGTGGATTCTTGTAAGTCTGGGCAGAAAGGAGGTATGAGAGGGAAATTTGAGCACATTATGTAGGCAAGTCTTCCACCCCAGCTCTTTTTTAACACCACAGAGTTAGGGTGACATTCTAGAAGAGCAGCTGCAGGACCACAGAGAGTGAGAACAACTCACAGGGCAGCCTGACAGTGGGAGGAGTGGGCAGCTCTCTCCTCGCTGTGATTTACTGGCTGCCTGGACCAAAATAGCCCCATGTCCTGGCCTGTTCCAAGAAGATCCTTCCTGGTCAACATGAAATAACTTCCCCAGGACTGATGCTAGAGTTACAGCAAGCTATTCCCCTCCAGGGTCCCATAAGCCCACACAAAGTAATTATACTGAGGGAAATAAAAGAAGGGGACCAGAGGAAGGGAGGAATCAATGCTTAGCCAATTTTGAAAGTGGGAGTCTTGGTAGCACCCCCACTTATGACTGGCCTGCTTGGGGTTAGGGGTGTAATCAGCCTTGGGAGCAGAGTTGGGGTATTGTTTCCATAAAGCTGCATCTTGGAACACAAGTTCTGCAGGATACAACAGGTGTTATTCAAAATAGGGATTCTGTGGTCAAGTAACTTGGTGAGATACTGGCTTAAACAACGTTGAGTGGGTTTTTCTACCATAGGACTTCTTAGAGCTCTACTAAATGATCTTCATCATGAATTCTTGAGAAGGTGGAAAATGATATATAGTGTATCCATCTTTTTTTTAAAAAGCACTTTCCAGAATAGGTCTCCTTCATATTACATTACAGGAACAATAGACGAGGCTATAAGTTTGATTGTGGGGAAGGGGGTCTGGGTCTTACTCTCACCCAAGCACCCAGTACCTACTGCAGCAATAGGACCATGGTGCATACATGACTATTATTGAACTGAAAACTTCCAAACTAACTTTACTGATTTTAAGACATGACAGGGGTTACACCTAGATGTCTAAGTTCCCATATAACACTTCTTAGTTCTTATCTTATGGGTCTTCCATTAATATCAGTAGGGTGATCATAATAACCTCACTCAAATGATTTCCTCATTAACTTTAAAAGTTTTATCCTTCATTCCTTGATAAAATTTCAATGTGCATGGATTGAGAGGTAAATGAATGACTCGACTATTAGGAGACCTGAATTCAAGCTTTACTGATAACTATTAAATAACTATACTAACTAGCTAATTACTTGGAGTTTTAGGGCTTTGATTTCCTTGTGTCTGAAGGTTGAGGATGGACTGTATATTAGTCAACTTTGCAGCAGTAACAAATGACCCCCAAATCTCAGTGGCTGACAAGGGTCCATTTCTTGCTCAAGTTACCAGTGACCATGGGCCAACTGCTTCTCTGTGCTGGTGCCTGGGAATCTTCATTCTGGGTCCAGGTCAAAAGTGCAGGCCTGATGGAGGCGTTCTGAGTTGCGCAATGGCTCTTTAAGTTTTGCTTGAACAGCACCTGCTGCATGCCTGTTCACATCCCATTGTCCAAAGCAAGCCACATGGCCATGCCCAAGATTAACAGGGCTTCAAAGTATATACCCCTTCCACAAAAGGGCACTGAAAGTCACATGACAATGATGATGATGTCTAATCCTTTTGTTGGGAATCAGTGTTGGGAACACAATCTACCACAGACTAAAGGATATTTAAGCTCCTTTAACTCTAGCTGTAGTATTCTTTGTTTTCTCCTAGAACAAATCCAAGCTTGATGGACAACTTTGGAATACTGATTTTTTAGTGGAACTTAATGAAAGAAAGAGATAATAGACTTCCACTTGGCAGTTGGCAGCAAAATTCTAGAATGGGTTTTTACATAGATAGTGACGAGCAATTGGATTAAGGAGTGGTTTGTGTGATTCGATCTTATTCTCTAAGAATCATGCCAGACACAACTCATTCAGTTTTAGAGGGGTTGTGGACTGGTGGCTCTGGGAAATGACATGCACAGTGAGCCTGGGATTCAGGAGAACTTTGGCAGCATCTGTTTTGGATGAGATGAGATATGTGGCTAGGGATGGTTCATTTATTTGCTGGGTGACCAACTGGATCTGTCAAGTAAGAGTGAAGAGGTTGGTGGGCTGCCTCAATGCTTTGCACTTTGGCTCTCCCCATTTGGTCTATACTTGCAGCAACATTTGGGTTGAACCATAGTTCATCAGATCTGTCCCTGACATTAACCTGGGAAGGGTAATGAACGCATAGTATAGTGGATTTGGGATCCCCAAATGATCATCATAGGTAGGAATCATGGGTAAAATCAGCAGGATGAAATTGAACAGGGGTAAATATTAAGGTACAGTATTTAGATTTTGATAATTAATTACATAAATAGAGTGTTAAGGCGATCTGATTTGATAATGATCCTTCTGCTAAAAGATTATAAACCATAAAAGTTTGGTTGATGGTAAGTGCTATAGACTGAATACTCCCTTATCCTCATTGAGGCTTAATCCCCACTGTAACTATTGAGGGTGGGAAATCCTATTATGGTAATTAAAAGGTGGGACCTTGAAGAGGCGATTAGATTGTAGAATTATGCTGTAGTGACTGGATTAATAACGATGGTCGGGGCATGGTTCTGAGGGCTTCAAAAGAAGAGCACTTGAGAGGTTAGTCTCTTTCTACTCTGCCATTTTCTGCCATGTGAGACTTCTGGGTCCCTGTTGCCACTATCAAGGCCTTCACCAAATGTGTTCCCTGGACTTTGGACTTCCTAGCATCCAAAACTGTAAGCGCTAAATTTCATTTTCTTTACAAAATACCTGCTCCTTGTACTTTGTTATAAGCAACAGAAACAGACTAATACAATAAGTTTAATGTGAAATAATATAAAATGACTGCTAAAAATATGGTGTGAATAATAATTTTAGATTTTATTAATAGGAGGGTAGTGAAGTCTTATTTCTAGACCATGGACTTGTATGGGGCAGCAGGATTAGTGAGGGAGGGAGTAAGATGGACAGACACATTGTGTGTAGGAAAGAGAGAATAAATTGTGCAGAGACTTTGCTTGCCCTGCCATTCAATGGATGTATGCTTCAGGTTGGGTGAGAACTGGGATTTGTTAATCTGCTATTCCCTTTGCTAGTTTCATTTCCTTTGTGTCTCTCCAAGGATGTGTACTTCCCTGTGTTGAGTATGGTTTCCCTGTGTATAGATACATGTATACACATACATATACACATACATATAAATATATATATACTTTTTTGGTGGCTGGCCGGTATGGGGATCCAAACCCTTGACCTTGGTGTGTGTATATATACATATTTTAATGCCAAGTTTTAAGTGCAGGTGGCTTCCTAAATACAAGTAATTGATTGTGTGTGTGATCCAGCAAAGAGCAGTGGTCTGTTCTAGCACTGGAGGAAACCTGCAGGTGTTAGATTTCTTGAGAGGTGATAATGCTGTTCTCCAAAGTGGCACCTCTTATCAGGGCTGATTTAGGCAATACTTAGCTTTTGCCTTGTGTGCTGATTTTAGAGTGCACTTTTTACATGAGATATAACACCACTCTTTAGTGTTGGGATCGATGGATGTGATGGTTCTGCTCTAATTTGAGAGGGATGTTGACAAGTCAGAGCTCATAAGGAGGAGGGTGAAATGCCATTGGAAGAGCTGAGGGAACTAGGATGTTTTGCCTGTAGAATGGAAGCTTGAGAGGATTATAGAAACTGTCTTTCATTATCTGAAGGGTTGTCATGTACCTGGATACGCTCCTTCTGTATTGTTCTGAGAACAGAGCCAGAGATAGTCCATAGAAGTTATACATGACCTGATGTAAGGAAGATTTTTCTAACAATCTAAAACAAAAAATGGAGCAGATAGCCTTCACGAAGCAGTGAGTTCCCTGTCCCTTGGTGTCAGAAGTTCAATGACAATGTGTTTGAGATGTTCATGTGGGCTTTTGTTTTGACAGCAAGCTTCTGTCCCCCCTTATTTTGGTTATTGTACTTAGTTTTCTCCTAAGAACTCTTGCTAAGAACTCCGCTTGCAACCCTTGTGTTTGAAGTAAAGTGATGTTGGCCCTGCCCCTGGCTTTCAGGTCTGGCATGTTGTCCTTCTGTCTTCAGTGATTGGTTAGAAATGGGCATGTGACCCAATTCTGGCCAAAAAGAACTGTTGAGCAAGAGGCATGGCTCTCTTTCCATGGAGCTTGAAGCAAGAAAGATGTAAGTCAGGAGAGGGTGGCCCTCTTGACACCATGAAGAGCTTGAGAATGGAGACATCTTGGATGGGGACAGAGTCAAGAGATGGAGAGGGAACAGGTCCTGATGACCATTAAACCGTGCCTACAGTGAGCACTCCTCCAGGGCTCATGAGTCACATGAGCCAATTTGTCCCATTTTGTGGTAAGACAGTTTGAGGAGGATTCCTGTAACTCAAGGTTAGAGTCTATGATTCTGTATGTGGTGAGTTACAACCTTATTCACTGATTTATCTCTCAGGTATATCAGTAGAGGAGCTAAATGTCATCATGACATGAGCCTCATGAACAAGGAGCACATTACAAGTGGCAGAAAACCCCTAAGCACAAATCTGGAGCCATTCCTCTTAAATGCTTCTGGAAGCATCTCCTCTTACAGTAGAGGTGGATAATGGTTTTGTTTTGTTTTTTTTAAAAAGAGGGCATTTGATTTTAAACATCATTGGGTGTTGCCAAAGTCACTTGAAATTCTTAGTTCATACTCACTGATTTAACCAGAAGGGGCCTTTGTAAGTAAGTATACATGTGATGATGGTGGCAGGAGAGGCAACTGTGATGTGGGAGGTTGAGATTGCATCAGAGGAATTTAATGAGCTCAGCTATGACCACAGCAGGGGACAAAAAGACTATGGAGTCATCCAAACCCAGAGACGAAAAACCATCCTCATGAGCATCAGGCCTATGTGACTTACAGGGTGGGCTCAGCACCTTGGGGGCAGTCGGGTGCCCTTAGTGGCTTCCAGTTCCAAGCTCCATTTCCTTCTTTCTCTTTCACGACTGAAAGTAAAGACCAATTCAGAGTGGTTGTGTATTCATTCAATAAATGCTATAGATGCTGCCTGATAGTGTTTCAGGTGCTGGGAACGCTTCAAAGAAGTTCTTCAGGTAAAGACAGATATTAAACCAATAATATGTAATATAACTTGAATTGGTGTATTAGTTTCCTTTCGTTAGTGTAACAAATTATCATAAACTTACTGGCTTAAAACAGCACAGATTTATTATTTCACAGTTCTGGAGGTCAGCAGTCCGACATGGGTCTCACTGGATTAAAATCAAGGTGTTGGCAGAGCTATGATCCTTCTGGAGGCTCTAGGGGAGAACCTGTTTCCTTGCCTTTTCCAAATTCGAGAAGCTGCCTGCATCCTCAGCTCATCCCTTCTCTGCATCACTCTGACCTCTGCCTCCATCATCCCATCTCCTTCTCTGACTCTGACATTCCCACCTCCCTCTTATAAGGACTCTTGTGATTACACTGGGCCCACCTGGAAAATCCAGGCTCACCTCCCCATCTCAAGATCCTTAACTTAATCACACCCACAAAGTCCCTTTTGCCAGGTAAGGTGACATATTCGTAGGCTCCAGGGTTTAGGATGTGGACATCTGTGGAGGCCGCTACTCGGCCTCCTGTAGGTAGCTGTAAATGTTATGAAGAAAAGCAAAGCAAGGTGAAGGAGGGTGTGGTGGGGAGGACGCGGCCCTCTGGGGTGGTAGCATTCATGTTGAAACGTGAGAAAGTGCAGGCAGCAGCCATGGGAAAGCTGGAGGGAAAGGCTTTCGGGTGGAGGGACCAGTGGAGGCAGAGGCCCTGGGTGGAGTCAGCATGAGCTGGAGACCAGGAAGAAGGCTGCGTGCTGGAGTAGAGCAAGCAAGGACAGGCACAGAGCACAGTGGGGCTGCCGAGGCAGGCTGGGCCTCAGGTGGGCTTTGTTGTTCCTGCTAAGGGCTTTCGATGTCATCCCAAGTGTGATGAGAAAGTGTTGGTCAAGGACATGCCAGATTTAAGGATGGAGAGGACCCTTCTGGCCATTGTGTGAACAGACCATGGGACCCAGGCAGGAATGGAAACAGGGAGAAGGGCTGAGAAGTCCTGGAGTTCCAGGGTGGGGATGATGGCATGCACTGTGGTGTTGGCTGGAGGTGGTGAGAAGCAGTCAGATTCAGGATTTATGCTGGTGTGAGAGCCAAGAGGATTTGCTGATAGACTGGCTGTGGAGTGTGAGGGAAAGAGATGTGCCAAAGATAACACAGCTTTAGCCTGAGACTCTGGGTGAATGGGGTGCCATTTGCTGTGGTGGAAATCACCGGAGGAGGAGCAGATTATAAAACTGGGAGTAGAGAGGAAAATCAAGAATTCTGCTTTGACAGATTAAGTTTGAGATGCCTAAAAGACATTCAAGAGGCAATGTTGAGTGAGAAGTTAGATAATCCAAGTCTGGAGTTCAGAAGAACTGTTGGGGCAGGAGATGTAAATTTGGGAGTCAGCATATGGGTGGTATTTAAAGCCACAGGGCTGCACAGGATGATCAAAGGAGGACAGAAGTTGGAGAGAAGAGGACCCAGGACAGAGCCCAGGAACCTTTCAATATCAAGAAATCAGGAGGATGTGGCAGTAAAAGAAATTAAGGAGAAGGAGGTCCAGAGAGCTGATAGAAAAGCCAGAAGAGGATGGAGTCCTAGGAGCCTAGAGAAGAAAGTGTCTCAGGAAGTAGGCAGGGTCACTTGTGCCAGCTGCTGCAGGTGCAGGGAAGAATTATGGGCCCAAGCACTGGCGACCCATTGGGCTGGTGACATGGAGGTGGTTAGGGCCCTTAGGAGGAGGTGTTTCTGAAGAGTATGGGATTGAAGAAGATGGCAGGGACAATGCACAGAGAGGAATTGAAGGTGGCAAATAGAGACCATTTTTTTTCTAGGGAGGTTTGTACCCGGGGAGACAGAGGAGAGGGTGGTAGCTGCAGAGGATGTGGGTGCTAAGGGATGGGGGACATTACAGGGAGTCTGTAGGCCTAAGGACTGATCCAGTAAAGAGGGAAAGGCTGTTCACACAGGAGAGAATGGGGGGCAATTCATCAGCAAATGCCCTGAGTAGGAGAGACGCAATGGGGGCCCATGCACAGATGGGGGCATTGGCTTTAGTCGGATGATCAGGGGCAATTTGAGATTTGTGGCCAAAAAGCCAAAGCGAGACTAGTCAGCCTTATCTGCATCTTCTTTTCACGCCACAGTCAGCTGCTTGGGGTTGTAGAAAGTGGAATTTATTCAGGGCTGGGTTTTTTCCAGGAGACTATGAGAGAGTGGAGTGGGGCAGGGAGTTGAGGGTGTCTGTGGGAGTCCAGCATAAATGCAGTTCAGGTTGTGCGGACTTCCTGAAGAGCCTCTATACTTTGGACCTTCCTGTGGCCCTGTTTTCTGCTCCCACTTCCCCAGCCCAAAAGGGGCACCTGGTGCTTGTTAAAAAGGCAGATTTCTGGGCCCTCTCCTGTTTACCAAACACAAATCCTTGTGCATGTGGTAGTGTCTACATTCAAAGCCAAAGCCCGCTCCTAGCCTTGCTGGGGTCAAGAACCAATGTTCTTGGGGCATTAACTTGCTATTAAAAGGGACAAAAGGAAGCTTTGCTTGGTTCTTTGCTCTAGGTTTAAAGAAACTACCAGGAAATTTTGAAATATTGATTTTTCCACCATTTTTCCTCTCATCAGCACTGTAACTTTCCTTTTTTTAAAAAAAAATTTTTATTTCCCTTTCATCCCAACAAGATACCGCTGAGCACTGTCTTTCCAGTGGAAATTCCTGTAAGATACTAATATTTGATATCTGGAGGTTGCCGGGGTGTGGCGTTTGGCTAAGAAAGCAGAGCTTTGTGGACTCATGAATAAACTCAAAGGACATATTCTTCTCTCCTTGAAAGTTTGTTTCCCAACAGGAAAACCATCTGTTTTTCCACCACCACCCTCAGCTCTGCAATATATGAAAGCTTTTTTGCCTCTTCCTTTTGGCCATGAACACATTCGATTTGGCTTCACAGAGGTATCCATTATATTCAGAAAGTTATTTCATGTAAGACGTAAATGTTTAAATGACGGCTACCAGGGTACATGTTCAAATGGATTTGTTGCCCTTGTCAATGGGTCAGTGTTATTTCCTGTGAAAATGATCATCTTTGCTCTATTGATGGTTCAGCTACCCCGTTCTGCTTTTATCCCTGACCCGTAGGCTTTTTCCTGCCCCAGGGCCTTTGTATATGCCATCTCCTCTGTCTGCAAAACTCCTCACTCCACTCCCATTTCACATGGCTGGTTTCTTTCCATTCATCAGCCTCTGTTTAAATATCACCTTCTCAGAGAGGCTTCTCTGACTACCAAGTCTACTGCAGGTCTTCTGATCATTTCCACCTCTCCCATTCTTTAACTCAGTATCAATTTTGTTTTCTTTATAGCTTGTTACAGCTTGAAATTATTTTATTATTTATTTACTTAATAATCATCTATGTCCTCCAATAGATTGTAAGGACTAAGAGAGCAGGACCTAAATTTGCTTTATCTTTTATTTTGTCTCCAGTGTGTGGCACATTATGGGCCCTCAATTTATTGACTGAATAATTTGCTTATGCCCAACATAGGAAATGGTGTGATTAAAAGACATTTTGGTTATATTCATCCTGTAACAGTTAGAAATAGGTTCAACAGCACCTGACCAAAAACTAAAAATAACAAAAGCTTGAACAAGACAGGGCTTTATTTCTTTCTCTAGTATGAGGTGGTTCCATAGCAATTAGGACCTTGAATTCTTTCCAGCTTTTAGCTCTGCCAGGATAAGAGTATGGCCATTGTACTCAAGGTCCAAGATGGCAGCTAGAGCTCTAGCCATCACATCCAGATTCTAGGCAGAAGTTCAGAGGAAGAGGTGAAACATGATAGAAAAAAGAGCCCATGTCAGCTGCCTCTTAAGAAAGTTTCCCAGAGGCTGCCACTACGACACTGCTGTTTCCATCTTATTGACCAGTACTTAGTCACATGGTCATATTTATCTGCAAGGTAGACTAGGAAATGTAGTTCTTTTGCAGGGACACGTTCCTGCTCTAAATAAAATTGGAAGTTTTGTTAATAAGGATGATGGAGAATATAGATACTTGAGTAGGCAAGCGTCAATCTCTGCCACATGTCTCCTGTTCAAAAACCTTTGCTTGCCTAGTATTTACATCAGGAGTTCTTAACCAGGGCTGTGTTTTTGACACACTGTGTAAATTTTTTCAAAAGACATGTGCTTGGGCTTCAACTCAATTCCCAATCCGATGTGGAGAGGAGTTTGTTGTCGGAGCCTCAGGGGGTCAACCATAACCATCATCTCTACCCCAAGTCCAAGTTCTGAGTCATTTGGGGAAACACAGGAGTCGGGCAAGCAAGGAACAAAAACTCAACTTTAGTCTTGATTAGGCTGTTTGGAGAATGCAGCTTTCAGGTGTACTGGCCAAGCAGGCTTTGTAATATATCCACGCATTAGATGGATTTATCTGGTTGCAGAGTGAGACCACCATGTGCTTCCCTGCGGGGAGGACCTTGCCTTTGATGCCATGGATGGGAGCAGCCCAGAACACAGGTGCTCTGGATGCAGGCAGGTCCACAGGGGCTGAGCCACCCACACTCATTTCCTCCTCCCAAACCCTTCCGTCCCATGAGTTGTTCCTATTTCCCATGCTTCTCAGAGGAAGCATGAGTAGGGAGGGAGAAAAGAGGCCAGGAGGGTTATTCTGGGAAAGCTGAGGACTGAGGAACACATAAGAACCCCTAAACTGCATCATAAAGCCCGAGTGCCTTTGCAAATCATCTGAGTACCTTTGTGATCTGCCTGGGACCTTTGTTTCCAGCTTCATCTCTTTCTTCTTCATGTTCCTCTGCTCCAACATTTCCCTACCCCAGTGCCTTTGCTCTTGCTGTTTTTTTTCCTGGAGGGCTCTTTCTTTTCAACTCTGCACATTAGACTCCAACCCCCCTTCCAAGTCCAGGGCTAATGCCATGTTCTTGGGGAAGTCTCCATCAATACCACTGTACCAAATCTCTCTCTCTTTGCTCTGTGTTCCCCTGGCACCTGTTTTATGTCGCTTATGCCATGTGTGCCACTCATACTATCTTCTCATTGTTTACACATGCCTCCATGCAGACAGACACCGCTAGTTGCTTAGCAGAAAACAACAGTAGGGAGGCGTGAAGTAAAGGAGGCCGGCAGTTGGAAGGCTGAGAAGGGAGGGAGGAGATAGATGCAAGGCTGCATTTGTTTGGACCCGCATGGTGGCTGCCCTCTTCAGACTGGACATGTGCTCTCTGCTCACTATAGGCCTCACCACACTCTGCCACACTCACCAACTACATTACCTGTCTGGCCTTTGGAAGCATTTGGTTTTATGACCCGTGTTTCAGCTCCAGCAAGTGGCTGAGCCTACTTTGCCCATCACCTCTGGAGACAGAGGAACACTCTTGTATGGGTCAGCCCACTAGCTTGCAAACAACAGCACTGGTCTTCCTGTGACTTTCACTCGGGAGCCCTACTCCTACCTCTTGGAGTTGCACAGATTATACTGTCTCTTGCATGTGACAGTTCCTTCGACATTTAAAATCAGACATATCTCCATTGTTTCAATCTCCTGTAAATAAGAAGCATTTCATAACCATCAGTTATCATGTTAATAATGTTAGGACTGATTGTTACATGGCAGCTATGGGCATTTAGTAAATGAAGTACATCTGAGTCAGCAAAGAGAAAACAGAATGTCAGAATTTTATGGGCATTTTAGAAATCTTTAGCCCAGGGATAATAGACAGCCTCCTCTGTTCATTTCAATAAATAGAGTGGCTGCTTGGAGCAAATGTTGATTCTCAGGCCACATCTGGGCTCACTGGGGAAGGGGCTGGGATGGATGAGTGGCTCCAGGAAGAGGAAGGAGAGGGCAGTGGTGGGATGTCAGTCATTTGCATCCCTGATAAGACCCAACTTCAAGGCCCAGAGGGGCAGACAAGGTCCTGTCTGGAGGAAGGTGCAATGTGGGGTCTAGAATGCCTGACTGCCGTTCTGAAGTGTTCTTCCTTCTGACAGACTGCTCCATTGCTCTTGGTGTCTACCAGGAAAATTCAGAGGCCAATGAAATGCTTATCCAAGACTTTAGTGTGGTTTCCCCCCCTGATTTTCTTAACCTTCTAGCTGTCTCAGCTACCTCCTCCAAAGGCTGACTTTTACGTTAATCTGCCTATGGATCTTTTTCCTTAGTTAAATAAAAAAGAATCATCCTGCTTCTTCCGCTGTCATTCTTCTTGGAAAACACAATAATCAGTCTTTAATGAGCTTGTGACTCTGAACCGAAATATAATAATTTTGGTGACTCTGCAGCTTCCGTTGATGGAAATATATTTATTTTAGAAGCTGATGACCTGTGGGAAAAGACTATTATTCTAAATATCATGATGAGGTCATGGGAGCTGATGGAGGGTTAGGGAAGAGGGGGAGGAAAGGGGAAGAGACCCAGTGAAAATTGGAATTGCATAGGAATGGAAATAGATTGCTTTCTATTCTGAGCAAGAGATCCTGGTTTTGTGATTCTTTAGATATTTCTTCTTTAGGAATAAAAATGTACACAGATGAGAGAAACTTCCTGAGGCTGGCTCAACCCTTTGCCTAGGATTCCACTAGGTGGCATGAAGGATGGTAGGTGAGGTCAGCCTTAGGTCCTAGGGTGGGAGACTATAGGGTGCGAGTAGTGGGAAATGGAATGATCAGTGACCATGGTTTACATCGCACCTTAGACTTGTTCCTGCACTGGAATTTTACATAAAGTACTACACTTTTTATTATACAAAAGATAGAGAAGCAAAAAACCACACGAATAAACAAACAAAAATGCACAGTCACCAATAATTTTATCCCTCAGTCATTGCCACTAAGCAGGTGTGTGTGTGTACACATATATGAGGGTACTTCAAAAAGTTTGCAGAAAAAATAGAATTAAAAGATGATATAAATCTTTCCATGAACTTTTTGAAATACTCTCATATATGTGCATATGTATACAAGTGTATTTTGTAAGAAGGGGGTCTTTAATTTCATTTTTTACTATATAGTATGTTGTGATCATCTCTTGTGGTCAACAAATACAGATTTGTGATGTTATATTGGACATTCATTGATTGCCCTCCAAACAACTACTCCTACCTTCTCATTTCTTAACAAAACTCAGAATTTCCAAGCCAACTGGTTTGAGTGAGTCATCCTACCCCTAGCTCCGGGGTGCACTTTGATTAGCTTTGCCAATCAGCCTGTCTTATTTCCTAGATTTTGGAGATCAGTTCAGGGATGTGCACTTGACCCAGTTTAGACCAAAGAGGAGACATTTGCTGAGGACTTCTGAGATAGAAAGTTTCTCTCTTTCATGGAAGCTTCTCTTACCTCAGATGGAGAGGCATAAGAAGGTGGGATTGGAAGCTCAGTGGCTGTTGTAACTAGCGTGACGGGGAATATCTGAGACTGAAGCTACACAGAGCAGAGTTGAGGGTACGGCAGAAAACATGAGCCAAAGCCCAGACGCCATCAGGAATCTCTGGATCAAACCATGCCTGAGGTCTGAACCACCTCTAGACTTTTCATTTTAACGAGCCAATGTATTTAAGCCTCTTTGAGTTAGATTTTCTGTTACTAGTAGCCCACAGCATCCAAGCAATATAATATCATTTTAAATAACAGAATAACATTCTATTACACATGTATGCTATAAACATTTTCATGTATAGTATCCAATTTGATCTTTATGTAGTCATATGAATTAAGTGAGTATCTATTCGGCAAGTGCAGCACTAAGGCCCAGAGGGGCTAATGGACCTATCCAAGGTCCCTGACCTGTACAAGGTCACATAGCCAGTTAGTGTCAGAACTAGGCTTCCTGAATTCTTGACCAGAACTTCTTAAAATCAATTATACCTCAAAGACGAGAGGCTAGGGTCCAGGGAATAGAATAATTCTGAAGGATCAGATCACATTACTAGGCTGACAGTAAGAATGTAAAAGTGACCTGTCACGTGAATCAGTTGCCTCTTGAATTTGAAATCTAAAATATAAGGGATAAAAAAGCTTACAGATTAGAGCAGTGGTTTTCAAAATGTGGACTGGGGAGATCTTTTCAGGAGGTTTGTGAGGTCAAACTATTTTCATAATAATGTTAAAATGATATCTACCCTTTCACTCTCTTCTCCACAAGTGTACGGAGGAGTGTTCCAGAGACCATGTGGCATGTGATACACAGCAGACTAAATGCAGAAGGGAATATGAGAATCCAGCTGTCTTCTACAAAGCCAGACATTAAAGGGATTTGCAGAAATGTCAAATAATGCTACACTTCTCACCATAGATAGCTGTAACCCACATCAGCAAAGGCTATTTGAGTCCTCAATATTTGTAAGAGTACAAAGGTGTTTTGAAACAAAGTCTGAGAAGCATTGAATTAAAAGATAAATAAAATTTTCAATTAAACTTCTTTCAGAAGTCTCATTCAAGAAAGTCTAGTTTCCTATTTCTAGCCTAGTTTCTAGACACCTGGACTCCAGGCACAAAATACAATGTGAACTGGAAATTTGGCCATTAGAAGGTAATATAATCAGTGTGGTATAAACCAATTTGTACAACTTTGGCCAAAAGTTCACTTTGAGGTCAGAATGAATTTGTTGTTTATGTTGATAAAATCGATCAGAAAGTGACCAGCTCAGAAAGTGAGCAGTTCATTACTTTGCAGTTTATAGACACACAAAGCCACTGGAGTTCTTTGTGTGAAAGGTATCTGCCTCTCTGGTACAGCACGTATCTGTCAGGGTTTCTGAAGATAAACAACAGAAGCTGACCTTGGCTGACTGGGCAGAGAAGGAGTTCATCAAAAGGATATTGGGAGCTCTTTGAATTGTTAGGAGAAATGGAGAGCTAGGCCTGATGCTCAGTTTCCTGGAGCAATGAAAACATCACTTCATAGAACTGGACTGATGGGGGGACCATTCCCCTGCTGTCATCCCACCAAGCCCTAGAAGAACTCACCAGGCTGCTGTGCCAAGTTCTCAACCTTGCAAACATTGTCATTCCAAAAGTCAGACCCCATGCCACCACCCTTGCCAGCAAAGTGGCTCCCCTGGAAAGCCTCCTTACTTGAGTTGCTCTCTTCAGAATCAGTCATATAGGAGTGTGTATGATTTTCAGAACTTTGGACACATGCCTTCATCCAAGCTGCATGAGAGGCTGAGTTTTTATTTGAGCTTTCCAGGCTATGCCTTGGAGAGATAGGATGCACAGAACTACAACCATCTCAAATAGAGCAAGGGCAGTTAGCAGGAGCAGAGAAATCAAAAAACAGGACTGATGTCTGCAACAGGTGGTACAAGTAGTCACAGAATTTCAGTTGCTCAGAAAGTTCCAGAGTCAGGCTCATTTGGGTTTGGATTTCGGCTCTGTTGCTGCTACCAGCTGTGAGACCTGAGGCAAGTCACTTAAACTCTCAAAGCCTCAATGATATCATTTTCCTCCTTGAGTAGATATGAGGATTAAGTTAATTTCCTGGATGCAATAATATGTAATATAATATTGTGTGTACCTAGTAGGCATCCAGTAAATGGTAGCCATTAACATTACCAATTTAGGTTCTACCATAGACACTTTTTCTTTAAAAGGGTAAGGAGGAGCTGGACACAAAAAGGTCAAGGGACTTGCCTAAAATTTGAGCAAAATCTAATATCAGGATGTGCTTCTGAACTCACTGATTCTGAGTTCAGCTCCTACTCCAGTTCCTGAGCCCCATCACCTACCTCTTTGTGCAATTAGAATGCAGTACAAGTAATAAAGTGATAAAGAAGGAATCTCACATAGCCATTATTTTAGGGTGGGAAGATTTAAGGTGAGTTTTACTTAACTTCCTTATTCTTTTCTGCATTGTTGAAAATTTACTAATGAGTACATAGCATTAAAAATAATTTAAAATAATTTTAAAATATCAGTAAAGCTGTTTTCATCCTGGGGGACAAACACCTGTCTCAATTTGGATTCCCCTCAAAGCTGAACATGAGACAAGGATTTGGGAACAGGTAGTTTATGTAGGAGGTGATGTAAGTCTAAGAAACATTTTTCTAATGTATACTAAAAGGGCTAATGTAGATGCGCATTTTACAAGTGTGAATCAGTGACCAAGAGAGAGCTACCAGTGATTACCCAAATAGCAGGGGTCCGTGGTGAAATGCGTTTGGGAGGTGCTGGGACAAGCAAAGATTTCTTTGCTGTACAACTTCTCAGGGCCTTTGCTCTACTAACATGCATTGAAACTGTGAGTAGAACTCACAGAACCAGCCCTCCTTTTTATCCCAAGGGTACTTTGTAGAATTAGTATTCTAGTAAGAACACTTTGGGAAATGTTGGATGATCTCAGAGGCCACTTCGAGCTATAAATTTGGTGATTTCTATGATCTTATTTAATTTTTCCCCAAGTAAGCAACATGAGAAACTATGGTCAACATCACTCATCAAAATTAGGTAGCCAGTTACTGGCAAAACTGGGCTCAGACCCAGATGTTTCGAGCTCCCATTTTTTCCCCTCACTATACACACAGTGCAAGGAGAGCAGGTGTTATGAGTTGAATTGTGCCCCCCCTCCCAAAAAAGAGATGTGGAAGTCTTAGCCCCTGGTGCCTTCAGAATGTGACCTTATTTGGGAATAGGGCCAAGGTAATCAAGTTAAAATTAGGACATTGGGGTGGGCCCTAATCCAAAATGGCTGGGGTCCCTATAAAAAGGGGAAATTTGGAAACAGAGGTAGATATGCGCAGAAGGAAGACAGAGAGAGGGCCATGTGGAGATCAAGGCAGAGACTGAAGTGATGCTCCCACAAGCCAAGGAACATCTGGGATTCCCAGATACTGGAGGAGTCAAGGAAGAATCTTCCCCTGTGGGTTTTGGAAGGAGTGTGGCCCTGCCAACACCTTAGTCTTAAACTTTTAGCCTCTAGAACTGTGTGACCATAAAATTCTGCTGTTCAAAGCCACCAGTTTGTGGTATTTTGTTTGTTTTTGTCTTTTTCGTGACCGGCACTCAGCCAGTGAGTGCACCGGCCATTCCCATATAGGATCCGAACCCGCGGCGGGAGCGTCGCTGCGCTCCCAGCGCCGCACTCTCCCGAGTGAGCCACGGGCTCGGCCCAGTTTGTGGTATTTTGTTATGGCAGCCCTAGGAAACTAACACAGCAGGTGTGACACAAGCCTCAGAGTGTTACTTTCAGGCTTGTAAGGCAGACCCCAGACTAAGGTCTGAACAGAGCAGTTCACGTCCTGCCTGTAGGGAAAGCTGCTGGCCTCAGTCCTGGGGGGATTAGAGCTTCTGTTAAACAGCGGGGAATGAGGAGATTCTCCACCCTGCCTTTGGGTCTAGTGCCCTTCCTTTCCTCCACTTCTCACCTCAGCCTTGGAGACTCATAAGTCCTAAAAACAAGTAGAGCCCCTAATGTTCACTTCTCCTAGTGTCTGGGCAGGGCTGTTTTCTTGTGCTGGGCTGCTGGGCTGTGGAATGTGACCTCTCTGTCTGGGAGAGCCAACAGCGAGCTTTTCAGTGGAGTTGGCAGGTACCAAACTGCCCGGGTGCAGACACCTGTTGCTTGAGTCTATTTGTGGAAACCTCCTGGGTGCCCTCTGCCCACTTCTGGGTGCTCACTGCCCGCAGGCAGGGCTTGAGCCTCTCAACTATGCGAGTCACTTCTGCATGGTTACAATGAGACTGTCCCATTATGTGCCCATCCCAGGTTCCTGAGGCCTCAGGGGCTCACAACCTGATTTAATCCCTGCACGGACTCTGTAAAATAGGCAGGAAGTCTCCGTTTTACTAATGAGGAAACTGAGTCCCAGACGGATGAAGGGACTGTTCTCAGAGTCATAGAATTGATCCATGAGCTGAGACTCCACCCCCAAAAGAGCTGCATATAAGAAGAATTGGACATTTACCTGAGAAAATACAGGTGCAAGGCAGGGAAAGGGGCTGCTCCCCAAGGGACGTGCTGAGAAATGGGAGACAGGAGGGCCAAGGGGTCCCGGCTTTGGAGCCAGAAGAAGGTTTCCATCTAGGCTCTGCCACATATTCACTGTGTGACTGGACAAGATGCTCTCTGTACTTCAGTTTATCTGATAAAAGAAGAAAATAATTATATCTACTTTGTTAGGTTGTTCTGACCATTAGGTGAGAGGATACATGTATTTAACTGGGTGTCCGGTATGTGGGAATCATTCAATAAATCACAGGTATTATTATTGTGGTGGTTATAGGCAGCTTCTAACCACCCCGTGCCTCTGCCTGGAGCTGACCTGGTGAACGCTGGCCCTCTGCGGTAGGTGGGTTCAAGTTTGAAAAGAAAGCGATTGCCCTGACAGGGGGTGGGGAGTGGCTGGTCAGGGAAATGGGCCAGAAGAGGCGAGGAGAGTCAGCTCGTGGGAGCTGGAGACTGATCGGGGGCCAAGCCCTCAGAGGCAATTTCTGCAACTTACTCAAAGGGCCTGTGAACAAAACAAACAAAACCTGGTACGAAGTTTCCAAAATGTTCTCAAGTGCTGCCAAGCCTGAAAATGTTTTCTGAGCCACACCAAGGCAGCCTCCTCTGCCTCTCCCTTTCCAGGCAAGGGACTACAATGCTTTGTGGGCAAGAATCCATCTTGAGAAATGCAGCAAGTGCTGGACAGTGCTTATTTCCCAAGGAGGCTTCTAGCTCTCACTCCTGCCCGCCTCATGCTGAGCTGCGCCAAATGGAGAAAAAACAGGACTGGGATAAAATGTGGGCGGGAGGTCAGCTCTGCTGAAGGTGAAGACTGACGCTGTTGCCCCTCAGGTATTGAATAAGACGGTAAAGTTCTCAGATGCTTCACTCTTCTCATGTAGAAGCATCTAGTCCCTGCCTATCCCCAAGCATAGATCTGACAGTGACTCTTCCCTGCTTAAAAGTCTTCAGTGGTTCCCTATTGCCTATACCCTGTGGGATGAAGTTGAAATTCCTTTGCCTGGTATCAAGGCCCTTGAGGACCTGGCCTCAGTCTACCTCTGCAGCCTGTTACTTGTGGGGTTCCACATGAATCCACACTCCAGCCATAGCCAGGACTTGCAGGTAATCTCCCCAATGCATTTGGAGATTCTACTCCACCGTGGCTTTGCTTATGCCCATGGGAGAGACTGGTGCACTGGAGATGTGGTAGGTGCTCAGCACATTTCTGTTCAATTGAGTCATACTTTATTTTTCCCTCTTGTAATCTTTAAAAACACAATGAAAATAAAGACATAGTCAAAAATGGCTGTGAAAACTACCTTAAACAACAGGAGTAACTGAAATAAATTTCTGGTGCTGCCATGTCCATCCTGAGTCATGATGGCAGGAGGTTTGTCCCAGCATTGGAAAGAACAAGTTGGAGCTATTGTCCTGCCCTTTGTCTGGTGGTAAATAGCCCTGGAATGAAATATCTACCACCACTAGGATCCACCACTCTCTGTCCCCCACTCTGCACTACTCAGTCAAGCAGAGAACATGGCTGCTGCAAAAGAAGCCTGGTATACAAGAGAACAAGGACATAAAACAACCTTTTGCAAGAGGGTATTTTTCTTTCTCTATTGAGGACCAATTCATGCTGCCCCGAATTTGTGGCTAAAACCATTTTGGATGTAGAATTCTCAAGTTAAGAAAGATAGTAGGGTCTATATGAGTGGTTTTCTTTTTTTTTTTTTTTTTTTTTTTTTATTTATTTTTTTTTTAAAAATTTTATTTTGTCGATATACATTGGAGCTGATTAATGCTCCCCATCACCAAAACCTCCCTCCCTTCTCCCTCCCCCCCTCCCCCCCAACCATGTCCTTTCTGTTTGTTTGTTGTATCAACTTCAAATAATTGTGGTTGTTATATCTTCTTACCCCCCCCCGTTTGTGTGTGTATGTGTGTATGTGTGTGTGTGAATTTATATATTAATTTTTAGCTCCCACCAATAAGTGAGAACATGTGGTATTTCTCTTTCTGTGCCTGACTTGTTTCACTTAATATAATTCTCTCGAGGTCCATCCATGTTGTTGCAAATGGCAGTATTTCATTCGTTTTTATAGCTGAGTAGTATTCCATTGTGTAGATGTACCACATTTTCCGTATCCACTCATCTGATGATGGGCATTTGGGCTGGTTCCAACTCTTGGCTATTGTAAAGAGTGCTGCGATGAACATTGGGGAACAGGTATACCTTCGACTTGATGATTTCCATTCCTCTGGGTATATTCCCAACAGTGGGATGGCTGGGTCGTATGGTAGATCTATTTGCAATTGTTTAAGGAACCTCCATACCATTTTCCATAGAGTCTGCACCATTTTGCAGTCCCACCAACAATGTATGAGAGTTCCTTTTTCTCCGCAACCTCGCCAGCATTTATCGTTCATAGTCTTTTGGATTTTAGCCATCCTAACTGGGGTTAGATGGTATCTCAATGTGGTTTTGATTTGCATTTCCCGGATGCTGAGTGATGTTGAGCATTTTTTCATATGTCTGTTGGCCATTTGGATATCTTCCTTAGAGAAATGCCTACTTAGCTCTCTTGCCCATTTTTTTTAATTGGGTTGCTTGTTTTCTTCTTGTAAAGTTGTTTGAGTTCCTTATATATTCTGGATATTAATCCTTTGTCAGATGTATATTTTGCAAATATTTTCTCCCACTCTGTTGGTTGTCTTTTAACTCTTTTAATTGTTTCTTTTGCTGTGCAGAAGCTTTTTAGTTTGATATAATCCCATTTGTTTATTTTTCCTTTGGTTGCCCGTGCTTTTGGGGTCGTATTCATGAAGTCTGTGCCCAGTCCTATTTCCTGAAGTGTTTCCCCTATGTTTTCTTTAAGAAGTTTTATTGTCTATATGAGTGGTTTTCAACTGGGGCCTTTTTTTGCCCCCCAGGGACAAAAATATTTGGCAATGTTCAATGAGGAGACAATTTTGATTGCCACGACTTGAAGAGATCCTTTCTGGCATCTGGTGGGTAGAGGACAGGGAGGCTGCTAAATGTCCTATAATGCACAGGACAGCCCCTCACCACAAGAGTGATCTGACTCAAAATGTCCAATGTGCTGAGATTGACAAATCCTGTTCTACATGATACCAAACATCTGGGGATTTTCTAAAATCTTGATTATCAGCTGTGGTAGATTGTATTTTCCAGAGAAGGCCACGACAATATTGCTCATCTTATGTGCTCTTCTATAATGAGATTTTGACACTCTCCCATCAAGAAAATGGAGTCTAATTCTGCTCTCATTGAATCTCATAATTCAGATTTAAATTACCCCTTGGGTAAGTCAAGCAGACTTGTAATTCTGTATGATCCAGTGTGATGGAAATGACACTATGTGACTCCTGAGGCTAGATCAGGAAAAAACATGTAGCTTCTGCCTAGTTCTCTTGGGAATGCTGCACTCTAGGGGAAGCCAGCTCTCTTGTGAGAAGTCTGACCATTCTGAGCCTGCTGTAGTGGAGAGGCCATGCTTCAGGTGTTTTGGTCGACAGCTCCACCTGAACTCCCTGTTGTCAGCCAGTCTAAGCTGCCACCTTGTGAGGGGCCCTGATGGACGCCCAGCCCACCTGGGCCTTCAGAGGACTGTGGCTCCAGCTGACATCTGCCTGCAACACAAGAAAGACCCCGAATAGGGACTGTGCAGTTGCCCCCTTCCTCAATTCCTGACAAACAAAACTGTGAGCAAAATAAAATGGCTGTTTTAAGCCACCACGTTGTAAGGTAATTTGTTACACTGACATAGATAATCAGAACATCCAGTTAATTTAGAATTTTAAAAATAATCCAGAAATGTGTCATCCAGTATTAGAGACAGGAGAATGAGTCTTGATTTTAAAAATAAAAAAAAGCTTCATCACTGAGCTTTCTGGTGGCAGAAAGCTTAGTTCACAGGGAATTGATACTCACTCAACATCAGCTTTAATAGGGAGAGAAAAATGAGAACAAGTAACCTCGGCTATGGTGGCATTTAATCCATACTGCTACGCCTTTGCCCTGAGAGCTCTGGGCTGGGACCTCTGGGTTCTGTCTATGCTAGAGCTACTGCCAAGTTTCTTTTCCTGCAGGAGATACCATGATGAGAACAAGGGAAACATTCATTTATTTGGAAATAAATAAAATGTATTAGCTCAGCACAACTTTTCTAGCAAAGGACCAAAAAGTCTTTCTTGGGATGAAGACCCACACTGATTATTCTAGAAAGAAAAAATAAGTGATTTTTCTCTTTCCATTTTACCAGTGATTAAGAGTATCTAAAAGGCAAAGCAGGTATAAACATGACCAGGTGAAGTCAGAGTCTCCTCGCAAGGGTAAAGTCTGTCTTCATCGTCCGGTTCTTTCAGATCCCTGGGATAAGTCCTGCCAGGATACCCATTAGCTCCTTATTGGTTTCTGCTAAGGAATGAATCATGTCCCTGTACCCCCCACCCCCAAATTCATATGCTGAAGCCTAATCCTCAATGTGATTGTATTTGGAGATGGGGCTTTTAAGAGGTATTTAAGATTGAATGAGATCATAAGGGTTTAGTCCAAATCTGGTACGATTGGTGGCTTTATACGAAAAGTAGGAGAGAGAGAAAGAGAGATCTCTCCCTCTGTGTGCACACATTGAGAAAAGGCCGTGTGAGGACATAGTGAGAAGGCAGCCTTCTGTAAGTCAGGAAGAGAGCCCTCACCGGGAACCAAATTGGTCAGCACCTCAGTCTTGGAATTCTAGCCTCCAAAACTGAAAGAAATACATTTCTGTTGTTTAAGCCACCCAGCCTATGGTATTATGTTATAGCAGCTTGAGCAGAGTAATACAGACTCCATGTTTCCATTTGGCCCCGTATAGTCCATTCCTTATACAATTACTAGGGGGTCTTTTCAATTTATAAAGCAGTTTATGTTCATTGGCTTCCCATGGTAAGCTGAATTACATTCAAACTCCTTACTCTAACCTATGAGACCCCCGAGTGATCTGGCCCCTGCTCCCCTCTTAACCTCATCTCTAAATTTCCTACTCATTTCCTGTCCTGCAACCCTATTGGCTACTCTTTCTGTTTCTGCTTCAGGATTTTGCACTTGCTGTTTCTACTCCCTGAAATGCTCTTGTTCAGATCATCCCATGACTCAGCTCAACTGGAGCCTCCTCAGGAGCTCTTCCCTGTCTACCTTCGAATCACTGTCTCTGATAATCACCTAAGTTAACAATGTCTGAAATTATCGTATGTATTTGTGTACTTGTCTATGTCCCCCACTAGAAAGTCAGTACCGTGAGAGCAGGATTCCTGCTTATCCTGTTAACTCCTGTATCCCAGTGCTGGGCACATGGCAGGCTGTAGGAAGCTTTCATCCCTGCTGGATGAATGAATGTCTGAAGCCTGTGTTTCCCTCTGCTCATCCTTACATGTTGAGCACCTGTGCATCATTTTTTTCTTTTTTTGAGAGTATTATCTATCATCTGAAATTTTCTTTATTTTTTTAATTTTTAAAAGTTTATTTATCATTATTATTATTATTTTACATTCTAAGGTGTTGTTGTGGAGCTGTTGGGGGAGAGGGAGGGAGGGGAAAGGGTAGAGAGATAGGCTGGGAGAAGGAGGAAGGAAGGAATCGAGGGTGTGACTGAGGCCTGTGACACCCCCCTCATTCTGGCAGGGGAGCCCTGGGCACTTCCAGGGGCAGTTTGGTGGTCATTGCTGGGCTGGATGAGGGTGTCGGGCTCCCAAGCTAGTGCACTTCTGGCAGCAGCCTGGTGGTCATTGCTGGGTTGGATGCAGACATGGGGGGCATGGCTGGGGCCCTTGGCCCCCCCCACCACCCCAGCTTGGGAGACCAGGGTGCTTCTGGTGGTGGCTTGGTAGTCATTGCTGGACTGGATGTGGATGTGGGGGGGTGCATGGCTGGGGCCCTTGGACCCCTACTACTCTGGCTTGGGAGCCTGAGGCTCTTCCAGTGGCGGCTCAGTGGTCACCACTGGGCTGGATGCAGACATCCAGGGGGTGTAGCAGAGGCCCTCAGCCCTCCCTTCACCCTGGCTTGGGAGTGTAGGTGGCTTCTGACCCTTCTAGGTTTTATAGGTGTTCTTTGGTGGTGGTAGATCTTTACTGGTTAATATCAGAACTTTGTCTGTGATCTGTGGGTTTTTTGCATTGTCTTTTAGTTCTGTACTGGATTATTCCTACCACTTAAACTCTGCACTAGAACTGATTTTTTGTCCTTTGCTTACTTCTAAAATGGGGGAACTTCCTGTGGGAACCAGCTCTTGAGCCCTGTGGTTGAGCTAAATTGCTGCTTTGCTGATGATTCCCTGGGGAAGGCTTTTTGTGCAGCTCAGGTTTTAATTGTTGACCTTGTAAGCACTTCTGGGTCTTGTGAGGTCCGATATACTTGGGTTATGTGGAAACTGGTCTGGGCCTGAGTCTTTTCAGCAAACTGCACCCTCTGCTGTTCTATATTCCCGACTAGTCTCCACTGAGTGGGTCTGTGCTGACTGTCCATGGGCCCGTCTTCCCTACCCCCTGCATTACAAACACTTACCATGGGACAGGCTATGTGCCATTCCCTTGTGATGACTCACCCGCCTCTGAGTGGTTCCTTTTTCAGTTGTCTACAGTCCCTCACTCCTATGTGGGTCCATGGGAACCCTGTTAGTGGTTTTGCTGGCCTGGGGGTCGCTAAGGCCTTCTTCTCCCCTGCCACCTCAAAGCAACTTCATACGAAGGACACAGCTGTGGCTTTTGCCAGCTCTGGCTCCATGTTCTCACCAGGGCCAGCCTTGAAGTGGTTGGGGCTCAAAACAGTTGGAGTGGTATTTTCTTTCTCTCGTCAGGGCTTCATTCACCTTCATGCACTCTGTAGGTCTCTCCTCCTCTTCCCCTGAGCTCTTGTGGCCCCAGCTTGGCAGTCATTGCTTTTCAATAGTTGTAAATTGGTTTATTATGGGAGAGAGTGATACTGGGGACCGTCTATTCTGCCACCTTGACTGGAAGAGCATATTCATCTTTTATTACCTGTCTAAATCTCACCTCCTTAGACCTATATAACTCCTTCCTTTTTGAGTCTTCCTAGAATTTTACAATTCTGATAGACCTTTTATCTTACTCTGTTTTATGTTTGGATTCTGTGGGCATTGTATGAATCTCCCTGCCCTATTGAAATCTTTTTGAGGACAAGGACTGGGCTCTACTCACGGTTGTACATCCCAGTCTCCTTCTGCAATCCATACTGCACAGAATGCTGTCTAGATATTTGCTGATGACCTGTTGCATTGAACTCTTCTTTGATTGCCTCCCCTAGCATTGACAGAGAGCTTTCTTCTCCAGCATCTTCAGAGTAGAGATATAGTCTTTAGCAAGCTAGATTTCACACCTAGTGAATTCTCAAGCAGACAAGTGATTGTTAAGGCAAGAGACTGTTGAGTCAGGCTATTGTTTGAGTCCTTTAAGTGTATATTCTCAGTAGAACCAAAGAAATTATAAAAGGATAAGTGGAGAGCTGCAGAACTTGTGAAATTCTATGCTATCAATGAAATGTAATTTCTGATCTTCACTCAATTGCTCTTCTGAGCTAGACCTGAATGATGTTCCGAGACTCTCTTTTACTAGAATAATTCCACCTAAGAATAGTAAGCATTAAATTCAAGAGAGTTAGAGCTGGAAGGGAAATAATCTAGCCCGACTCTCCTTAATAGGAGAGGAGGACTCTGAGGCTTCAGAGGAGTTGTGTTCAATATCACACGGAGGCCAGGGGAAAATGTGGGACACCTGTAGGCCTCCTGACCCTTGGTCAATGCTGCTTCCACCTCAAGGTTAGTCCCCTTATCCCAGCAGCTCTTTGGATACCGTCACATAACACGGTTCTACCTGCAAACTTCAGGTTTCCATCCTTTATGCACCCTGGCTGGTGAAATGGGGAACTGCCTCCATGGCTCGATTTCAAGGATGTCAGAAAAGCTCCCCCTCCACCTGTCTGCCCCAGTCTCCCATCCTAGCCTGTTACTGGTGCCTGAAATTGCACAATTAGAGGTGAACTATTTTATGTTTGGATGTGATCCGTCTTTAGACCAAAGCTTGCAACCTCAGATGTCTATAGAGGCTGAGCAGGTAATATAAATGGTGTGTTGGCACAAGTGGAGCTGGGGGGCCAGGGGGCACCAGCCATGTCCAAAAGACCTAAAGTGGCAGCTGCTGCTCCACTCCAGCTTGGAGGGGCCATATCTTCTGCATTTTCAAGGGAAAGAGAAACGTGATTTTTATTTACTTATTTTTAAAAATTTGAACTCTTGGGCCGGCCCGTGGCGCACTCGGGAGAGTGCGGTGGCGCTCCCGCCGCGGGTTCGGATCCTATATAGGAATGGGCGGTGCCTCACTGGCTGAGCGTGGTGCGGGCGACACCACACCAAGGGTTGCGATCCCCTTACCGGTCACAAAAAGACAAAAAAAAAAAAAAAAAAAAAAATTGAACTCTTCTGAATTTTAAACATTGGCAAGGGGATTGCAACCCTTGGCTTGGTGTCGCCCGCACTGCGCTCAGCCAGTGAGCACACTGGCCATCCCTATATAAGATCCGAACCCGCGGCGGGAGCGCCAATGCGCTCCCAGCGCCTCACTCTCCCGAGTGAGCTACGGGTCGGCCATAAATTTTAAAAATTAAAGTTAAATTGTCTGGCCAAAAACCCAAACCAAGCCTCAGCAAGCTGGAGTTGATCTTATACTCATGAGTGTGAAGCCATCTGTAGATTCTTTCCAATGGCGTTTGGGACGTGAGATGAGAGATCAAAGAAGTAAAATGTCTCCTCAGGGAACTGCGTGGAAAGCCAGGCGTGGGTGGCATGCACAGGGCTGGAAGTAGGTGAGGTGAGATGCCTAGCGTGCAAGATGGCAGGAGGTGCTCCCCTCAGGGTGGTCCCTGAACTTGCACGACGTGGAGAGTGAGTGAGCCCCTCTTTACATTTTGCACCTCTGTCCTCGCTAGCCTCAGCCCTACTCCCGGCCCTGAGTGGGGTGGTGGGTAGGGCAGGGAGGTGGGCCAGATGTGATTAGGAGAATGTACCTACAGGTCAGCGTGAGTGGAGAGCCCGGGAGGCGGGTGAAGCGGTGTGCAGGCCACCGAAGGCCAGTTTTGCAGGCTGCCTGATTCCGCTCTGACTTCCCCGCTGCGGAGGGAACTGGGCACAGCGTGTCCTGTGCTTACAGGCCCATTGTTTGCTTCCGTGGTGTTGCCAAACCCTCTGGAAGTCTTGACTCAGTCCTGCCCCAAGTGACCTCAGTGGAAAGTGTGAGAAAGCAAGGAACAGTAGTTGTTTTTATCCCCAGACCAAGCAAGGAAAACAGTTGTTGACACAGTGCCTGAACTAGAGCCTCAGCTCTCCTGATTCTCCAGGACTCCCTGGAGCTGCTGGGGACCAATCGTGGCAGGTGGGGCAGGGGATGTCAGAGCACACAGAGTCCTAGGAGTGCACCACCTCCTTCTGCCTCCTGTCAACCCCCTCAGGAGAAGGGCAGACTTGTCGCCCTCAAAACACAGTCCTGGTCAATTCTGACCAGGGGAAACTGCGTCTTGGAGGAGCATGGCCTCCCTGCCTCCCTGCCTCCCAGATTCCCAAGTGGAGCTTAGCAGGGATCCAGAGGGGCAGAATTCTGAGCAGCTCCTCCTGCTGCCTCCTTGGCTCTCCAGCCAAACGCCTGCGGTTTCGTTGGGGACAGCTGCGTTTGTTTTGGTGTTCAAACTGGGGGGAGGAACATGGTTTTAACATTGAAAAAATAAATTGTTTTCAAGACAGAGAGAAGGCTTCCAGCGGGAGCCCCTGCAGGCTTCTTACCCTGCTTGCTCCCTCCCAATGTCAGAGAATAAACGTCCGACAGGAGCCAGCAGTTAGCAAGCAGCCCTGGGGTAATTAAAAAGCAATGTCGTTGAAGTGGGACCAATTATCCCCAAGGTGTTGGGAGGATCCACATAGCCCCGGTGTTGGGGTCTCTGGGACCCCCTCACTCAGCTGGAGCCAAGCTACTTGCTGTTTTTAATACCTGCAGCAAGTGTCTGAGCCTCCAAATCCTGGGGGGCTGCTGCTGGAGAAAGCCAGAGGGAGGTGGGACTCTGAATGAGTGTGCTGTGACAGCCGTCTGCCAATGTTGGATGTTGGAGAAGCTGTCATTGGAAAAGGGAGACAATAGACTTCTCTGGGACCCCAGAATATGTAATTAGGACCAGGGGTAGAACCAAAGGAGACATGTTGTTCTGCTAATGTAAGCCAAAAAATAAAAAAATAAAGAACAATCAGGCTGTCTGCTACTGTCTCGGGTTTTAGACACCTCCTCAGAGCAAACTTCCATCAACTCTCCCCCTTTCCACATTGAAAGTTGATCCCCTTAAAAGTTATTTTGTCTCATCAATGCATCTGTTTTGCAAATTACTTATCAAAGTCTATACATATCATGCTTACTGCCTGCTAACTTGTTTATTTTCCATTCCCCAGTCTGGGAGATGAGCTTCCTGAGGGCAGGGTCTTTGTGCCTTATTCATCACTGCTTCCCCAGTGCTGAGCACAGCGCCTGGCACATAGGAGAAACTCCATAAACATTTGTTGATAGAACAAATGAAGAATGAATGAACACTTAAGGAGGAAATGAGTTCCCCACCAGTGGAAGAATTTAAGCAGAAGTTGGGTGGCCAATAGTCAGAAAGTCCACCTGCCTTCTGCATTGGTTAGTTATGCCAGCTGCTGTGACAAACACACCCAAACTATGTAACAGCTCAATCAGGTAAAATCCTAGCTGGGTGTTTCTGATGGACAAGCAGCTCTCCTCTAGGAGGTTGTTCAGGGACACAGGCCCTTTCATTCTTGTGGCTCCATCATCTTCTAGCTGTGGATTTTTAGGTTGCCATGCTCAATTGTATCAAGCAGTTTAGAAGTGGAGGGGTTGATTACAGGCCAGGCCTGGAAGAGGTGCACATCTCTTCTGATCACACTCCATTGGCTATAACTCCATGCTATCTAATTGCAAGGTTTGGGTTACAGCCCAGGAGGAAGAAGAGACAAGTTTGATTCATAATCTGCCAGGCTCTGACATGCCTGCACTGGGCAGGAGGTGGGACCAGATGGCTTCTGGGAGCCTCTCCAATTCCCTACATTTGTGTCTGAAGGTTTTGTGTTTCCCTTTGCAACAACTTAACACTTAAGGGCAACTGAGGTACTCGTCACCTCTCTTTCTTTTCTAGCTTTGTAATTCTTTCCTTTCTCTCAGGAATTCCCTTAGGTGTTTCTGTTGTGTGTCATTATGGACGGTGAGAATATTAGCTTAGGCAACCCCCAAAATGCCAAAGACAGACAGACCTGTCTAAGAATCCCAGTCCTATCACTCCCTAGGTATGTGGCATTGGACAAGTTACCTAACCTTTCTGTCCCTCTGTTTTCTTCTCTGGAAATGAGGGTGATAACAATAATAATACCAACTCTGTAACATTGTGAGGCTTAAAAAAGCAGAGGTGTGTACCATTTATGATGCATTTACTCTGGGTCACTGTCCTAAGTGCTTTACTTTCATCATCTTTTTAAAGTTTTCACAGCAATTGTATAGAGCAGACCTATTATTAGCTCTAGTTTTACAGAGTAGAACACAGAATCCAAGAGATGAAGCAGTTTGCCTAAAGTCATGCAGCTAATAGGTTGGGAACCAGGACTTGAACAAAGTCATCTGACTCCAGTGCTCACAAGCTACATAATAGATGGTAGCAGTCATGAGTACAAAAAGATGATTTGCTGTTGTTATTATTCTCTCTAGAGGCTGAGCCAGTCCTAGGCTTACTTATAATATTAGTAATAATTTGCAAAACATTTCACAGTCCATAAAGTGTCTTTATAGCTCTTAGCTTGATAGTTCCTCACAATAACTTAATAGTTTCACTATCGTACCTCATTTATAGGGGATAAAAATGAGCCCCAGAAGGCATGAGTCACTGGCCAAGGTCACAGACCCAGAAACTGGTGGAGGTGGCTTTCAAACTCTGACATTTGACAAGCCCATTGCTCTGATTAAATTCATGTTAATATTTGGTAAGCACTTAGAAAGGTGCCTGGCACATAGTAAGCACAACATAAGTGTTCATTAAACAGCTAAATTAAATATATATCACACCCCACTGCCCTCTTCAACAAATATTTTGCTAGCACCTGCTACCGTCTGTGGAGTTAGGGGAGCCCCTGGGTCTCCTAGGGTGCCCCCCTCACCTCTTGAGTCTGGTGTCCTTAGCTTGCCTCTTGGCTGGGCTGGTTTTCTCACCTTCTCCCTTCACTCTGGGTGGCTCTTTTTAGCTTAGCATATGCCTGAGATCTGGGCTCCTCCCCATAATAAAGCAAATTAGGCTGCTATTGTTCCTGTTTTCCAGGCCCCTACTTGCTGCAGTCTGATGGAATCATCTTCTGGAAAGGTGTTGCTAACTAAGGGATCTGATTTGAGTGCCCTCTCAAATACCTTATTTATCTTCAAACGCGGGGCTTCAATTAACCCAAAGGAATGCACGGAGGCAGAATTCCAGGCACCTGCATAGGCCAACGGGGGAGACATTTTTGGATGAGAGGGTCCGAAATCACAGCACAGAAACTTATGAAGCAGGCAGGACTGAGCCCGCTCAGGGTTTCACCCTGAGTCCGTTCTCACTGGGAGAAGACTGACGATGCTTCCCTTTTTGACTCCTAAGATTCCTTGTCAAATTGGGCCCCAAATTATTTCTAACTCATGATTTTAATGGAACACAACCGGAAACTTCCAAACAATGAGGAAATCAAATTGGGGAACACATATAGACTTTATTCGACAAGTTTCTTTCTTTTTTGTTTTAATTGAGAAATAATTGATTACCTGTATTTGTAGGATAGAGTTGAATATCAGTACCTGTGTATAATGTGCAATGATCAAATCAGTTCATCATTACAAAATGTAATCATTCCTTGTGTCCAATAACCAATTTCTCCCTAACCCCTCCCCGCTTCCCAGCTGTAGTTACCAGAGTTCTGTTCTCTCCTTCTGAAAGTTCAGTGTTTTCTTTCTTTCTTTCTTTCCCACATATAAATCCGTACATGCAGTATTTCTGTTTCTGTGCCTGGATTTTGTTTTGTCTTATTTTTGAAACACGATTGATTGTATGTATCTGTGGGGTACAGCATTGAATATGGATACCTGTGTGCATTATTTGATGTTTCAATCAAGATAATTAGTGTATGCAACATTACACAATGTAATAATTTTTTGTGGCCCTTTACCAATTTCTCACTAACCCTCCTTCCCCCTCCTCCTCACCCACCTCTGATAGCCTCAGTTCTGTTCTTTCCTTTTGAAATTTCAATGAATTGTTTTGGTTGTTGTATCTTTCTTTCTTTTTATATTTGTTTATTTTTTAATAAAATGTGGTATTTCTCTTTCTGTGCCTGGCTTATTTCACTTAACATAATTTTCTCTAAGTTCATCCATGTTGCTTTGAATGGCAGAATTTCATTCTTTTTTTATGGCAGAGTTAGTATTCCATTGTGTATATATACCACATTTTCCTTATCCAGTCATCTATTGAGGGACATTTAGGTTGGTTCCAACTCTTGGCAATTGTAAATAGACCAGCAATAAAGACAGGAGTGTAGGTATCCCTTCAACATGATGATTTCCATTCTTCTGGGTATATAGCCAGTAGTGGGATTGCTGGGTTGTACGGCAGTTCTATTTATAGTTGTTTGAGGAAGCCTCATACTGTTTTCCATAATGGCTGTGCTAATTTACAGTCCCACCAACAGTGTAGGATGGTTCCCCTTTCTCCACATCCTTGCTAGCGTTTGTTATTCTCTGTCTTTTTTTAAAAGCCAGTCTATCTGAGGTAAGATAATATCTCAATGTGGGTTTTTTTTTTTTTTGCATTTTCCTGATGCTAGTCCATTACCTTTTAACATGATTATTGACATGGTTGAATTTAGATCTACCATTTCAATATTTGATTTCTGTTTTCCCCTCTGTTTTTTATTCTTCTTGTCTTCTTTTGGATTTTTGAATGTCTTTTAGGATTCCCATTTAATTTCTTTATTGACTTTTTAAGCTATACCTCTTTGCATGATATTTTAAGTGGTTACACTAAGGGATGATGATATAAATTTTTAACTTTTTAGAGTTTGACTAGTGTTAATATTGTGCCACTCACATAAAACATAGAACATTTGCAATGATATAGTTTTGCCTTACCTCCATTCCCGAAACATTTATGCTATAGTTACATGTAGTCTGTCTACTTACATTATAAACCAGCAAGATAATAATCTTTTCCTTAAAACCATCATATGTGATTTAAGGAAATTAAGAGTAAAAACAGCTTTAACCATTTCTGACGTTTTTAATTTTCCTCTATATCATTTCGTTTAAGCCGCACAAATTTCCTTTAACATTTCTTGTAGTACAAGTGTTCTGGCAACAAATTGTCTTGAGTTTTCTCTTACCCGAAAATGTCATTTCAGCCTCTCTTCTGAAGAGGTTGGATATAGAATTATATCCCTGGGTATAGAATTATGGATTGGTACATTTTTGCTTACAGCATTTTAAAGATATTCTTCCATTGCCTTTTGACTGTCAGGTATCTCAAACTTGAAACAATTTGAAAATCCTAAATTTATGTTATGGAACATCAACTTTACAGCACATAATTCAGGCATTAAAAACAATTGAGACTAAGTAGCAACCAAGAAACATGTTTATGATTAAGAGAAATTTTCATGACATAAAATCCTATCTCCACTTTGTAAAATCTCCAGCTGTGTCAGAATTTGTGAATACATGTAAACAAGCATTGGAAAGAAGCTTAGAAAAAAGTGAAAATGTTTTCTTTTTAACACAGTTTTTATTCTTTATCTCTTTAAAAAACAATTCTGTTATCTGTGCGATACATTTCAATGCTGTTAACAATAATTCAGGCAGAAATATTTTCTCCCAACCCATAGGTTGCCCTTTGCTGTGCAGAAGCTTTTTAGTTTGATGTAATCACATTTGTTTATTTTTGTTTCTGTTGCCTGAGCTTTTGGTGTCATATCTAAAAAATCCTTGCCGAGACCAATGTCAAGACGCCCTCCCCCTATTTTCTTCTAGGAGTTTTATGGTTTCAAGTCTTATGTTTAAGTATGTAATCCATTTTGAGTTGATTTTTTTGTAGGTGCAAGATAAGAGTCCAATTTCATTCTTTTGCATGTGGATATCCAGTTCACCCCATACCGTTTATTGAAGAGACTATCCTTTCCCCATTGTGTATTCGTAGTGCTCTTGTCAAAAATTAGTTGACCTTATATGCTTGAGTTTATTTCTGGTCTCCCTATTTTGTTCCATTGGTCTATGTGTCTATTTTTATGTCAGTATCATACTGTTTTGGTTACTATAGCTTTCTAATATAATTTGAAGTCAGGAAGTATGATGTCTCCAACTCTGTTATTTCTAAAGATTGCTTTGGCTATTCAGGGTCTTTTGTAGTTTCATACAAATTTTAGAATTGTTTTCTCTATTTCTGTGAAAAATTACATTGGAATTTTGAAAGGAATTGCATTGAATCTGTATATCACTTTAGGTAATATGAAATTTTAAAATATCTATGAACAATCCCTGAACACGAGATATCTTCCAATCCATGAACACAAGATATCTTTCTATTTATTTGTGTCTTCTTCAACTTCTTTCATCAATATCTTATAGCTTTCAGTGTGCATGTCTTTCACCTTCTTGGTTAAATTTATTCCTAAGTATTTATTCTTTTCGATGCTATCATAAATGGGATTATTTTCTTGATTTCCTTTTTGGGTAGTTCATTGGTATAAATAAATGTTACTAATTTTTGAATGTTGATTTTGTATCTTTCTCTTTTACTCAATTTGTTTATTAGTTCTAACACGTTTTAAAATAAAGTCTTTGGGGTTTTCTCCATATAGGATTATGACATCTGCAGACAAGGATAATTTTACTTCTTCATTTCTGATTTGGATGTCTTGTATTCCTTTTTCTTGTCTGATTGCTCTTGAAATTAGATTCAAACACTATACTGAATTTAGAACAGGAAAGGGAGATAAATAGAGTCCGATTTTGGGCACTGAGAGAAGTGTCACTGCTCTGAGGCTTCCACTGGAGGGGTGGAGAAGCAGGCACCAGCCAGGTTTGGAAACCATGTGCACTTGTGGCTTGGGGCTTGGAACATATCCCCTTCCCTCTGAGGGCCAAGTCCTCTGCCCTTATGACAAATGTAACTTCCTGTTTTAAAGACAAGTAGCTCAGAGCAATTCCAAAAATCATAGACTTCAAATGGTTCCTATAAAATGTGGTGATAAGTTCGAAGAAGTGAATCAGGAACATATGGATTTAATTTCGCCTGAAATTACATAGAGATTTTAATAGATGGATAAGAATGTTCTTAAGGAACAGAGTGTCTTGGCATTACTTACAAAAATACCAAACATTTGAGATATGCTTTTGAATAATTTCTTTAAGAAAATAAGAAAAACAAACAAAAAGAGACTCAGAACTTGAAAAGTAGGCTGAACTATAATGTCTTCACCAAAGCTTGTCTCCAACCACTCTTTCTATATAGCAGAAGATGTTCCTGCCTGAGCAGAGATAATACTGTCTGAGCAGAGGTCAAAGGAGAAAATACGGCCTGTATTCACGATCTGTTCTCTGCCATTTACTACCTCTGGGAACTGGGGTAGGTTACCTTTTAGTTTCCTCAGGTGTAAAATGGGGTTGTTATACCTTCTTCACAGAGTTGTAGATGAGAGATAATGCCTACAATGTCACTATATAAAATTTCTGGCCCATACTTAGCCCTTGATAAGGCCCTGGAAATTGTTGTTTTTACACTGCTAAATAAATCCATCCATACAACATAGGGTTTTCCTTGTTCTCTAAACACATAGTAGAATTTTTTTTTTCCCCTTGGTGGCTGGTGGTAAGGGGCTCGGAACCCATGGTCTTGGTGTTATAAGGCTGCACTCTAACCAACTGAGCTAACTGGCAAAGCCATAGTAGAAATTTTTAAAGTTAAGTTACTATTTAATTTTTTATTTGAAGAGGAAAGAAGCTCAGGATTCAGCTAGAGAATTCATTAAATTTGCTGTTTTTAAGTCATCATAATTGGGTTCAAATTCTTATTGGCTATTTGACTTAGTCAAAGGAATTAATTTCTCTGAGCCTCATATTTGTCCATCTGTAATATGGGAGCAATAATAGCACTTAACTTTTACAAAGATGAAATAAAACAATGAATATAAACTGCTTGACATAGTACCTGTATGTAGCTGACTATTCAAAAAATGGCTACTATCATCATTGTTCTTATCAATGGTATATCAGATAGCAAATATTCCTTTCTTTCGTGACTCCTCCCTGCCTTAAATATCCCAATAAACTTAGATACCCAAAAACACTGTCTAAAATTAAACACAACTTACAAATATGCTGGCTTCCTCCTTCCTTCTCTTCTTGGATCAACTGTATTTAATATTACTCTTCAAATTTACCCCCAGGAAGCTATGTTTTTGCTGGAAAGATGATGTCTAACCATAGATTTAGTATAATTAAATTCATTACTATCATGAAATTGCAAAGTTTTGATATCATAGTGAATGATCATTGAATGAGCTTCTTAATTTGGAGCCTGGTATTCTTGGGCCATGATTCTACAAGGGGAGCAGGCCAGTCTAGGTACAAATTTATTTTCTGTATCTCCTTCAGGAGAAGTCTGTCAGAAGTAAACGTAGCAGGTAAGTACTGGAAGGCATCTTGGAGACAATCTTTTGACAGGTGTTTCTTTATAGATCACTTGCTCTTAGCCCAATACTGTGCTAAATGCAAGGAATAAAAAGAAAAATTTATAAAATACAATCCCTGACCTCAGAGAGCTCACAATTCAAGTAGAATATTAAAAGCTCCTAAAATGCAAAATTTCCAGAAAGGAGTAATATCTTAGGCAAGGGACATTAATAGACCTGGCCTAGGGAATATAGGAGGGGAAGAGTTAGTGATGCTTTACACAACGTATCTCATTTAATTCTTACAACATCCCATGACACGTGCACTTTATTATCTGCGTTTAAGAGATGAAGCAACTGAGATCCAGAGAGGTTATATAATCTCTTCTACAAAAAAAAAAAAAAAAAAAGCCCAACTCTACCATTGTACCAAAAGTCAGACCTGGACAAAAGTGATATTTCCAGTTGAGAGAGAAAAAAAAAGGAGGGTGAGTCTGTCTACTTTATCCGTTTGTAGTATGGGATAATAGCTACTCTTATGCAGGGAACAAACGAGACAAAGTTAGATCCTCTATGGGAAGTTTTTTTTTTTTCTGTGATTAGAATATTATAAAAATGTTACAGTTTATACTCAATTCTGATCTCTAAGCTCTTTCCTCTTTCTGTGATGATTTCCCTAAGTCAAGTTGGCATCTAAAAGAGAGTGCTGTGAATGTACTAAAACATCATCCCACTTCACATAACAAAACACCATTCAGTGTACCGTGCAGATCATTTTTTCAATAATGTTATAGTGATGAAAATCAACACGTTTCTTGTCAGAACATCTTGGTCATTAAAAATACATTAACAGCTCATTATTCAAGATACTATACTAATTCTACTCATTTCCTATTGAAGCTTATTAAATACTAAGAATCTAATCAACCAGAAGTAGTGTTCAGTGGCCACAAAGAGTATGCTCCATTAAAGAAAAAAAAAAAAAGAATTATGACCACAATGATAATTAGAATACAGTGTGCTTATTTGGCACTGAGCTCCTCTAAGGGGTTGAATGGCTTTGAAATTAATATAGAAAAGGGTTGAGGATGCAATTTATTAAAAAAGTAAAATTAAAGAGGTGTGTATTGGTTCACAGTGGCAAGAAATGAGATCTTAAGGACTTTTCAGAATTCTTCAGAAAAGAAAGACTAAAGGTACTTCTACAATGGATTTTTAAAAAACTGTTTTTATGTCTATGTATTTAGATGATTAGAACCAATTCTGAGCCATCTCACAACTAGAATTCTCCACTCAGCTACTTATTAGCCATGTGACTTTGGACATTCTTTCCTTTTGGTGTGTGTGTGTGTGTGTGTGTGTGTGTGTGTGTGTGTGTGTGTGTGTGTGTGTGTGTGTGTGTGTGTGTGTGTGGTGTATTAACTGCACATCATCATATTACATTGTCCACAGTCATGTAATAATAACCAAGTGTCCCTATGCTGGCACTGCAACCATCTAATGATGACACTTATCTCCAGGATGCAAGGGATGAGCACACCATGACTGCAACAGGCACATGACTTGGTCAGAGCCAATAGACTCCTCCTATGTGGGAATTCTGTGGAACTGCTGAGAAAGTGAAAATCTGCTTTTAGCTGGTGCTGCTAGGAAGACAAGACTGTACATGCTGGGAGACACCTTGCTATCCTGAGGTGGAGACCCTGCCTGAGAAAGGAGCCCATCCAGAGGAAGAGAGAGAGAGAATAAATCATGTTGATACCTGATGCTATCATTTGAGTGCCAGGACCCAGTCATGCCTGAAATGAGACCTATTCCTAGACTTCTCAGTTTTGCAGGTAACAAAATGTCCCTTTTCTTTTTGCTTAAGACTATTTATTTTATTTTATTACTTTTAATTATTTTAATTTATCAATGTACAATGTAGTTGATATTTGTGTCCCTTTACCAATTCCTCCATTCCCCCTCCCTCAGCCCCTCCCCCATTAACGTCATATCTGTTCACTTGTCTTATCAAGTTCAAAGAATTGTTGTGACTGTTGTATCTTCTCCCCTTGCTCCCTGTTTATTTGTTTGTATATTTATTTATTTATTTATTTATTTTTAGGTCTCACAAATAAGTGAGAACATGTGGTATTTCTCATTCTGTGCCTGGCTTATTTCACTTAATATAATTTTCTTTAAGTCCATCCATGTTGCTATGAATGGTAATATTTCATTTTTTTTAAGTAGCAGAGCAGTATTCCACTGTGTAAATGTACCACATTTTCCTTATTCACTCATCATTTGGGTGGTTCCAACTCTTGGCTATTGTAAACAGCACTGCAATAAACGTAGGAATACAGGTATCCCTTTGACATGACTTCCATTCCTCTGGGTGTATAGCCAGCAGTGGAATAGCTGGGTCATATGGTAGATCTATCTGTAATTGTTTGAGGAACCCCCATACCATTTTCCATGAAGGCTGCACCATTTTGCAGTCCCACCAACAATGTATGAGGGTTCCTTTTTCTCTGCATCCTCACCAGCATTTATCATTCTCAGTCTTTTGGATATTAGCCATCCTAACTGGAATGAGATGGTATCTCAAAGTGGTTTTGATTTGCATTTCCCGAATGCTGAGTGATGTTGAGCATTTTTTCATGTGTCTTTTGACAATTTGTATATCTCCCTTTGAGAAATGCCTGTTTAGCTCCATTACACAGTTTTTAATTGGGTTACTTGTTTTTGCTGTTAAGTTCTTTGAATTCCTTGTACATTCTGGGTATTAATCCTTTGTCAGATGTATATTTTGCAAATATTTTCTCCCAGTCTTTCAGTTGTCTTTTCACTCTGTTAATTGTTTCTTTTGCTGTGCAGAAGCTTTTTAGTATAATACCATTTGTTTATTTTTCCTTTGGTTGCCTGTGCTTTGGAGGTCATATTCATGAAGTCTGTACCCAATCTGACTTCCTGGAGTGTTTCCCCTTTGTTTTCTTTAAGGAGTTTTATTGTTTCAGAATGTATATTTAATTCTTTAATCCATTTTGAGTTGATTTTGGTATATGGTGAGAGGTACCAGTCTAGTTTCATTCACCTACATAAGAATGTCCAATTTTCCGTGCACCATCTGCTGAAGAGGTAGTCTCTTCCCCAATGTGTACACTTGGTGCCTTTGTCAAAGATCAGATGGCTGTAGGTGAGTCTCTTGAAGGCAGCATGTTGTTGGGTCCCACTTTTTAATCTAGTCAGTCAGTCTGTTTCTTTTCAGTGGGGAATTTAGTCCTTTTACGTTAAGAGTTATTATTGAAAGGTGTTGATCTACTTCTGGGATTTTATTGATTTTTCTTTGGATGTTTTAAATATCTTTGTCTTTTTCTTTCTGATTTACTGTTTGTGTTCTGTGTTTTTGGTTTCCTGGGATGGTAGCTAAACTTTTTTTCTCTTTATTGTTAGAATTTTTATTTTACTGATGGGATTTGTTCTTTCTTGAGTGCTGTTTAGATCTTGTGTTTCTCTGCTGACTCTTTGCCTAGATGATCTGTCCAATATTGATAGTGGGGTGTTCAGGTCCCCTCCTATTACAGTATTAGTGTCTATCTCATTCCTTAGGTCTAATAGTGTTTGCTTTATAAATCTGGCTGCTCTGACATTGGGTGCATATATATTTATGATTGTTATGTCTTCTTGATGAATAGATCCTTTTATCATTATATAGTGGCCTTCTTTATCTCTTTTTATGGTTTTTGGTTTAAAAGTCTATTTTATCTGATATAAGAATAGCTACTCCAGCTTGCTTTTCATTTCTATTCGCATGGTACATTTTTTTCAATCTTTTCACTCTTGGTCTATGTGTGTCTTTACAGGTGAGGTGAGTGTCTTGAAGGCAGCATATTGTTTGGTCCATCTTTTTAATCCAGTCTGTCAGTCTGTGTCTTTTGATTGGGGAATTTAAGCCTTTTACATTAAGAGTTGTTATTGAAAGGTGTTGATTTACTCCTAGCATTTTATTGATTTTTGTTTGGATGTCTTAAATATCTTTTGTTCTTTTCTTTCTGATTTACTGTTTGTCTTCTGTATTTTTTGGTTTCTTGGGGTGGTAGATAAACTTTTTTTTCTCTTCATTGCTAGCATTTTTATTTTAGTAGTGGGTTTTGTTTTTTCTTGAGTATTTATGGCAGTGGTGGTTGTTTTTCAGGTACCAGACCCAGGACCACCTTGAGAATTTCTTGTAAGTCTGGTCATGTGGTAGTGAACTCCCACAGTTTTTGTTTGCCTGAGAAATATACTATTTGTCCTTCATATCAGAAGGATAGCCTTGCTGGGTAAAGTATTCTTGGCTGGCAATTTTTGTCTTTTAGTATTTTGAACATATCATCCCATTCTTTTCTGGCTTTTAGGGTTTGTGATGAAAAGTCTGATGTTAGTCTGATAGTGGCTCCCTTATAGGTGACTTGATGCTTCTCTCTTGCAGCTTTTAAGATTCCCTCTTTGTCTTTGAGTTTTGCCAATTTGACTATAACATGTCTTGGAGAGGATATTTTTGAGTGGAATATGCTAGGGATCTTTAAGCCTCCTGAATCTGAAGATCTGTGTCTTTTCCTATACCTGGGAAGTTTTCTGCTATTATTTCATCGAATATGTTTTCAATGCCATTTTCTTTTTCTTTCCTTCTGGAATACCCAGGATTCAGAAATTTAGCACTTAAGGTTGTCTGTTATTTCTATAACATTTTCTTCAATTTTTTAAATTCCTTTTTCCTTTTTTTTTGTCCTCCTGTGTTATTTCCAACAGGCCATCTTCTAGTCAGAAATTCTCTCTTCTGTTTGTTCTGGCCTGCTGGTTAGACTCTCTATTGTGTTTTTTATTTTGTTGAATGAATCCTTCAGCTCCACAAGCTCTGCTACATTCTTCCTTGGGGCATTGATTTCTTTGCACATTTCTTCTTTCAGGTCCTGTATACTTATTTTCATTTCGTTGTGTTGTCTAGCTGAGTCTTCTTGTATCTCATTTAGTTTCCTTAGAATTGTTGCTCTAAATTCCTTGTCAGTCATTTCAAGGACTTCCTGTTCTATAGGATCTAGAGCTTCAGAGTTATTATATTCCTTTGGTGGTATCATACTTTCTTGATTTTTCATATTTCTGGTATCTCTCTTTTGATGTTTAGTCATTGTGGCAGAGGCCACTCTTTCCACCCTGGTGTCTGGCCTAGTTACTGCAGAGACTGCTGATTTGGTGCTGCTGCCTTGGGGCCTGGGGGTCAGTGGGTCAGACCTCTTGGGGGTTGGGACTCACCTGGGCTGGGTCTTGTGGTGAGGTGGGTGCTAGTTTGTCACTTCTGCCTCAGGGCCTGGGGGTCAGCGGGCATTATTCACTTCATTTTAAAACTAATTTTTGAATTAGGAAGATCATCTTATAATCCCAAGGCCTTGAATACGAACCTGTAGAAGTTTGGTGAGCTTGGCTGAGATATATGAAGGAGTCCTTTATTTCCAAACTGTAATGTTTAAACAGAAGTTTTGGAGGCTGGGAAGTCTATGGTCCGGGGAGCAGATCTTGCTTAAGATGATTTAAATCGTAATTTGTCACTTGCAAGATCCCACACAAACAAATGCATGACTTAGATTATAAATGTGGTGACTATAGTGAACAAAGCAGAAATTATCTCTAGGGTAACTGGGATAACTTTTTGAAGCACATGGAATAGAGTCTGGTCTTGAAAAATGGAGGATTCCACATACTGAAAAAAATTAAAAACAACACAGAAGATGATAAAAAAGGGGAATATGGAAATAGTCTGGTGTGACAGAAAGGGTGCCAGACAGAGGGTCAGAATTCTAGTCCTTGTTCTGCCATCAACCAACTATTTGACCCCGTAAGGACTGTTTTTCCTATTTGGGACTCAGTTTCCTGTTATGTCAACACACAGAATTGAACTCACAGGTCTGTAAGACCCTCTCCAACTCTACCTTCTATGAGTCTATGAAATCTTGAAAGGCTGTTCAAAGCCCTTTATTTTTTTTAACTTTCGCAGCATTACTTACATGCTCTTGGAATATAGATTCTCTTTGTCCTTTTGTCTTACTCTGTACCCCCCGCTTCTTATTCACTTGGCAAAGAGCAGTCTCTTTCTCTCATGTTCTGAATGAAATGAAAATGGACACGCTGCCTTCACTGAAAAGCTGTGACTTTTAAGCTCTGAAAGCCCTTGATTGTGCCCCCAAAAAGCTCATCTCTGAGTGAGTGATGAAAGCAGAAGGGGCTGCCTGGTTAATTGCACTTTTGTGGAGATTAAAGAGTGAGTGAGGAATTTGCAGGCACTTTGCTCTTTCTAAGCCGTCTTCCTCTGCCCTCTTCCCTTTCAGTGGAAAGGGCTTTGGCTCCCAGGTCTAAATTAAGATCCAAGATATATTGTATGCAAATCAGATACTGAACTAGCATTCTAACTATGCAGCCTGTAGTATTTGCTGAAGTAGCATCAGGTATCCCCGAAAGAAATATTTTCATCTTCATAGTCCAATGAAGATCAGACACCAAATCTCACCTGGGCTCATGTCCTTGGTTGAAATGTGTTTTGGGTTAAAACCACTGCCAAAAACCATTGTTCAAGTAATTAGAAATCTTCAGACTGAGTTTGAATGGGAGACTTACTCAGGTGTATATCCCCCAAATCACTATCTAAAACTGCTATGCAGTTTTATTTGTTTATATGCCGTCTGTCACCACCTTGAAGACAAGAACTTCATCTTATTTATTTCATCTTATTTACTGAATACACAAGCATGGTATAGAGTAATTGATCAATAAATAATTATTGAATGAGTGAATAAACAAATGCCAATATGGGATTTATGTGCACTCTATAAATTAACCAGAAACATAAATAGATGTCTATCAGAGTTTTTGATCAGCATGAGAAAACCACAGATACCACTCAGAACTGATATAATTTTTAACCCAAAACAAAGATACCTGACATTGTATACCTTCATTGTGGACAAATGTGCAGTGTTTATGTAACATTTGGAAATCTTGACAATAGTTCATAGTCTGTGGTTTTAGAGAATACAGTTTGGGAATCTTTGATCTCTCTTAACCCCTTAATTTTGTGTGTAAGGTATAGAAGAAAATTTGTTTTCTTGGCAAATGCCTGCGACTCCCATTTAGCAAGACCTCTGATGTTGTTGATAAGCCTGTTCAGGCAGGTGAGTCTCTGCAGCCATGAATGTTGCCCAACCTCAAGGCTTTTGAGAAGGGCCCAAACTGTGGCTCTCAAGACATTTTGGGGGTCCTGGTGGAAGGAGTGAGAAGAGAGGAGAGGAGAGAGTCAGGCAGATGGGGTAGAATGAGGATGAGGCTGAACTGTGTGCAGTGACTCCTCCTGGGGCCTCTCAAATTGTTTTTAAAGTCACTAAACCCATGGACTCCTAGTTGCACTTTCCTTTTTTACTTTTTGGAAGTGTAGGCCTGAGTTTATCATCTGGAAATGTTGCTGTGGGATAGATAGGAACAGTACTTGCAGATCTGATGTCAAAGAAACCCAAGAAAAGGCACGGCCTTGAAGATTTGGAGAAATTATGGTCTGTCGCAGGCAGTGGATGGCGTGATGTCTGACTCAAGGTTATTTAGATATCTGAGGGAGTGGAGGCTTCAGCTGATACTGGGGTTGCATGCAGATGAGGAAGCTAAGGCAACAGGACATCGGTAAAAACAAACAAAAACAAATGCAACACAACAGAACGATTCTGGTTCTAGAACCAAATGCCCTGTAATTGAGTTTGAATTCTAGCTGTCATACCAGTTCCATGGCCCTAAGCAAGTCAAAAGCCCCCTGCTCCTCCATTTCCTTAGTCCCTGCCTTAGAAGGTTGTCATAAGGGTGTCAAGAGAGACTTGTGAGCTCTTAGCACAGATTTCGATAAGTAGTTATTTTTTCAAGGTTAAGACTTGCCCAAAGCCCCCAGACCAGAAAGTGCCAAGGCTAGAACCTGGTGGTCCTGCCATCCTGTTGGCTGCCCTCTTCCCAGACTCTGAGGCTCCACCACTATTTTCAAGGAAGCACCAGTTTGGTATTTTGTAAAGGCCCAGCTGCTACTTGATAGAAAATATCCTGCCCAATGCAGAATGATAAAATCCAGGACTTCACGAGTATTTTAAATAATAGCAGTGAATTATGACTTCCTTTGTATTTATTAGGACAACACTATAAATGGGAAATTGCTGTGGTGTCCTTGGGGAGATGAAGAATTTAATTCCATGGGAATCCCATTGTATTTTCCCATTAGGGCTCTCCTTGCTGAGGAGGAATTGCATTTACCATCTGACGTCTAATATGACATTTATAGTCCCGAAGCTGTTTGCCGTGTTGATGGGCTGCTGGCTGGAGTCGTCTGAGCCGGAGCTTTGGTGAGGCAGTGAAGCGAGGAGTCTGGCTGGACAGGGAATCTGGTTTCCTGGGTTCAAGAACGAACTCTGAAGTTTTCATATGATTGTAGGAGGATCATTTCCCATCCTGGGACTTCAGTCAATGAAAACAAAAGGTTTAAAGTTTGTCTTAGACAAACTGTAAAGGTCCTTTCAGCTGTAGCGTTGTATTATTCTAATAATTTGAAACCAAGCTCATAGCTGGTCAGAGGGAAGTCATTCCTGTGCTGGCGTTTGCTTTGCGTGCTCTTGGCGCAGGGTCCTCTGCATCTGCATGCGGACTCACAGGAGGCAGCCTTCCATTTTCAAAATGGCGTTCCAGCCAGCTGAGCTCTGTTAACAACTTCAAATTGTCGGCTTTGTCTGGTCACCAGGGATCCTCCTCCTCACTGTCCTCTGCCCCTGGGATCTGCCTGGGCCTGTCCGAGCGTACTCAAACTTACATGGAATTTATATTAGGTCTTCTTTGAAGATGACAGACTTTCCAGGGCCTCGGTGAGAAGAATGCCCCTGATGATGTCATCTTTCTCCCAAGAAGACTATTTTCTTCTGGCCAGTAGTTAGAGTAAGAACAGATTATGCCCATACAATCAGGGGCTGAGGTGGTTTCAAGCTGAGAGCTGGTGAGGGTTGGTCTATTTCCCATTTGTCTTTGTTCTTGGCCTTAACTGGAACCTGGAGCATCTACCAGAGCCCCCCCATCCTTAGTGTGTACAAACTCCAATTTTTGTCTCTTCTGCTCTGTGAGAATAAGTTTTCAGCCTCTGAGCAGGTGCCCTCTGCTTGGTTTCTTAGCCTCTCACTCCCACCCAGTTTAGGACTCAGAAAATACCTACAGGTAGAAAGTAGAGCAAAATGTCAGGCTCACTTCTCTCTGAGTCCCTTTTCTCTGGAATCTTGTGCCTTCTTGGCTACCTTGGTTGTTTTCTCAGCGCCGCACTCTCCCGAGTGAGCCACGGGGTTGGCCCTTGGTTGTTTTCTAATGCCATCAAACAGACTCTTTTTTGGTCTTTTACTTTAATCCATCTTTTATAGTTGTTTTCAGCTGGATTATTGGTCTGAATCAAGTTATTCCATCACAGTCGGATGCAAAAGTGATGTAATGGGTTAATTTTAATCATGACCTTCAGGAGGCCCCCCTGCATGCTGTGGTGGAAAAGTAGCCATACAGAACCCGGCTTGAATGCCAATGCTGACTTTCATTCATTCATTCAACTAGTATTTATTGAGTGCCAACAATATACTAGGCACTGGGGATGAAGTGGTGAACCCAGCACAAGGTCCCCATTCTCATAAAGTTCCCTTGGGAAGTCTATACATTAAATAATACATTGACAACAAACTGTAATAAGGTCTTTGGAGAAAAAGAACATGGTGTCTAGTCAGAGAATAACATAATGGAAATCATTTGGAAGTGGTGGTCAGGGAAGGCCTCTTTGTGGAGTCATTTAGGTTGAGAGTGGAAGCCTACATCAAAATAAGCTGGAGAGAATATACAGGTAGTAGGTGGGTGGGAAAGGATTCCAAACGTAAGGGCCAGGTTGTGTAAATAACATTAGTCAAGAGCCTGATGAGCCTGAATAATTAAAAGTAAATGAAGATGAAGCACAGAAATCAAAGATGAAATGAAGGAGGATTAGGGTGGGGTGTAGGATTGCTGGCTCAGGCAAAAAGTTTAGGTTTCACCCCAAGAGGACTGGGGAGCCATTGCAAGGCTTTTAAGCAGAATAGTGATGAGATCTGATTTACTGATGAAGGTTACCCTGGCGAGAATGGATAATGGATTGAGATGGATAATGGATAATGGCAAGAGGAGAATGGATTTGGGTTGGGATAGGGCGAGAGTCAGGGAAACCTGATTTAAAGTGACTGTGGTGCTCTAGATGAGAGTTGACAGTGGCTTGGACCACAGCAGTGGTGAAGCAGATAGAGCAAGGTGATGAATGTGAGAAATATTAAGGAGGAAAAGCATTGGTAGGATTTGTCCATGGATTAGACTGGAGAGTATGGGAAAGCAAGGAATCTGTAATGACTCCCAGGTTATAGCTTGAATAACTGAGTGACCACATGTGAGTCACAGTCACTGTGTTAGTTTGCTAGGGCTGCCCTAACAAAGTACCACAGACTGGTGAATTAAACACCAGAACTTTATTATCTCACAGTTCTGGAGGAAAGGAGTCCAAGATCAAGGTGTTGGCAGGGTTGGCTCCTTCTAAGGGCTGTGAAGATGTCTGTTCCATTCCTTTCTCCTGACTTCTAGTGGTTTGCTGGCAATCTTTGGCATTCCTCAGTTTGCAGACACATCACCCTAATCTCTGCCTTCATCTTCACATGGTGTTCTCTCTTGGGCATGCCTGTGTCTGAATTTCCCCCTTTTATATGACACCAGTTACACTAGATTAAGACTCATCCTAATGACCTCATCATACGTAACCTAATTGTATCTGCAATGACTTTATTTCCAAATAAGTTCACATTCCATGGTACTGGAGGTTAGGACTTCAACATATGAGTTTTGGGGGATACAACTCAATCCATAATTACCACTTAACATCTCTGTGTCTCAGTTTCTTTACCTGCAGGTAGGAAAAAATATACTTGTCATAGGGATGTTAGGAAGAATAAATAAAAAGATACATTGAACGTGCCAAGAATAGTATTTGGCACTTAATGGGATTCAGGAATTGTTAGTCCCTTTCTGTCCTGTTACCCAACCCAGAGAGAATGGAGAACTTCAGATAAGTAGGAAGAAAAGAAGAGTCCATAGGGAGGCCTCCTAGGTCACCTGGGGTCTCATGGTATCCCTGAGATCACTCAGTTGGTGACTGCCTCCAGAAGAGGACAGGCTTGATTCTTCATGGCTCCACCAGCCCAAGAGTCAAAGGAATGATGGAGATTGTACTGCCTTGGTCAGGAAAACAGCACTGGCCTGGGAGTTGGGACCCCTGAGTTCTAATAACTGGATGAACGGCCTTGGGCAAACACTTGCTCTCTGTGGGCCTGAGATTTCCATTAAAAATATCAAGTCACTGTTTGTTGGCTAAACGCATGTTGAATGAATAAATTACAGAGCCCTGACTATGTGCCAGGTGCTATGCTACATGGTTTATGTCTGTGCTCTGACTTAATTCTCTCAATAGCCCCATGAGATTTCATAGGTGGGAAGATCAGGCCCTGGAGGGGGTTCGGTCACTTGTCTAAGACCACACAGGAAGTGGCGGAATGGGCACCAGTTCTGTCCTCCCTCACAATCTGGGTTTATTTTGTTGTTGTTTTTTTAACCAGTTTTTCAATATCTTTATTCACAAATCAGTGTAATATTGGTCAATTTGGATGTTCCACATAGTGATGAAACATTATGAAAAGTATCACATTTACAACAAATCATTTATTTTATATAACTGAATCCTCAGATATGCAACATCCTGCAATAAAAACTTAATGGACCCAACTCTACCTTCTGAATGGACCAATTTTATGATCCTCCTGGAAAGCTTTGTGTTGGGTTTAGTTTTGTGTTGCTTCTTTCCATGATCCAAGGCATAAGAGAAAATCCCTGTAACTCAGCCATTGGAACCAGACCTCTCCATGATATAGGGAAGGAAGGAGTGGGGAAAAGGACACTAGATATGATGCCCAACAGTCTGAACCATTGTGCCGTACGCTTGACTTCGAAGCATTCAGGCACTCGGGGTCAAGTCGGGAGCCATATATGTATTCTAACAATCTCAAATGCCCACAACTGCTATGCTTAGGATATCATGGAGGAGGCTTAAAGAATCTGTCCCACAAATTACATAAACATTTCTAAATTTTCAATACCAAGAATTGCTTCCTAAAATACAAGTATATAAACAGAAGCTATCTAGCTAGGCATTAACTGAAATACATGTGCAATATAGCCAAGGAGCTGCTGTGCTTACAAAACCTTATATATCTTATTTATCTCTAATTTTAAAATAATTCATTCTCTTGCTGTGTATGCAAGTGAGCAGTGGAGGAAGTGGTGCATCTACAATACTGGCTGGTGCTAAGGATTTCACTGCTTCTGAAGATGTGGGCTAGAGAACTTTATTAGGCACTAGAGGGGTTCTTCCCCCTCAGCCAAGATGCCCCCATTTAAATCACTTCTGAACTTCGTTTCAAGCTTATATTGTGCAAATTCTAGTTGTGGTTGAGGGTGGTCTCCAAAAGTTTCTCGAGTTACTCTTTGGACTCTCTCTTTTTCTATTGTGTTTTCATGAATGATCCTTGAATCCATATTTATATCTAGCTCAAGTCTTCTTTCCTGTAGAGGGGTCTTAGAGTTGTGCATTTCAAAAGTCCGATTATTCTGTTTAAAGACAATAGTCTTAAGAGAGTCCAGATATCGACTTCTCAGGTCCTTTTCATAATCTGATGGTATTTGCTAGCAATTGTCAGTGTCTAACCCAGCAGGTATGTATTGCTTCTTAGGCTGGAGAAAGACTCTGAAGGCATATGGAGTCTGGGGATAATATACCATGTCAGTAGGTCTGTACTGATTTGGCTCTGTATGCTGTGTTCCCCAGGCAATTCGAATCCACACTGCATTCTCCTCAGTGTCTCTGAAACTGACCATCATATCTTCTAATGCTCTCTGAAGAATTTTCTTAAATGAGCTTTTAAATTGTTTTCTATCAAAAAGGTCAACGTCTTGACCTGGCCCTTTACTCATCTGAAAAACATCTCAAACTTTCTGGCGCCAATGAGGGCCGTGTCATTGAGACTTGCATGCTTTTCCTCACAGAGCAGAATCAAGTGCTGAATGGGAGACTCTTTGTCCTGCTGGAAGTTTACAGTCTGCAGTCGATTTTCAGATTAAAAATCTTATGCTTTCAGGACTGTCATTATTTCAGTCTTGGGGATTTTCAAGATGTTCCTCCTGATAAACTCGGCAACTGACTCTTCTGTTTCTTTGGCACGGCCCTCATCACCAATCTTACTCCAGTGTGCCAAACATCCCTGCGGGTAGGCTCACACCCCTGCCTTTGGCCTCTGGTGCTAGGTTGATGAGCTTTGACACTGGTTCACACGGTCACATGAGGGAGAACCCCGCACCTGGCTACTGCAAGGGGGCCCTGTCCATCTCCCGATCTTGCCCGGGAAGCCCATTCAGCGTGAAAGGAGCAATTGGAAGCTGCAATCAGACGCACATGAATCAGAGATTCCTTCCCTTTACATATTTTAGCTCATTTGCCATTGATTTGAGCTTGATTCTATATTTACGTCTCCATCGTTCTGAAACGGATTTCAAAAGGAATGGGAGAAGTGGGCGGGGAGATGGAAGCTTCTCTTTTCTGGACAATTAGCTAGGATTGCTGACTGGAGGTTGATTTTACCCTTGGGTAATTGTGTGGCCCCCTTCATTTTGTTGCCCCTAATAACATTAATTATGATTTTAGCTGCTGATATTTGGTTTGTCGCCTGTAATGAGGAGGAATTGTGTGATGATTCCGAGGCAGCAAACATGGCAATGCCATTTGAATATTAGAAGCTGAGAGCTGCTTGAATGGGGTTCCTAGTTTGGAGTGTGGCTTTCCCACTGTACAACCCTCACTGTGCCTCCTCTCAATAGTAGGAGGGAAAATAGGTACAAACCAGGAAGAGGACAAAGGTACAAAGGACAGTGGGAAAGAGGAACCCCTTGGATCTGACCTAAAGAGAGTACATCTACGAGCTCAGAACTGCCTTCTTAAGATTAACAATAATCACCATTTTTTGAGTTTGCTATGAGGTGTGTACTATCATTGTCCCCATTTTTTAGATGGAAAAAAGCAAAGCTTCGTGAGGTTATATAACATGTCCCGACTCATTCCTTGGTAAATAGCAGAGCTGGGATTCAGCCCCAAGCTGTCAACAACCAGAGCTCATATACACTTAACCACTATATCTACAAGCTCAGATTTGCAAAGGAAAATTATCTAAGGGCACAGGATGGCTGCTTAGCATCTTGGGAAAACAGCTCTGACCCTGCCTTAATAATCCTAATCATAACCACGGCCATTTATCTAAGGTTTATGATGAACCATACACTTAATAAATATTTAAATAAATTATTTCATTTAATTCTCACAATGTTCCAAATGAAGTGGGTACTATTCTATAGGTGAAGAAATTTAGGTTCAGGAATAAGAAGCCATGTGCGTGGGCCATGCCTCTGGTGAGTGGTACAGCTAGGGTTCAGAGAGGTATTTTATTTCATTTTTATTATTCTATTCTAAACCTGAATGACTTGGAAATTTCTTTATCAGCTGGAGATTTAAATTGGGGGAATTTTCCTGACTCTCAGAAAAGCATCCTTATTCAGCCTTTGCACTCTTTGTAGAAATACATTTTGAGGAGTTCCTCTTTCGTATCTTAAATCCATATGTCCCTAATGATCATACATTTCCCGGCAGGTACAGAGCTTTTGGCTAACTCTAATTCTCTTCCCTTCAGGACTCAGATTGCATCATTCTGTTCTCAGATTCTATATATAAGGGATGGTTAATCTGGCATGGCTCATAGGGAGCCCTTTGCAAGGTCCTCCTCTGCTCACCTGCACCCCAGGGCCTCTCTCTCTTTTGAACAGCCCTTCCTCTACACCAAACTGACATCTGATCCTTTTCCACTTTTCTTCTCTCTCACTGACACCCTCCACATCAAAATCCCTAGTCTCCATTTGTACCCCCTGAAAATAGTCTTTCGTGGTACACTGGGAAGAATCTCATGGTCCCTTAAAATCATAGTCAGATTATTTCATTCTTACCTGGGAAAGGCCTCCCATTCTCCTCCAAAGGAGCTGAGCAATGTAGAAAAGAAAAATGGCTAAACACTCTGAGTGATTATAGATAAAAAGAAGTCAGAACAATCACTTCCTGATATACATGGTAAAACCTGGAATAAAAGAAAGCAGCAGAGTGCGGGATTCTGGGTAATGGAATTTTCTGGATACTTCAGGATTAATCTTTCTACAGTGTTTGAGTCAATTTTCCTGCATCTGTAAGAGTAGCACACCAGTCATTACTCTTCGTTGACTGAGGATTTCACATAGTCCCGAGGTCGTCATTCTGGCAGCAACTCAGCAGACACAAGGTTGGGATTTCCCTCCTGTGAGATGTGCTACATCCAAAAAGTTCTGTCTTCTTTATTCATTCCTGCACCTGGAAATTCTTTCTTGATTTTCAGTAAGGTCAGTATATTTTGTTAAAAATGAAAAATAATATTAGCCTGACATTTCTAATGTTGAAGGGGCTGGGTTTCCTGCCTCAGTTCACCCTGCCGTCTTAACTGGAAGTGGACCCTGTGTCTTTAAATATCTAGTGCTCAGCCATCAGGGCATTAACAAGGGTGGAGGGCTCTTTTATTTTACAGGATTTTTCCAATAGCCTATCTTACTGAAGTGAGCAAGAAGGAGAAGCAATTCTCTTCCCTTCAGGGCTCAGATCACATCACTGATAAGTTAAATACCTACTACTTACATCTTTTAATACTCATGACACACCCAAAACATAGGCATTTATTATTCACATGTTAGATCCTGGAGAAACCAAAGCTCAGAGAGGTTATATAAGTTGCCCAAGGTCAGCAAGGAAATAGCTAAGAGAGGATTTTCTTTTTTAATTGAAACATAATTTTTTTTTTTTTTGGTGGATGGCTGGCCGGTGAGGGGATCTGAACCCACGACCCTGGTGTTATAAGTCTGCACTATAACCAACTGAGCTAAGGGCCAGCCCCAAAACACAACTGATTATACATATTTGTGGGGTACAGAGTTGACTATCCATATGTGTGTACAATATGTGATGATCAAATCAGGATAATTAGCATATACATCATTATAAAACATATTCATTCTTTGTGTCCATTAACCAATTTCTCCTAGTCCCCCTTCCCCTGCCCCTTCCCACCTCTGGTAACCACAGTCCTGTTCTGAGAGGATTTTAACTTAGGATTCTCCACCTTTGATATAGTTGTGTTGGAGTGAGCAGGACTGAAGCCATGTTGGGACTTAAGACTGCGTGGGCTGTAGGCAAATTTTAAAGAGATAGTTTTTTTCTTGGCATGCATTACTCTGAGTTCTCTCTTTTCCCATGGTTATTTGATATTTTGAACTTTGGTTACGGGGCAAGATGACATTATTTACATGAATGTAAAGTTGTTTTCCAGCAAGCCTGAAGCTGCAGACTTGCACGTACTACACAGACCCTGAGATAACAGCATAGATGGGAGCAGAAACCAGATGGAGTCTCGGCAAGACCTTGCACCTGAGACCTTGCCTGAAGCCCTCGCTGCTCATGTGCCCCTCCCTCCTGCTTTCCCACCTTCCATTCCCTCATCCCCCTCTTTAAAACCTTTCAATTAACCTGAGTTTTTGAGATGGCTTTAGCCTGGCCATTCTCCTTCAAGTTTACCACGGGGAGATGGGTTAGCTGAACATCTCTCCTGAGGTCACTGGTATTCCTGAATAAAAGCTGACTTCCATTTCCACCAACATTTGACTTTTGGGTTGCTTGTTTTTTGTCTGGGGGCAGGTGGCCAGACCTGTGAGTTTGATGTCAATTTGGGGGAGCCTCAGCTGGGGGCTGTGTGCCCAGTAACAATTGCTCTTTGCAATAGCCCATGCTGGCTGGGATGGGGTCCAAATCTGGAAAACTCACCCCTCTCAACTTGCAGCAGTTGTTAGTCCCTTTAGGCAGTGGCCTTGAGCAAGGGAGGGCCATTGGGTGCCTGGCGAAGAGACATTCTGGAGGCCTCATCCTTCCAGGAAGGTCTATTGATGCCAGCACTGTCATCCGTCCTCAGCTACTGCCTCACTCCCTTTCCTGATCTCTTCTTCTGTCCACCTCCCTCAGCAAATAAACGTTCCTGCAATAAGATCAACCTGGGAGCAGCATTCTCATCATCCCAGATGTGAGTTCATTTCCCAATCTGGCGATGCCTGGCTATGCAATTTGGCCAAATGTGGTAACATTTGTGAACTTAATTTAACTATCTGTATATAGTACTAATAATTTATCACATTAGGAGACAGGATCTCAAGCACATTTCCATTCCCATGGTTCTATTTTGCCTCCAGGAAGTTAAATTCATAAAAATAAAATAAAATAAAAATAAATAAATAAACTCACTGTTATTGAGCACTTCTTATATGCCAGGAACCAAATCTCTTTATATTCATGTTGTAGTTTATCCTCACAACACCTCTATGGAGTAGGTATATTATTATTCCCGTTTTAAGAACTAGGAAACTAAGATTAAGTAACTCATCCAAGTCATGTATCAAAGAAGTGAAGGAGACTATTTGAATTAAGAGCTGAAACATACAACTTACATCCTCTGGTAAAGGGAGATAAAGTGTTCTTCCCATTTTTCAGGGAAGGAGACTAAGGCATGGGAATCCAGAAGCAAGGCCAAGACACACATCAGCAAGGTAGAGATAAGAACAGGGGCGGGGGGGGGGTTACTTTATGGATGGGGCTTTTATGCCACGATCCTACATCTCTGCTCAAACTCACAAGGATGTGGAGACTCAGAAATGTGCTGGTGACTCGTGAAACCAACTACATTGGATGAACATCCAGTCACAGCTCCCACTCCCTGCCAAGGTCTTTCCTCAGAGCAGTCCTCCCTCCTGTTGTCCTGCTCTCTCAGTGAGTCTGCTGGCTCTGTGCCCATACCCAGGCCTGTGATTTATAGCCTGGCTGACCACACCCCTGGGGGAGTCCTCCCACAGCCTCTTGACCCTGGACTGTGGCCTGAAGACCTGGCTTTCCCAGAAGGCATTGCTCCCTGCAGGCAAGATGCCAACCATGCGTGGGGTGGGCTAGGGCCTGGGGCAAGAGAGGAAGGAGTGGAGAGACAGTTTAATTCTGCATCCTGACCTTGGCAAAGAGAAGTGTTCGGGGGAGTTTGAGTCCCAGTGACCAGCCCCAGAAGCTTTCAGGGATTTTAGATTTTTGACTTGGCCCTGAATAACCCCCTGCTGGAGCTGCAGGAGTCTCCATTGCCAAAAAGCCCAAGGATGACACGGAGCCCTTCCCCATGGAGACCTCTTGGATGTACACACTGGAGCTCTCCATGCAGGGACAAGTCCTTCAGGCAACATGCATCACCCAGGAAGGTCAACTGAGGCTGGAAGGGCAGGTTGGGGAAAACAACACCAGACTCCCAAGAGTCGGTGGTTTCATTTTATGCTTCAACTTGCTCCTTTCTCTCTCTTTCCTTTGACTTCTTATTTCTTTTCTCTATTATACTGTCACAGAGCTGGTAAATTCTGGGTCCAAGTACCAACTCCCTTTCTTATCAGCTGTATGGCTGTTGAACACCTACCGAACTGCTCCCTGCCTTAAGTTTTTTTAACCTGTAAAATAGGGATGACAGAAATATTTGCAGTTTCTATGAATTAGAAATAGAGTATACTAAATGCCAAATATTTAATAAATGACAATAATAATAATGTGTTTTTACTTCCATGTGGCATGGTAACAAAACGAGCTAGAGGCCTTTTACTTTAAGAATACCAGGTGTGTCATTGCAGATCAAGACTTTACGAATAAACCCTCAATCAAGGCTCAAAAGGCTTTTAAGATAAAAAATATAGGCTTTATAGCTATGGGAAAATATTGCAGAGACAGCATAAGGATCAATCCCACAGTTACCTCTGAGTGTGAAGATCTCTCTGTTTTTCTGGGTCCCCCTAGGTCCCTGTACACGTCCTTGTCTTTTATCTGTCACTGAACAATATACACACACTCACAGACCTGCCTGGGGTCTTGCAGCCCTAAAGACAATGGAAAAATGGATTACAAGTGTATTGCTCAAGCCCATGAGAAAGCAAGTAATCTGCTGTGATACTGAATGGACTCAGCAGAAGCCTCTGCTGGCCGTGGAGCTGACCATGGGGATATGTTGGAAGTGCACTAGTTCGACGAGTGCAGTTCCTAGGGAAGGCTGGTGTCAACTGTCTCAGATTAGAGTCTATCCACATTGCACCAAGTCCCCTGTTCTCCCACCAAGCGGCTGTCTGTGTGTCGCATGCTAGCAATAGATAACCAGATCCTAAAACTGTGAGACCAGAAACCTAGCTCTCCAAACTGGGGGACTTGACAAGGTCAGGGAGGAGGGTGCTGAAGTGTCCAATGTGGGGGACAAGTAGCCTGCACATTCTAAATGTTCAAGGCTGATTATTCAAGCATGATTCCAGCTTGGAATTGGGGAACTAGATGTAAACAAACAAACCAAAATAATAAAAAAAAAAAAAGAAAAGAAAAGTAAAAGAAAGTGAGCCTCTTATCTGAATTGAAACCTTCGCCTGAAACACACATCTGGAATTCATTCCCTGCAGCACCAAGCCACAGAGCAGCTCCCTACTGGAAGATGCTGCCCAGCTACCACGCGACTGTGACTGAGCGCAGGCTGTGTTTTGCGAAGGACTGATAGAATTGTTCTCCGATAAATATTCCTGGCAAAGTTAGTTTTCGAGCCACGGCTCATAAATATACAGTATTTCAGGGGAAAAGTACAAAATGTCCTCCTGGGGTTGACAAGCAAATAGTTTCATAAATAACTTTCTTGACACGTGCAAGATGTTAACATTTTTGAGGTTTAGGCAAGGGCAGACACAGATTTAATTGCTCGATTCAGTCTGGAGCCACAGCTGGACTTGAATGCTACCTCTTGGGGGCCCATGGAAGTGTTTCTCTTGGCTTGAGAGTCCTTGTGTTGCTTGTCAACACTGAAACCAAAGGCCTGTCCTCAGAAGATTCTGGGCCAGTGCAGAGTGCTGCATAGGTAACTCTGACCAGACAGCAATTGAAGAATCTTGCATGGGGACATCAGATAAAATGCAATCCCTTAGTCAAGAGGAGGGCTGGGCTGATTTTAGAAGAATTGAGTGCCCAGCCTGGGAGATGTTTATATAAAGAGAGAAACTTCCAAAGAATCCTATTTTGATATTATTTTTTTTTAAATAGCAAAATTTGGACAGATCCTGGGGTGAGACAGATCAAACACCTAGTCTCTGAGGATTTCAGGGTCAGAAGCACAAGTGAATCATTAAGCATTAGTGGGACAGGCTGAGGTTTGTTATAAATGTGTTTCACACTGACCTTATCACATTGCTAGAATTCCCACCTCTAAAGTGCTTTGAGGTACAACCTATCCACATACAGAGTGTTACCTGTGCATAAGAAATGAAGACACTACACTCATGAGCTCCTTGGTAATCATTTATACGGTGCTTTAAAGTGTTCCAAGCTCTCCCACACCCACAACTGCAGCTGAACCCCAGAATAGCCCTGTGAGATAAACAGGGCAGGCACCACCACTCCTACTTTATAGATGGGAATACAGAAGCCAGGTGAGAGGAAGATAACTGGCCAGGGATTCCAGTAGTAAATAGCAGAACAGAGATTCGAATTTAGGCCCTTGGCCTTTTGGAACTGTGTCAACAAATGGCTTGGTTTATTGGACATTCTAGGAAAGTGGAGAGCAGGACCCAGAAGAAATGAGCCCCCCAGGACAGGAAGATTTTGACAGGGGGTGGGGAGAAGGAGGCAGTGAAAGAAAGGCTCTGAGCATGCTGGGGACTGTTCTGATGGGAGGCCAACAGCATCTGATTTTCATCATGCCTCCACCAGACATCGGGGAGATAGATACCCAGCCACACTAGTCCTCACACGCTACCTTCCTGTGACTGAAGCTGGTGGCAGACACATGCCATGATGTTTCAAGGTGTGAGAAGGACCTCTGCCATAATATATTGACAAACTGCATGGCAGCCCAATTCTGAAGATGGTTCTGAATTCACCTATGAAAACAGGAAATTTTAAAAAATTTTAAAACAGGGTAAGAAATCTCTCCATCCTCTCGTTTACTAGATATATCGTATTTCTGTACATTGACTAAAAAGGTCTAAATCAGTTGGCAATGGAAGTTAAGATAAAAATAATAGTAATAGCCACTGTCCTCCGACTGCTAGGCCATGTACCAGTCCTGGAGTTAAGCACTTGATGTATGGAACTGGTTAATGGAGTGGGTTCAACTCAGCGGGGGCAGAAATAGGAAATGCATTTCCTTTTTCTATTCCAATGCTGCACTCCTGAAAGCTCTGCAGACTCCCTCCAGCCCCTGGATGACACATGGAACAGATCCATACTCTACTCATCAGTTTTGGTTAACAAGTACTGTTTTGGTGACTCATACTCAATTTCAGGTATTCAGTGGTCCCTCAAGGCTATACCGAAACTTCTATCTTCCATCCCATTCCAAGTCTCCCCAACTTCCCCATCAGGCTATAGGAATCTGCGGTGGGTTGCGGGGGATGGTCTCTTTTATCATTTCTACTTAATTTTCTTTCCTGTCTCTGTCACTGGCCTCTTCAGAGTCAGGGTAGGGGCTGGGGATTAGGGAAAATGGGACTGTCTTACAGGAATGCTGGAATCAGCCGTCAGTGCCCTCTTTGGGATAGATGGCCACTTGTTGGCCCTCACTGGTACACTCACAGATTCTCAGAGGGCCTGAATGAGCATCCAGGCTGACCTCTTGTGACACGGCTCAGCTCCTGCTCTGGTTGTCCACTACAGAGCATCTTATTGCTGGCGACCTGTCATGAGATCTTAAGCTCCACTGGCTTCCATAACACCCCTTTAGCCCGTGAGAAACTCACATGTTTTGCTTTGCCAAAGGGGCAGGCTCTTCCCTACCAAACCCCATCTATTGGCCTTACCATGATATATGGCTCCACCCAACCTCCTGCCTTTTGTAATAACCAGGCTCTGTGGTCTTGAATGCCACCAAATGCACGGCATGCTATGCCTGGGGTTGTCCCACTGCTCTTGGCACTTGTCACATGATTACACCGAATCTTTCCATCCTGGACCTTAGCAAAGACATGGCCAGATGTGAGACACCAGCCTCCATCCTTCCAGGCATCCCTGATCTCTGTGAATGTTTTTCTTGGCTGCATCCCCTCCTCTAACACATTTGGCTTATGAAGGGGCACTTCTCTTTCCTTGTCTCTTAGCTGGGGAGAAGACACGTAACAGAATCCCTTTCTAGAATCTTTCATCCCCTTTTGAACTTCTATTCTTCTCTCCTATTGCTGGTTAGTGCGATTATAGTTGCTGGACTGGTTCTGCTGTTCTATCATTTATTAAGTGTGTCGAGGGAACTAGCACCTCTGTGTAGCATACAGGGGTACTTACCTCCTATTGTATTCAGTGTAGGGGATTTAATTAAATTTTAGAGACAATAGGAATTTAAATTTAAAACATCCCATTTATACCCTTAAAACTTACAACAATCCATGCCAGATAGCTCCAATTATTCCCATTTTACAAATGAGGACACTGAGGCCCAGAGAATTCAGAGATTTGCCAAAGATCACACAGCACAGCCATGGAAGAGTCTGGATTGGGTCTTGCTCTGGTCTGTCTGACCCTAAAGCCAGTGCTCTTCCCATGGGACATGAAGACAGGGAGAAAGCCATTGGCCAGTAAGTCTGCAGACACAGCTGAGGATAGAAGAGATGGGAAAGACAAATCTCAAATCTGCTTCCCATCTGTATTTGTTTTTCCTTTCAAATAACTGTCATTTAGCAGCCTAAAAACCCCCTAAAGCCTTGTTTTTGGTCATCTGTCAGGAATGGTGGGGATGGAGCAGCTCAGTTAATTCACATCTTGTGAAGCCCCATTATGTGGGCCTTAACTGACAAGCACAAATGGTTTCAGCGAAGGTGAGAGGGCCAGTTGCAAACAAGGATGTCATTAGAGTTGACAACAGAAGCATGATTCAAGAACGTGCTAACGGCATTCCTTGTATGATGTCAGTCCTTTCGCTGATCTCCTACCAGTTGTCAAATTAATAATTATACTCTATGTGCAAATGTAGACTTTCCCTTCCAAAATGCATTCACATCTGTGATCACTCTCATGCATCTCCTGAAATAAGGCAGTTGCAGCTGGAACTGCATTACTGGCCCATTTTCACATAAGAAAACCAAGACCCCTGAAGATGAAGAAATTCCCAAGTTCTCCCTGCAAGTGAACAGCTGGGTAAGGAATGGAAATCCCACCTCCTCTCTCAGAGTCCTTGGCTCAAGTGAGACTGTTCAATAGTGTATTCAAAAAGGCTTCAAGGAAGACAACTGCCCTTGGCTGACTGTGAAGCTGGAGTTCTTGCTGGGCTGCTTCTGCAGAGAGAGGGAGAGCTCTTTCCACCTGCCCGAGTCTTGCTTTTGTTCAGTCTCTCTATGTGCACTCTCGAGGCATGAATCAGTCCCTTGCTTTTTTTTTTTTTTTCTTTTCTTTTCTTAGGATAAAAGTAGAAGACAAATCAAGGGGCTGAAACTGATAAGAACAATCTTTGTCTTGTCCTGTTTATCTCTAGGGGACATGAAGGCACCATCTTCCACATTCCCTTTCCCGCTGTCTAAGAGAAGCACTAGAAGAAATGATATATTCAGTAATAACACCTATTTGTTGAACACTTACTATAGGTTAGGCAAATGCTAGGTGTTCTACATGCATTTTTTCCTTACTCCATTCAACTACCAGAGAAAGAGGCACTTTAGGTCCATAATTTCTTCTCCAAAACTCTTGAGGCCAAGTGTGTTTCAGAATCCAGAATTTTCTGTAGTTTTTAGAAGGGTAACAGAGTGCACATACTGCACATTATCTAACACCCTCAACCAAGCCTGTGGCAACATCTTATCAAACACATTCGTATTTCTGGGGTGAAGCACAGAAATAATCACAAAAGAGGGATCAATAAATGATATAGATAGCCTCATGTCAATACAGGTCAATTTTTGTACCCAAGTCAATGTATGCCGAACTTAATGAAGAAACTTGTGGTTTTCAGAGTTCTTTGGACTGTGGAATTGCAGATGAGGGATGGCAGATGTATATGTTCATCTTACAGATGTAGATACAGAAGCTCAGAGAGTTTCTCATTCATGCCACATGGCTGATAAGTGACAGAGCTGGGGTACAACCCAGGCCTCCTGATTTCAGCACCTGCTCCCTTAAGCATGAGGCCTCCATTGAACATTTGTCTCTGGAAGCATCAGACATGGGCATTTGTACTAACAAGCGGCTATAACTTCCATTCATTGAGAGCAGGGACAGCAGAACCTTTGGAATCTCTTGATCCAGTTTTAAGAATACATATAACCTACTGTGTCTGGGCACTGTCTGCTCTAAATCCTTGCTATTAAAGTGTGATCCATGGACCAGCAACATTGGCATCGTGTGGGAGCTTGGTAGAAATACAGGATCTCAGGCTGCACCTGAGACCAGCTGAATCAGAAATGCATGTTAACACACTCCTCAAGTGGCTCATTGGCACAACCCAGTTTGAGCAGCTCTGGCCTAAATCTCTTTTCTTATATGTTCTCACTTAATCCTCACAATAACCCCATGATGTAGGCACTATTGTCATCCACCTTAGATAGCTACAGTGAGGTCCAGAGATTAAACGACTGGCGCAAGGCAAGTTCACACAACTGGAAGGTTCCTGAAGTGAACAGAACAGCCTGACTCCAGGGCCCAGGCTGTTTACCTCTATACAGTTCTTTTTCCTGCAGTCAGAAAGTGAAGCCAGGTATACTCTCAGGGGCTCTGTATGGACCTGCTCCTCTTGATTGGTGGAAAGAGATGAAACATAAGTTGAAAATTGGTGGCTTCAAAGGAGCCTTTCCTCTACTGTCCCCCACGTGTCCTCTCTCAGCCCTTTTATCTGACAATAACAGCCATAAAACTGTTTACACCTATTCTCATTTTCCTCCTTCTGGGCACATGGTATGATTGCACTTCCTTATCCCATTTGAACAAAAGCAAGGTCATGTGACTTGCACTGGCCAGTGAAATGTGGGTGAAAGTGGAGCACATTGTTTCCAATGGCCAGAGCCAGACAGTGCAGCACCCCAGACCCCTGCCACAGGGGTCCTGGAAGCACGTGTGGAGATTGCAATGAGCAGAGCCCCCACCAACCCACACTGGACATGTAGCACGAGGGCGAAATAAACTTTTGTGCTTTTAAGCTGCTGAGATTTGGGGTGGTGTGTTATCCTGTATCACCTAGCCTGTCCTGGCTGATTCTCTGACTCATCTTTCTTTCCTCTGGAGGGACTGATTTATGCTGCAGGAATGCCAGCCAGCAGCTCTGTGGGTGGGAAAAATGTACCTGCTTTTATGTGCCCAAGCTAATAGCCTCTTTCTCTCCACTGCCTTTGAGAGCTCGTCTCTCTCTCCTCCTTTCTTTTTCAGTGCCAAATTTATTTCTGATTTGTTTTCCTTTTTGAACCTCTACAACTTCTTATTTTCCAACGCTATTTTTAGTGGCTCTATTCTACCCTGAAGGAAATAGTTCACATCTTGGTGCCCAGAGCTTTTTTAGCTCCTTTTAATGGGAGAGGATAGCACATATCAACAATTCTTTTAGCCACCATGTCATTTCCCCAAGAGGCTCAGAGAAGAACAAAATGTCTCCATCAGATGAGTTTTGGTTGTTAGTCTCCAACCTCCTCATTGTGCATGATCCTCCCCAGTGCGAACAAGGAGATTTAAACTTTCCTTCCTTTTGTAGGTTAAGCCTGTGTTCCTTAAACCTGGTGATTTCCTAGGCCTACTGAATCAGTCTTTGGAAGTGTGGCTCAAAAATCTTGTCTAGCACAAGCTCCTTGAGTGATTTATCTACAGACAATTTGAGGACAGGAGTTTGGGAAGTCTTGGCTTGGCTATGTATCCTACAAACTGAGCCACACGTTCGTTGTAACTTATCCCTTATCCTCAAGAAGTCCTCACTGATAAGAAATGTAATTGCAAGCTACATTCCCCGTGGATGGTCGTAGCAACTTTGTTTAGAAATTGCCAAAACTTGAAGCAACCAATATGTCCTTTAGTAGATGGATAGATAAATGACTGTGGTACACCCAGACTATGGAATACCATTTAGCATTCAAACAACATAAGCTATTAGGTAATGAAAATACATGCATAACCTCAAATACATATTGCTAAGTGAAAGAAGCCAATCTGAAAAGGCTATGTACTGTTTGACTCCATGTTTAGGACATTCTGGAAAAGGCAAAATCATGGAGATAGTACAAGGATCAGTGGTTGCCAAGGGTTATGAAGAGGGAGGAATGGATAGATGGAGCACAGGGGGTTTTTAGGGCAGTGAAACTATTCTGTGTGATACTACAGTGGTGGATACATGTCATCATACATTTGCCCAAATCCACAGAATGTGCAACACCGAGAGTGAACCCTAATGTAAACTATGGACTGTGGGTGAGAGTGATGTGTCAACGCAGGTCATCAACTGTAGCAATGTGGAGCTCTGGTGGGGGATGCTGATAATGGGGCTGTGCCTGTGGGTGTGGGCAGAGGGTATATGGAAACAATCTGTGCTTCCCACTGGATTTTGATGTGAACCTAAAAGTGCTCTAAAATATAAAGTCTGTTTAGCAAAAAACAAAATGACGTTCCCATCCATGCTTCTGAAGGAAATGATGTCTCCTGGAGAGCAAGGCTGGGGGAGAAGGTGACCACTCCAGTTCCTCTGTGGATTTGTCACTTGCCACTCAACACCTTCCACCTCACCAGGAGGGTCAGAGCATAGCTGTAGTGCATGAGGAAGTTCTTAAGCCATGGACTGGGGTATCAAGGTCCTACTTATGGCAGCTTGTGACCCATTTCTGGTCTGGCAATTTGCAGCCAGACTGTCATGTCGAGGGGCTGTCTGGGAAGTTATGGCTTCATATCCTCTACATTCGTTCTGTGGGGGCCACCCTTATGATGGCTTGTGGAGAACAGGAAGAAAGCTAGGCCTGGAGAAATCAGGCAAAAGGGGCAGTGTGTACCTCAGAAGCATCTGGAGATGAGAGGTCCAAACAGACTGTGGGCAAGGAATCAAGAAATACACAGAATTCAGAAGATTCACAATTTAGATCAGAAGCCAAGCAAGTAGACTGGGCATTGGGTAGGAGGCAGGAGTGTTGCTTTGCCTCCCACAGATTTGTCACCTCCTTTCCTCTGGGTGATGGAGCCACCAAAGATCACTCACAGCCCATCTCTTCTGAGCAGTGAGAAACCGCCAAAAGGGGTTAATCTCCTGGAACCCTCAAAAGTGAGGCATTCTTTCCATTTGGGAAATTAACCATGAATTGGGGTTCTCTTCCCACATTTACTCTCCAGACCAGGAAATTACAGGAAGAGAACATAGGTGGGGTTTTTGCTAAGTATAGTTTAACGAGTTTAACAATAGAAGCTGGTAACATTCAGTAAGACAAGGAAGGTGACATTCCATAATGCAATTTTCAAGAAAGCTTGATTTTAGCAAACATTCTCATCTTACAGCAATTTCCCAGTATCTTTACATATCAATCAGTAACCTGTCTGTCTTTGAGCCAGCAACCTTGCTGTGTTATAATTCTTTATCTTACAACAGAGACTATAGCCTGGGGAAAATTTCCTGTCCTTTGCAAGGTCAACATTTTATATGTACTTTTAAGAAGTTAAGCTAAACCTAACATTACAAGAAACTAGGCCCTGTGAAATATATTTGCTTTATAAATATTGGTATACTCCACACAGGAGCCAGTGGGAAAGTGTCTTGTCAGCTTTCTTCTACAGGGGGAGCCAGTGTGCAACTGAGACAGCCTCCATAGGGTCTGATGGTGGCTGCAAGAAGGAAGTCTCAAGCGGGGTGACCTAGCAGTGGTAGGGAAGGGGGCACCCAGAGTTGAGGATGCTGCTGACTCATCTCCTAAACACATAAGAAAGGGTTTAACCAAAAGTCCTCCTGGAAATCAAATCAGCCACTCAACTGGGGATGTCTCATCCCTGGAAAGGAGGGGGAAAAAAAACCCAGAACTGGTCAAAAGACAGTCAAGGAAGTAAGTGGCTCCACTGTCTTGTGCTTATTACCCAAAAGAAATGTTTTCCTCTTCCTCCCAGTTCTATTAAAATTTACTAGCTACCAATACCTCTCTCTTTGGTACAGCTTGTGAATATTTTAAGAGAACATCTGTTGACACTTAAAATGAATAAAAAGAAAAGGATCTGCTTAGTTTGTGGATAGCCATGAAGACTTAATCCACAGTCAAGCTTACACACTAAAAAAGCTGAAATCTGTTGGACTAGAGTTAGAGTAGAATCTTGATATGAATGGTAATAGCAGTCCTAATAATAGTAGTAGTAATAATAATAATAAAAAGATGTTACTAACTGCTGAATCTATCTGTTAAAGTCAGAGATTTCTGCTGAGCAGGTCTGGCCTGGGGCAAAGTTTCTGAACTCTTGTGGTTTTCCAGCATTCTTTCCTCTGTCTTATGAGACTCTTTCGGGATAGGAGCTGATATAATTTACACCACACTGTGAAAAAATTTGAATGTCAATGGGATGCCTGTTTTATGGGAGGTGCTATCTGGATGTTATTTCAGTGGTAGAATGAAAGTTTAAAGCTGCTGATGTCAGACTTTAAGGTTCAGAGCACAAACTGGGGATGGGGATTGGGATTAGGGACTGTATTTTGGTGAGTACAGCTTGGGTTGTGTTGGGACTTGTTAGGAGCTGTCCCGCAGTCCCTGAAATTACACAAGTGAAAACCTTTGGAAGTTGTAAAAGCCCAAACAAATTATTTTTCTTATTATAAGTGACCAAGAGCAGATGTTGACACCAGGGGAAGATGAGAAGGAGGAGCTGGAGGAGCAAAAACCAAAAGGTGAATTGTTACCAATTTCTAAGTACATGAAGCATTATGGTAACAGAAGTTGAGAAACAGCTGTTCTTTATAGCTACCAAGGCCAGAAAAATAAGCATTAATGACAGCAGGAGGAAGTTAAAAGAGATATAGAACAATATTAACCACAGGAGAGCATGGTAAATAGTATTCATTCATGCAGCCATTCAGCAAACATTTACTGAGCACCTACTATGCAGCAGGCACCGTACTAGGTGTTGGGAGAGTAAAGACAAAAGCCAGAGCCTCTGTCCCCAAGAGACTCACCGAGTCATTAGTCTGCTGGACTGTCAGCTGGCAGAGGGCACATCAGTCAGGCCACTACAACCCCAGATATGTACCTTCCTCCTAGTCAATGGCTAACAGAGATTTAGTGCATGAATGATTGAACTAAGATTGAACGAACAAGTCATCTGGTAATCACAGATCTTTTTATCTAGCCCGGGGTTAATTTATTTTTGCCTAGAGGCAGGAGCATGGCTGACAGAGATGTGTGTTCCCTTGAACACTCCATTTATCTTTAGTCCTGATTCTTTGGTGTGCTGTTTTTGGAGAAAGTTCCTGTTCTTTCACAAAAGCCAAGTTTCACAAGTCAGACCTGAAACTTCATCAACCTTCCAAGTCAAGTTCTCGGGCCCAACCATTTATATTTAACTGTATGTTGTCACCAGTCATCTGTTGTTCCAAGAACACAGAACACTCCTTTCAAAGCAGATACCTTTTTTGGAGCTCCACTTCCCAAATTTTGTCGACTGGAGTCAAAACAGCGCCTGGCAGTGTGATTGACAATTGAACATGGGCAAGCGGCATGAATCATTCAGCTCCAAGAAAGAACTGGAAGGCTTCCATTTGCCTGCCTGCCTCAGTGGAGGAGAGGCATGAGGCACACTCACCACAGAAGTTCTCACACACCATCTGCATCTGGCTGGGCATCGACTAGGTATGGAGGCAGCTTTATCTGTGTGCATCCCAGCCTCCTTTCTGCTCATCCAGAGCTGTCCCCAATTCCCTTGAAGTCCACTGGATGACACCCACACGAAGGACTTTCTGCTTGGATAAGCCTCCCTGTAGCTTTTCTTCACATCTCAATAAACCCTTCTCATCTCATGTCTATCAAATGCAATCACAAAGGGACCACTTAATTATCAGTCTGCCATTGTATAGAGGATGATTTAGAAGCTTATAGACATTTAAGAAACCTCACACTGTTCCAGACGATAAAAACAGTGGGATGCGCCATCTGGGAGGGAGCTTCCTTCGAAACAGATGCCAGTGTTTTCATGATTAAGAACCTAATATTATAACATCATAGTATGTTGTGCCGTTTGGTAAGGGGAGGCAGCACTCCTCTGAGCAAGTGTTCTCAGGTCTCGCCAAGTCATTCAGCACCAAAATATTTGCTCTGGCAAGCGGCCCTGGTTTATTCTTCTCCTGTATCTATTTCCCCTGTAGAGACTATACAAAGCTGGGTACTTTGAAAGAGCTCAATTAAAACTTCCCAGTGAATTTGTTGTGTGTGAGTGTGATGTATGGTCAGGGTGTGGTCACTACATGCTATGAAGGCAACAGCAGGTGAATTTACAGTTCCAAGGGTTGTTTCAAGATCAATTGATTTTTGACACTTGGGCCTGGACTTTGAGAACAAAATGCTGGATTTGGCCTCCTACATTCCTGCCTCACCTGAACCTTTATCTCCAACGACCTCATCCTTTAGCTTACTTTTATTGAGCACTTACTATGTGCTAGACATTGTGCAGGCCTCTGTAGAAAGATGAAAAAATAAATGTAGCTACTGCCTGCTAGAATCCCAAAAGCAAGCAAGCAAGAAACAAAGAAACGAAAACCACAGTAATAAGTTGAACTTTCAGAAGCAGAGAACAGAACTATGGTTACTAGAGGATGGGGAAGGGGGAAGGGGAAAGGGGAAGGGGCGAGGGGTTAGGGAGAAATTGGGTAATGGACACAAAGAAAAGTTACATTTTGTAATAATGTAAGCTAATTATCCTGATTTGATCGTCACACATTGTTCACAAATACTGATTGTCAACTCTGTACCCCACAAATACGTATAATCAATTATGTTTCAGTTAAAATAAGATAAAGTAAATTTGCTGAACAACCACAACAGAAAAGAAGCTAAAAAGCTTACATCACGTCCCCTTAGTACAAGATGTCATCAAAAAATTCATAGAAAGTTTCTCATTATCTTTTAATCTATCTTTCCACAGATGTTTTGAAGTACCCTCGTAGAAAACTGCTGCTGTTTCCCCTATTTACACAAGAAATGTCTACTCATTATAGGAAATCTAGGAAACACAGACAGGCAAAAAGGAAAAAAAAAAAAAAGTTATTCCTAACGCTCAGAGGTAAGCCTCTGAGAACAATCTCTGTGTATATTTCCTTCTTGTCTTTTCTTCCACATTATGTTGTTAGTGGGCAGTTTCTGATTGCTTCTCCCCTAGGCCATTCTTAGTCTTGCATCTACATTGCCGATGACTTTTTGCCCTTCTGAGAAAATCTCTTCACCTCCTTCGTGGCTATCCAAATCCTACCTTCTGCTAACTTTTGGGTCGACCTTTTTCTGGGAGGCTATTCTAATCCCCATTAGATAGATCATGGAATTATCATGGGATCCAAACTGGATCTGGCTTCTTCTACTTAGCTGTGGACGTGACAAATCACTTCTCTGAGCTTCAGATTTCTCCTCTTTCTGATGGAGATTAGGACCTTGCAGAGTTAAAGTCAGATGGGGAGACGAATAAAGAGCAAGGTCAGGAAATGGTGGCTCTCTGCTTCCTCTCTGCATACCCATAGCACCTGTGCCTGGAGCACCCTCATGGTGGGAATTTCACATTTATTTCTCTTTTTTGTTTCATTAATATCTTCCCTCCCAGAACTAGTCTCCACGAGGGTGAACACCATGTCTATTTTTGCTCTCCAATGGATTCCTAGTGCCTGGCACATAGTAGGTTATTCATATCTTGTTGAATAATTAAATAAACTCTGTTTTCTAGTTGCTGGCTTCAATGCATAAAAGCCTCTTAAGGACCAAGGCTTCTTCCCATGGTGCTCATTGTGGGCCACACCCCAGGTCCTAGAAGAATGATACTACATTAGCTCTAGTCATTTGAATGGCTTCTTGGCCTTTCACGAGGGTCCCTAAAGAGCCTGGATCAAGCTCTGTGCTATCCATGCCACTTCCCAAGCTGTTCCCCTTTCCCCCCTCTACTAAAAGTCTATCAACCACGTCTAGCCAAAATGCCTCCTTCACCAGGAAGCCCTCCTGATCTCCCTTTCCCACCAGCAGGGCATTCCTTCTGTCCTGTTTGGCACACATAGAACTCACTCCTTTCCCTCTTTCCTTGTCAGAGCAGCTGGCTGTGTGCTGAGTTGTTAGCTTGCTTCCCCCTGGCTAAGTCTGAAGTCCTTAACAAGGTTCACTGCGGGACCTGGCTCCCACCTTCCTATTTCTCACTTCTCTTCCTCCCTTGCCCTCATCGCTGCAGGTATGCTGAATGCTCTTCAGTTCTTCAGACCCACCATGGTCTCTCATACCTCTGGACTTAGGCACACACTGTTGTCTCTGACTGAAATCCTCTTCCCACCCCTTGTCCATATGCCTGACTTCTAATTATCTTCCAGAGCTTGGTTTCAAAGTTGCTTCCATCATTTGAATGGCTTCCTGGCCTTTCGCCAGGCCTAGATTAGATCAGGTGCTCCCTCTCTGTGTTACAGGTCCTTCCAGGCCTCTAGTGTAGCATTTCTCACACCTTATTTACTGTCTGTCCTGCTAGAGTGTGTGCTCCATGAAGGCAGGGATGTGTCAGGGTTACCTCACTCACCTGGCACAGAGTAGGTGCTCACTAACTCAGTGAATGAACAAATGAATGAATGGAGTCTGCCTTAGTCACTTTTGTAACCCTCTCTCTGTCTCTTCTGCCATTGTGCTCTGTACATAGTAGGGCTGGAAATGTTTGTGGGGTGGAAAGGGATGGAATTGCATTCCCCCAGGTAAATGCTTCTGGATGTATCTCAGAAAGCACGCTGTACGGTGCACTCCGCACGGGCGGGAAGGACCTTCATCCATCTCTCTCACCCGCACAGGTCCGGGAACACAGCAGGGGTCTCACGGAGTCGGTGAAATGGCTATTTTATTGAGTATACTGAGAGATTTGGTTGGAACACCAGCTGTGTCACCTCTGGCAAGCCGCGGTCCCTCTGGCCTTAGCATTGCCATCTGCAAAGCAGGTTTAATCATGTTACCTACCTTCAGGGCTGTTTTGAGGGGTAAGTGAATTACGACCCACCCGTAGAGCACTTAGCACATATAGGGGAGCAATGAGTATGAGCTACCGTTCCCTTTGCCACCTGCCTCACCTGAGGTTTTCTGCCTGACAAGGACTGGCTCTGAGCTCCGAGCGGTGGAACCAGGCCGAGGCGCGGACCCCGGGGACTCCCGGGCTCCGTCTCGGGCGGTCGTCGCTCTTTTGCTTTCGAGACACACCTGGCCGCAGCCCCGCGCCCCGGGTGCCGCCGCCGGCCCGGCACTCCCGCCCCTGCGCGGCCGGCGCTCGTGGAAGTTTCCGCAGCCGCTGGTGAGTCACTGCCCTTTTTTTAGCAGCCGCCCTGGATGTGCATCATAATTCACCAGGCTCCCGAGAGCCGGGCCGCTGTCGCCACCGACGTCAATGCGGGCGAGCCGGGCGCTCCGCCGGGCGCGGAGGAGGCGACCCCCGCCCGCGCCCCTTGGCCACTGCCCCGGCTGATCACAGCGCCACCGCCTGTCCGGGAGCCGCCGCGCCGTGGGAGCCGGCTGTGCGGGGGGCGCCTTCAGGAAGCTCACCCCTCGGGGGGCGCCTTGGAACTCGGGAAGGACAGGCTGTGGGGGTGGAGGGAGAGAAGAGCCAGGAAGCAGCCATCTGTGCGTCTTCCATTAGCCGTCCGTCCTGTCACCTGGCCATCTCATCCATCCAGGCATTCGCTCACACACTGAGTCGCTTAAGACCCTCTCTTCCTCCTGTTCAACAGTCCACCCACCCACTCGTCGACTCACCCACCCATCCACCCATCCGTTCCATCATTCATCCACCCGTCCACCACTCCACCCAACCACCTGCTCTCTCGTCCAGGCATACCAAGTCACTTAAGGTCCTCTTCCCCTCTACCCACCCATCGGTAACCCACTAATTTATTTACTTTCCATCTACCTATTTCTTCCCTTTGCCACCTGCCACACCTGAGGTTTTTTTCATCCTCCCATCCTTCTATTCATCTACCCACTCATTCTTCATTTAAATTAGAATCCACTAATGCTGGATGCTGAGAATACAAACATGATTAAGGCAGTATCTCCACATGATCCTCTCAGAATTAAAGAAATATGTGTGATAGAATTCTATTACAGTAGGAGAATAAGAGTAGGATAAAAATAGTATTAATAATAGTAGTAATAGCTAGCATTTATTGAGCATGATTTGCCAAGCAGTATTCTAAGCTTTTCACACGCAGGGTCTCGTTGGAGACTCATACCAGCCCTGGGAGGTAGGTACTGTTATTACCCCAATGACTTACAGAATTTAAGAAAATCCAGTGTTTACACAGCTATTAAATGGCTAACAGGATTAGAAACCAGACTCTGACTCCAAAACCATTGCTTCTAGCCGCTTTACTGGGTGCCATTTGTTACCTGGGAGAGGTAACATACTAAAAAGAGTTAGGTTGGGTCATCAATGCCTTGTCTCTGAGCCTGTTTTCTTCTCTCTAAAAGTAGGGACACTTTGCAGAATAATGTATATATTCAGCCTAACGTCTATTTGCAAAAACTGATGTGTCTGATAAACTTATTACCAACCAAGATTAGAGAATAAGAGTGGGGTCCAGAGGAAATGAGATATACCTATTATTATGATCCGTCCTCATTACAGAACAATTAAAAATAATCAGAATGAAAATCTCTTGTGATTCCATTATCTGGAAATAAGAGCTGCTAAAATATTGGTTTATGTTCTTTAAAATATTTACTATCCATACTTATATAATTAGTAAAAATATACTTATATTTTTTCTTTGCAAAAATTAGATCATATTATACAGATTTTTAAAAATATAGTATTCCGTGTACATCTTTTCTGGATTTAGCATACTTTAAAGAAATCCATTAAGAGAAAATGAGCTGCCAACTTGGTTGCTGCTTCCTTTTTTACTTATTTTCCTCTTCCTGTTCTTTCTCTTTCTTCCTTTCCTCCTCCTCCATATTGTTTAGAGGTCTTAATTGCAGACAGCAGAATCCACTCCAGTTAGTTTCAGTAGAAAAGGATTTATTAGTAAATAGATCAAGATGTTTATTATTATTTTTATTGTTATTATTAGAGTCTTATTACTAAATAGTTTATAAAATTGTTGGGTGGGCTAAATAAACAGTTTCTAGGGCAAGCTTCCAGGAAGACAACTCTGTGAAGAACAGCACAGAACTGGGTGGGCCTCCAAAGGAGCTGCAGAATGGCGAAACTGTTGTCGTCGTAAAATTAAAAAAACGAGATAAAACAAAACAAAAAAATATCTCCCAAAGCCTCTCTTTGTGTGAAACTGTTAAAACTCCACTGGCCCAAGTGAGCCACACTGAGGAGTGGGGAAATAGATTCTACTCTTTTTTTTTAATTGACAGATTTTTATTTATTTATTTATTATTTTTTAAAAATTTTATTTTGTCGATATATATTGTGGTTGATTATTGTTGCCCCTTACCAAAACCTCTCTCCCTCCTCCCTCTCCTCCCTCCCCCCCAACAATGTCCTTTCTGTTTGCTTGTCGTATCAACTTCAAGGAATTGTGGTTGTTATATCTTCTTCCCCTCCCCCCTGGTTATTTTTTTTTGTGTGTGTGTGAATTTATATATTAATTTTTAGCTCCCACCAATAAGTGAGAACATGTGGTATTTCTCTTTCTGTGCCTGACTCGTTTCACTTAATATAATTCTCTCAAGGTCCATCCATGTTGTTGCAAATGGCAGTATTTCATTCGTTTTTATAGCTGAGTAGTATTCCATTGTGTAAATGTACCACATTTTCCGTATCCACTCATCTGATGATGGACATTTGGGCTGGTTCCAGCTCTTGGCTATTGTAAAGAGTGCTGCAATGAACATTGGGGAATAGGTATACCTTCAACTTGATGATTTCCATTCCTCTGGGTATATTCCCAGCAGTGGGATAGCTGGGTCGTATGGTAGATCTATCTGCAACTGTTTGAGGAACCTCCATACCATTTTCCATAGAGGCTGCACCATTTTGCAGTCCCACCAACAATGTATGAGAGTTCCTTTTTCTCCACAGCCTCGCCAGCATTTATCGTTCAGAGTCTTTTGGATTTTAGCCATCCTAACTGGGGTTAGATGGTATCTCAGTGTGGTTTTGATTTGCATTTCCCGGATGCTGAGTGATGCTGAGCATTTTTTCATATGTCTGTTGGCCATTACTGCCATCTGATCTTTGACAAAGGCACCAAGCCTATTCACTGGGGAAGGGACTGCCTCTTCAGCAAATGGTGCTGGGATAACTGGATATCCATATGCAGGAGAATGAAACTAGACCCATACCTCTCACCATATACTAAAATCAACTCAAAATGGATTAAGGATTTAAATATACACCCTGAGACAATAAAACTTCTTAAAGAAAACATAGGAGAAACACTTCAGGAAATAGGACTGGACACAGACTTCATGAATACGACCTCAAAAGCACGGGCAACCAAAGGAAAAATAAACAAATGGGATTATATCAAACTAAAAAGCTTCTGCACAGCAAAAGAAACAATTAACAGAGTTAAAAGACAACCAACAGAGTGGGAGAAAATATTTGCAAAATATACATCTGACAAAGGATTAATATCCAGAATATATAAGGAACTCAAACAACTTTACAAGAAAAAAACAAGCAACCCAACGAAAAAATGGGCAAAAGAGCTAAGTAGGCATTTCTCTGGATTCTACTCTTAATGGGAGGAGCTGTTAAGTGATCCTGCAAAAGGTGAGGATACAGGGAGGGGTGAAGAATTAAGACCAGTTTTCCTACCTACATCATCGGGGAAGACTTTTTGGAGAAGGTAAGAACTGAACTAGTTCTGAAGCATGAATTGAGATTGGTTGGAGGAAGGGTGACAGGCATGTGGCAGGAAGAGTAATGCAGGGCAGCTGTACCAGCATGTGCAAAATGCCCACAGCCTGACCTGGGAATTGCTGGTGGGTCCATGTGGTTGAAGGTTAAGAGTGCAAGAGGAGAGGAGCAGGAGATGAGGCTGGAAAGGTAAGCAGGGAGCCAGATCATGAAGGGCTCTGTAGTTACATTGATAAAAGGGACAAACTGTTTTTCCCTATGCTCACAGAACACCTCTGACACCAAAGGTGTGGGATTTCCCTTTATGTTAAGCAGTTCTCCAGCTCTCTCTTTTTTTTATTTTTATTATTTTTTTTTATTTTTTATTTTTTTTTAAATTTTATTTTGTCAATATACATTGTGGCTGATTATTGCTCCCCATCACCAAAACCTCCCTCCCTTCTCCCTCCCCCCCTCCCCCCCAACAATGTCCTTTCTGTTTGCTTGTCATATCAACTTCAAATAATTGTGGTTGTTATATCTTCTTCCCCCCCCCCCCCGGTTTGTGCGTGTGTGTGTGTGTGTGTGTCTGTGTGTGTGTGTGTGTGTGTGTGTGTGAATTTATATATTAATTTTTAGCTCCCACCAATAAGTGAGAACATGTGGTATTTCTCTTTCTGTGCCTGACTTGTTTCACTTAATATAATTCTCTCAAGGTCCATCCATGTTGTTGCAAATGGCAGTATTTCATTCGTTTTTATAGCTGAGTAGTATTCCATTGTGTAGATGTACCACATTTTCCGTATCCACTCATCCGATGATGGGCATTTGGGCTGGTTCCAACTCTTGGCTATTGTAAAGAGGGCTGCGATGACATTGGGAAACAGGTATACCTTCGACTTGATGATTTCCATTCTTCTGGGTATATTCCCAACAGTGGGATAGCTGGGTCGTATGGTAGATCTATCTGCAATTGTTTGAGGAACCTCCATACCATTTTCCATAGAGGCTGCACCATTTTGCAGTCCCACCAACAATGTATGAGAGTTCCTTTTTCTCCGCAGCCTCGCCAGCATTTATCGTTCAGAGTCTTTTGGATTTTAGCCATCCTAACTGGGGTTAGATGGTACCTCAATGTGGTTTTGATTTGCATTTCCCGGATGCTGAGTGATGTTGAGCATTTTTTCATATGTCTGTTGGCCATTTGTATATCTTCCTTAGAGAAATGCCTACTTAACTCTTTTGCCCATTTTTTAATTGGGTTGCTTGTTTTCTTCTTGTACAGTTGTTTGAGTTCCTTATATATTCTGGATATTAATCCTTTGTCAGATGTATATTTTGCAAATATTTTCTCCCACTCTGTTGGTTGTCTTTTAACTCTTTTAATTGTTTCTTTTGCTGTGCAGAAGCTTTTTAGTTTGATATAATCCCATTTGTTTATTTTTCCTTTGTTTGTCTGTGCTTTTGGGGTCGTATTCATGAAGTCTGTGCCCAGTCCTATTTCCTGAAGTGTTTCTCCTATGTTTTCTTTAACAAGTTTTATTGTTTCAGGGTGTATATTTAAATCCTTAATCCATTTTGAGTTGATTTTAGTATACGGCGAGAGGTATGGATCAAGTTTCATTCTCCTGCATATGGATATCCAGTTGTCCCAGCACCATTTGCTGAAGAGGCAGTCCCTTCGCCACTGAATAGGCTTGATGCCTTTGTCAAAGATCAGCTGACAGTAAGTGTGTGGGTTGATTTCTGGATTCTCTATTCTATTCCATTGGTCAGTGTGTCTGTTTTTATGCCAGTACCATACTGTTTTGGTTATTATAGCTTTGTAGTATAGCTTAAAGTCAGGTAGTGTTATGCCTCCAGCTTTATTTTTTTTGCTCAGCATTGCTTTGGCTATGCGTGGTCTTTTATTGTTCCATATAAATGTCTGGATAGTTTTTTCCATTTCTGAGAAAAATGTCTTTGGAATTTTGATGGGGATTGCATTGAATTTGTATATCACTTTGGGTAGTATGGACATTTTCACTATGTTGATTCTTCCAATCCAAGAGCATGGGATATCTTTCCATCTTCTTGTATCCTCTCTAATTTCTCTGAGCAGTGTTTTGTAGTTCTCATTATAGAGATTTTTCACCTCCTTGGTTAACTCAATTCCTAAGTATTTTATTTTTTTGGTGGCTATTGTAAATGGGCAGGCTTTCTTGATTTCTCTTTCTGCATGTTCACTATTGGAGAAAAGAAATGCTACTGATTTTTGAGTGTTGATTTTGTATCCTGCTACTGTGCTGAAATCATTTATCAATTCTAGCAGTTTTTTTGTAGAGGTTTTAGGCTGTTCGATATATAGGATCATGTCATCTGCAAACAGGGACAGTTTGACTTCATCTTTTCCAATCTGGATGCCCTTTATTTCCTTCTCTTCTCTGATTGCTCTGGCTAGTACTTCCAACACTATGTTGAATAGGAGTGGTGAGAGTGGGCATCCTTGTCTAGTTCCTGTTCTTAAAGGAAAAGCTTTCAGCTTTTCCCCATTCAGGATGATATTGGCTGTGGGTTTGGCATATATGGCTTTAATTATGTTGAGATACTTTCCCTCTATACCTAACTTATAGAGGGTCTTTGTCATGAATGAGTGCTGAACTTTATCAAATGCTTTTTCAGCATCTATAGAGATGATCATATGGTCCTTGTGTTTGAGTTTATTAATATGGTGTATCACATTTATTGATTTGCGTATGTTGAACCAACCTTGCATCCCTGGGATGAATCCCACTTGATCGTGATGAATAATTTTTCGTACGTGTTGCTGTATTCTGTTTGCTAGTAATTTAGTGAGGATTTTTGCATCTATATTCATCAGGGATATTGGCCTGTAGTTTTCTTTTTTGGTTATATCTTTACCTGGTTTTGGTATCAGGATGATGTTTGCTTCATAGAATGAGTTTGGGAGATTAGCGTCCGTTTCAATCTTTTGGAATAGTTTGTAAAGAATCGGTGTCAATTCCTGTTTGAATGTTTGGTAAAATTCTGCTGTGAATCCATCTGGTCCTGGGCTTTTCTTTGTTGGGAGCCTTCTGATAACAGCTTCAATCTCCTTTATTGTTATTGGTCTGTTCAAATCTTCTACGTCTTCACGGTTCAGTTTTGGGAGCTTGTGTGTGTCCAGAAATTTATCCATTTCCTCCAGATTTTCAAATTTGTTGGCGTATAGTTGTTTATAGTAGTCTCGAATGATTCCTTGTATTTCAGATGAATCAGTTGTAATATCGCCTTTTTCATTTCTAATTTTTGTTATTTGAGTCTTCTCTCTTCTTTTTTTTGTTAGCCATGCTAATGGTTTGTCAATTTTATTTATCTTTTCAAAAAACCAACTTTTTGATTCGTTGATCTTTTGAATTGTTTTTTGGTTTTCAATTTCATTCAGTTCTGCTCTGATCTTAATGATTTCTTTCCGTCTGCTAACTTTAGGTTTGGATTGTTCTTGTTTTTCTAGTTCTTTAAGGTGAAGTGTTAGGTTGTTCACTTGCCATCTTTCTATTCTTCTGAAGTGAGCGTTTAATGCAATAAATTTTCCCCTCAATACTGCTTTTGCAGTATCCCACAGGTTTTGGTATGATGTATCATTGTTTTCATTAGTTTCAATAAATTTTTTGATTTCCTGCTTGATTTCTTCTTGGACCCATATGTCATTAAGTAGAATGCTGTTTAATTTCCATGTGTTTGTATAGTTTCCAGAGTTTTGTTTGTTATTAATTTCTAGTTTTAATCCATTGTGGTCTGAGAAGATACATGGGAGAATTCCAATTTTTTTGAATTTATTGAGACTTGATTTGTGACCTAATATGTGATCTATCCTGGAGAATGATCCATGTGCTGATGAGAAGAATGAATATTCTGAGGTTGTTGGGTGGAATGTTCTGTAGATATCTGCCAATTCCAATTGGTCTAGAGTCTCGTTTAGATCTTGTGTTTCTCTACTGATTCTTTGCCTAGATGATCTGTCTAATATTGACAGTGGGGTGTTCAGGTCCCCTGCTATTATGGTATTAGTGTCTATTTCCTTCTTTAGGTCTAATAGAGTTCGTTTTATAAATCTAGCTGCTCCAACATTGGGTGCATACATATTTATGATTGTTATGTCTTCTTGATGGATCAGTCCTTTTATCATTAAGTAGTGTCCCTCATTGTCTCTTTTTATGGTTTTTAGTTTAAAGTCTATTTTGTCAGATATAAGAATAGCTACTCCAGCTCGTTTTTCTTTTCTGTTTGCATGGTAAATCTTTTTCCATCCTTTCACTCTTAGTCTGTTTGAATCTTTATGGGTGAGGTGGGTCTCTTGTAGACAGCATATAGTTGGGTCCTGCTTTTTGATCCAGTCAGCCAGTCTGTGTCTTTTAATTGGGGAATTTAAGCCTTTTACATTAAGAGTTGTTATTGAAAGGTGTTGATTTATTCCTAGCATTTTATTGGTTGTTTGGTTGTCTTAAGTGTCTTTTGTTCCTTGCTTTCTGATTTACTGTTTGTTTTCTGTGTTTGTTGGTTCCTTAGGTTGTAGATAGTGTTTTTGTTAGCCTGTTTTCTCTTCATGTATGCCATTTTTATTATACTAGCGGGTTTAGATTTTTCTTGGGTTTTTATGGCAGTGGTAGTTATTTTTCAGGAACCAAACCCAGTACTCCCTTGAGGATTTCTAGTAAGGGTGGTCTTGTGGTAGTGAACTCCCGGAGTTTTTGTTTGTCTGAGAAATATACTATTTGCCCCTCATTTCGGAAGGATAGCCTTGCAGGGTAGAGTATTCTTGGCTGGCAATCTTTGTCTTTTAGTATTTTGAAAATATCATCCCATTCCTTTCTAGCTTTTAGGGTTTGTGATGAAAAGTCTGATGTTAACCTGATTGGGGCTCCCTTATAGGTGATTTGACGCTTCTCTCTTGCTGCTTTTAAGATTCTCTCTTTGTCTCTGAGTTTTGCCAATTTGACTATGACATGTCTTGGAGAAGGCCTTTTTGGGTTGAATACGTTTGGAGATCGTTGAGCTTCCTGGATCTGAAGATCTGTGATTTTTCCTATACCTGGGAAGTTTTCTGCCACTATTTTGTTGAATATGTTTTCAATGGAATCTCCATTTTCCTCCCCTTCTGGAATACCCATGACTCGGATATTTGAACGCTTGAGGTTGTCTGATATCTCTCTCAGATTTTCTTCAATGTCCTTGATTCTTTTTTCTTTCTTTTTGTCTGCTTGTGTTATTTCAAACAGCCCATCTTCAAGTTCAGAGGTTCTCTCTTCAACTTCGACAAGCCTGCTGGTTAAACTCTCCGTTGTGTTTTTTATTTCGCTGAATAACTTCTTCAGTTCAGCAAGTTCTGCTACATTTTTTTTCAGGACATTGATTTCCTTGTATATTTCCTCTTTCAGATCCTGTATACTTTTCCTCATTTCATCATGATGTCTAGCTGAGTTTTCTTGTATCTCATTCAGTTTCCTTAGAATTATCACACGAAATTCCTTGTCAGTTATTTCAAGGGCTTCTTGTTCTATAGGATCTAGAGTATGAGATTTATTAACTTTTGGTGGTGTACTTTCTTGATTTTTTGTATTTCTGGTGTCTTTTTTTTGGTGTTTATTCATTGTGGCAGGGGGTTTCACAGTCCACCGGTTTGAGACTAATGACTAACTAGGATGTTGCTGTGGTTGCCAATTTCGTATGGCTGCCTCCGTGACTGCTCAGTTGGCCTCTAGTGCCTTGTGTGTGTGGTTGCCTCAGGTCTTGGGCTTCTCCGGGGAGCCACCTTTCTGGTCAGCTTGGACTCTGCTGGGCTGGTGGGTCACGTACCACAGGGTGTGTGATCTCTGTTGAGCTTTCACTTCCTGTGCAGGACTTCTCCCTGTTCCGGGTGCTCTGACCCAGGCTGTTAGATCGTGCAGTAGCGACCCCACCGGGTGTGTGGTTTTTGTCGAGTCTCCGCCTCCCTGGCCGCACGTCTCCCCACTCTGTGCGCACTGTGCTGGGCTGGGGCTTGTCTTCTGCACCCCTCGTCTAACAGCTGGGCCTTCAAGACCCTGCTCGGCACCGCCTCGCCCAGGAAGTCTACCAGGTTTCTGCTGGGCACAGACGACCGGTCTCTCTGGGTGCCTTTGTGGCACTATGTAGATCTTTCTCGGGTCTTGTTCACCTTTGTATCCCCCCAGTATAAACCGAGTCTAGCGCCCACCTGCAGCCTGGTCTCCGGCAGGTTCAAGCGGACCTGGGAACTCTCCTACCACACTATTCCCAACCAGAAATTCGTTAGGCTTTTTTCCAAACTGGTGGCCGCACAGATGGTATCTGCCTCCCAGTAACAGGGAGTTTACCTGGGGCCGGAGTCCAGGGTATGGTGGAGTGACAGTCAGCCCGCCCGTACTTCCTTGCCCTCCTGAAACTGGCCCGGGACGCCCTCCGCCACCAGCCCCGCCAGAGAACCACGGAGGGAGTGGGAGCCAAGGCCGGTCCGCAGGCTCCGGAAAGCCTGGCGCCAGGCCAGCAAGTGGGAGGGCTCAGTGATGGCCGAGCAGGGCGGAGCTGCCCGCACCTGGGAAAATGGAGGCAGCACCAGAGGTAAGTGGGCTGGTGGTGCAGGCGGGAGCCGCGTGGGCATCCACCCCCCGAACAGAGCTGTGCCAGGGATCACTCACAGTGCTGTGCCAGGTCGGGCGCTCGCTCTGTCTCTGGTTTGCCGCCTTTCCCAGTTCTCGGCCGCTGCCGCCTCGGGCTGTTCAGTCGCGGCGCGGCTCGGGCGCTCCCAGGAATCTTCTTTAATGCCGGCCTGAAACCTCGAATCCTGAATAGGGCAGCTGGCCGCCTTCAGCGCGGCCCCGGCCTCCGGGATCCTGGCTGCATCCACAGCAGCCCTGGCACCGTGTTCCCTGTTTCGAGACTCACTTTTGCAGCTAAGAAACAGTTCTTTTCCTGCTCCACACTTTAAAGCTGTTGTCTGTAAATGAGGCAGCCTCTCCTGCCGGGGGCAAAGTGGCGGTCACCCCCCACGACCGGTCAGCAGCAGCAGTCCTCCCTTAAGAGATGGCGAGAGGAAGGACCACAAGTTTTCCGGCTGCCTGAGTCCCAGTGGCCACCTTTTCCACCTCAGCTACTCCGCGCCAGCCGCCGCAGCCGCCGCCATCTTGAAAAAGTTCTCTCCAGCTCTCTTGATACCAGTGTCCTTCAATTCAATTATGACACTGCCTGGAGTTGCACAGACATGAGGTTAAGGACTCAGCCACACAAGACTGCCCCTACTTCAGTCACCAGTCACAAGTGCCAGATTATGACCTATACTTCCAGCCAACCAGCTACAAATCAGGGTCTCCCACAACTCCCTCCTAGGTTTGATAATTTGCTAGAATGGCTCCCAGAGCTCAGGAAAATGCTTTATTTACTATTACCAGTTTACTTCCAAGGATACAGCTCAGAAACAGCCAAATGGAAGCGTGGCATAGGGCAGGGGATTGGGATAAGTGGTGGAACATGGAGCTTCCATGTCCTCTCGAGGCACGCCACCCTCCCAGTATTTCAATGTGTTTGTGAGTCTGGAAGCTCTGCGAACACCTAGCTTAGAGACTTTTTAAAAATGGAGGCTTTATTATGTAGGCATGACTGATGAAATCATGGGCCATTGGAGATTGAAGTCGATCTCCAGCCCCTCTCTGGAGTTCACGGGCTGGGACTGAAAATTCCAACCCTGTAATCAATTCTGGTAATTTCTGGCATCCAGCCCCCAACTTCCAAGAGTCACCTCATTAGCATAAACTCAGGTATGGTTGGAAGGGGCTTATTGTGAATAATAAGACTCTTTTCACTACCTGTAATCAGGAAATTTCAAGGGTTTTAGGAGCTCTGTGCCAGGAACCAAGGACAAAGACCAAATATGTGAGCGTACTTCAAAATTTCATGGGAAAGTAGAATTAAAAGGTAATATAAATCTTTCCATAAGCTTTTTGCAGACCCATCCTATATTCTTATTACATCACAATATCATAATTAAGAAGCCTGAATCTTATCCTGGTAGTGGTGGTGGTGGTAGTGGGGGAAGTTTTTAAGTTTTAAGAAGATTAACATCTATGTTTTGGAAAGAGCACTCTGTGGGCAGAATGGATGAGAGGAGTGAAGATCAGGGGTGAGAACAGCAGGGAAGAGCATGTGGTGCTTATCCGGGTAAGAAATGATGGAGGCTAACATCAAGATACCTGCACTGGCAGTGGAGAGATGTGAATTTATTTGCCCGAAATTAAGAATTGGAAGGATTTGCTCATTGCTCATTGTAGGGATGACAGAAAAGGAGTAGAGGATGATTCCATGTTTCACCTGGCCTAGTGGGGTGGGTGGTGGTTCTCCACCAAGACAGAGGCATCTTGGTGAAGAAGGTGATCTTGGGTTTGGAAAGGTGATCTGAGTTTGAGCGGTATGCTAGGCCGAATAATGGTCACCCAGAGATGTCCACATCCTAATTCCCAGAACCTGTGAGTATGTTACTTTGTGTGGCAAATGGGACTTTGCAGATGTGATTAAGTTAAATATTTTGAGATGGGGAAGTTATTCTGGGTTATCTGGGTGGGCCCAATGTAATCACAAGAGACCTTATAAAAGGGAGGCAGGAGGGTCAGATTCAGAGGAAGATGTGGCAACAGAAGCTGGTGTTGGAGTCATGCAAATGGGGGTGGAAGTGGGGGACACCTTCCATGTGCTGGTTCAAATGCTTAGACGTTTTAGGACAATTCCTTTCTGACTCAGTATAGGAAATTGCCACCAAGTTTTCACTACTTACATCAAGAAAATAGAATTTAGAGAGAACAAAGATACTCGGTAGGGGTTACTGTCAGTGGATCAGCATAGAAACCAAAGTCACAGCTGAAAAAAGTTTTTCTCTTAAGAATCACAACATAAAATGTAGGAATTGCCATACTGGGACAGACCCATGGTCTACACAGGCTGATATTTTGCTGCCAATTGAGGTCCCATGGGATGGCCACCCAGAAGGCACAGTCATGCTGTACCCTTCCTTGATCTGGGTTAACAGAGAGACCATTTCCCCCATGACGTCAACCATAAAGGTTAGGTATATGCCAGCATCCGTTTATGGCTCTGTGATGTTTAAATATACCCAAACCCTCTCTGACTGACTACACCATCCCCCTGGGGGCTAGGTGTTTCATTAGTTTATTTCCCACTGTGTGACACAAAATTTTAAAAACTTTATTTATACGCTGCTTTAGGGTTCAAAGAGTGGCCATTTATCCTAGTAGGTATCAAACTTAATAATGCAAATGAAGTACATCATAAAACCTGACACATCATAAGTGATTCATAAAGATTGCTGTTGATGATGATGGTGATGATGCTTCAATCCTAACCCTGCTGGCTCTGTGTTATTTTTTCCCATGTTCCGGAAGGAGAAACTAAGAAGGGCTCCCTGGGGTTACATGACTTCATGAAGGAGATCAGAAAAGAAAAAATTGGAGGTCAGAGAGCAGTTCATTGAAAAGATGAAGGTTGAAGTGTGAGCTAGAAGCTTTAGGAGTGGCTTTGACACGCCCTCCCTCCACCCCTAGAACCTGCCCCAGCCCCAGGTTTGCATCTGCTGGTCAGCCTCCTTTGCCATACAGTAGGTCTGAACCCAATTCGGTGAGCCCTGAGGCCAACCAGCCTGACACGGATCCGTTTTATTTATTCTACCTTTGTGATGGAAATATCCCCCAAACTGTCCTTGTGCTTACTAAGCTATTTCCCAGCCAAAGCCAGCCAGAGAATGTTAATGATCTCCATCCCCTTTTCTCTTCCGTGATGAATTATTGACTTCCAGAGCATGCTATCGTTAATTGTGAGGTATTCTAGAATGAGCAGGTTATCAAAAATGTGCAAAGGGGGAGAGTTTTAGGAAGCAGAGGGGGGAAAATTTATCCTTATTTATTCACATGGTAATAGGATGAGATTTCGCCAGCTTGCTAATGGGTTCTTAAAGAGAAACAGGGCTGGTTAGAACTACTGGTTACCCTGCTGCTACATAAAACTCCAAACCAAGAAGGCAGTGGCTTCCTTTTTTCTAGATTATTCTTCTGCTTGGGTGACCATCTGCATTATTTGCACAAAGGAGACATGTAATTTATACTGGGAGCAGGGTGGTAAGGCAGGCACAGCTGCCTCTGGTTTCAAGAAAGCTGCCCCTGACTCTGCCTGCAGCTAGTGGTTTGGCCTTAGATGATGCGTTTAATATACCCTGAGTCTCCATTTTTCCGTCAATCAAATGGAGATGGTTAGGCTTTTCCCTAAACCAATTTAGCAAGTTTCTTTGGAAGATAAGATGAAAAGCTGGTTTTAAGAGTTCAATGATCATGACTATTTTGTATCTCTGAGGAGTATGCATGATTTTCCGGAAAGCAAGAGACAGGTCCTAATCATATTTAAAAATAAACCTTTAACATTTTCTAAGTGCTTGGCCAATTACTCCAAATAACATTCATTCCAAAGGCTGCTGGGGGGGAGTGGGGGGAGAGTCACGTGATGAATGTATTAGACTGTGGAGCAGCCAGAGACAGGCTGCTGTGTCTCATTCCAAACTCAAGCAGGAAGCAGCCCTGTCCACAGATAACCCCAAATCTCTCTTGAGGCAGCCATTGGTTTCCCTCTCCTACAGATGCCTGGAAATCTCTTTGGAATATTCCTACTTTGTGTTCTTTACCCTTTTGGTCTTTTTATTTGACATTCAGTAAGTGTTTGTCGAATGCCTCCTCTGTACCAGGCACTGAGCTGGACACTGCTTAGAGACAGTCTGGGGCAGGAGGATGGGAGAAGTTAAACTAACACAAAAAGAAATACACAATTTCAAAGGGAGGTAGGACCAGGACTTTGAGAGAGAAGGTACAGAGGGGTGGAGCCAAATTACATTAGAAGGTCGGGAAAGGCCCCAAGGCCCCAAAAGATGCACTCATCAGATCTAGAGTAGGGGGAAGAGCATTCCAGTCAGAGGCAACAGCACGTTTGGAGGCACTGAGCAGGGAAGAGCTTGGTTTTTTGGGGGACTGAAAGTGGCGGGGTGGGGTGTGAGTGTGTGTGCATAGGTGTGTGCACACGTGCACGTGAAAGAATCATGTAAAGAAAGGGGAGAGTGGGTCAGGTGGAGGAGAAGGGGCCAGGCAGGCCTGGGTTTGAACCCTTGCTCTGCTGCCTGTTATCTGTACAGTCCGGGGCAAGCTGCATCACCTCTCTGAGCCTCAGTCCCCTTGCAAAGGCGAATGAATGACAGGCAGCTCATGAGTCAACCCGAGGCTCAGAGTTTACCACAATAGCCTGTGAGGGCTCTCTAAGTTGGCCCACATGCCTCGTTGAATTTCTGTCTTATTAGTCACCCCCTCCCTTCCTTAGCTCCAGCCAACTGGCCTCTGCTGTCCTCAGGCACCCCACCCGAGGCACACTCTACCTCGGGCCTTTGCACTCACGGTTCTCCCTGCTGTCAAAGCTCTTCATGTGTAAATGTCACTCCCTCACTGCCTCTAGGTCTTCCCTTACATGTCGTGTTCCTAGCGAGCCCTTCCCTGACCACTTTATTTAAAATCACCACTTTCATTCTATTCCAAACATCCATCCCTGCTCCCTGCTTTATTTTTCTCCCTTTTACTTATTTATTCGGTGCACTGTCTGCTCTACCCACTAGAATGGGAGCTACATGGGGCCATGAAATTTGTCCATTTTGTTCACTGCAACATACCTAGCATCTAAGGTGAGTGCCTGGCATACGTTAGGTGCTTGATAAATAATGTTGAAAGTTTGCAAAATCACTTGAGAAGGTAAATAGAACATGCTTCACACATTGTAGAAGTCATGTCATGTTTAGCTGCTTTTCCTTCCTGCTCAGAAATCTGTCCCATTTGAGCTCCCCAAAGCTGGGCTCCTCTGTTCCATCTGACTAACTCCCAGCTTTGTCAGCTCTGTGCCCACCCAACGTTCCATTTCTGCAGGGCCTTGTGCAAGTTCCTTCTCCTCCACAAGTCTTTCCCTGACTTCCTTCCTCCTCTGGTCACATCTAACACTTTCAATCCTTACCTCTTATGCGGTCCTTATTATTGAATACTTTGTGACAACTCCTGCTTTGTCTTTTAATCTGTTAATATATATGTCTTCTAACCAAGACTTAGAACCATGGATTCATGGATTAATAGAATTTTATTTTATATTTTAAATATTTTAAAAAATTAACTAAGTTATTTTTGGAGCCCAGGTCAGTCCCTGCCACTTAGAGAGGCCCGAGAACCAATGGGCCCACATGCCTTGAGTCAGCTGTACCAGAACACACAGGAGCCATGGGACCTCCAGCCCAGGTCAGTCCCCACCTCATAGAGAGGCCCAAGAGCCACTGGGTCCACACACCCCAAGTCAGCTGGGTGGGAACAGGCAGGTGCTGCAGGACCCCGCCAGCCTAGGCTAGTCCCCAATGCCCAGAATTGGCAGTCCCTTCAGGATCCAGGCCAGACATCAGGAAGGAATGAGTGTACCATGATACCACCTGCCACAATGACTGAACACCAAAGGAAAGATACCAGAAATATGAAAAATCAAGAAAGTACATCACCACCAAAGGAAAATAATAACTCTCAAGCTCTAAGTCCTATAGAACAGGAAGTCCTAGAAATGACTGACAAGGAATTTCAAGCAACAATTCTAAGGAAACTAAATGAGATATGAGAAAACTCAGTTAGACAATACAATGAAATGAGAAAAAATATACAGGACCTGAAAGAAGAAATGTACAAAGAAATCAATGCTCTGAAAAAGAATGTAGCAGAGCTAGTGGAGCTGAAGGATTCATTTAATGAAATAAAAAACACAACAGAAAGTCTAACCAGCAGGCCAGAACAAGCAGAAGAGAGAATTTCTGACCCTGAAGACAGGCTGTTTGAATTAACACAGGTGAACCAGAAAAAAGAAAAAAAAGAATTAAAAAATTGAAAAAAATCTAAGAGAGATAACAGACAACCTTAGTGCTCAAATATCTAAACCATGGGTATTCCAGAAGGGGAGGAAAAAGGAAATGGTATTGAAAATGTAGTCAACAAAATAGTAGCAGAAAACTTCTCAGGTATAGGGAAAGGATCTTCAGATTCAGGAGGCCCAAAGATCCCCAAACATATTCAGCCCAAAAAAGATCTTCTCCAACACATATTATAGTTAAACTGGCAAAACTCAAAGACAAAGAGGGAATCTTAAAAGCTGCAAGAGAGAAGCATCAAGTCACCTATAAGGGAGCCACTATCAGACTAACATCAGACTTTTCGTCACAAACCCTAAAAGCCAGAAAAGAATGGGATGACATATTCAAAATACAAAAGGACAAAAATTGCCAGCAAGAATACTTTACCCAGCAAGGCTATCCTTCCAAAATGTAGGACAAATAGTATATTTCTCAGACACACAAAAACTGTGGGAGTTCACTATCACACAACCAGTCTTACAAGAAATTCTCAAGGGAGTACTGGGTTCGATAACTGAAAAACAACCATCACTGCCATGAATACTCAAGTAAGAGCAGAACCTATCAGTAAAACAAAGATGCTAACAATAAAGAGAAAAAAGAGTTTATCTACCACCCCAAGAAACTGACAAACACAGAAGACAGACAAAATCAGAAGGAAAGGAACAAAAGATACTTAAGACATCTAAACAAAAATCAATAAAATGCTAGGAGTTAATCAACACCTTTCAATAAGAACTCTAAATGTAAAAGGATTATATTCCTCACTCAAAAGACACAGACTGGATTAAAAAGATGGACCAAACAATATGCTGCCTTCAAGAGACTCACCTCACCTGTAAAGACACACATAGACCAAGAGTGAAAAGATTGAAAAAAATGTACCATGAGAATAGAAATGAAAAGCAAGCTGGAGTAGCTATTCTTATATCAGATAAAATAGACTTTTAAACCAAAAACCATAAAAAGAGATAAAGAAGGCCACTATATAATGATAAAAGGATCTGTCCATCAAGAAGACATAACAATCATAAATATATGTGCACCCAATGTCAGAGCAGCCAGATTTATAAAGCAAACAATATTAGATCTAAAGAATGAAATAGACACTAATACCATAATAGTGGGGTACCTGAACACCCCACTCTCAACATTGAATAGGTCATCTAGGGCAAAAAATGAATAGAGAAACACAAGATCTGCGCAACACTTTAGACCAATTGGACTTGGCAGATACTCACAGAACATTCCATCCAACAACCTCAGAATATTCATTCTTCTCATCATCAGATGGAACATTCTCCAGGATAGACCACATATTAGGTCACAAAGCAAGTCTCAACAAATTTTAAAAAATTGGAATTATTCCATGTATTTTTTTGATCACAATGTATTAAAATTAGAAATCAATAACAAACTAAACTCTAGAAACTATACAAACATATGGAAATTAAACAACATTCTACTGACATATGGGTCCAAGAAGAAATTAAACAGGAAATCAAAAAATTTCTTAAAACTAATGAAAATAATGACACATCATACCAAAACCTGTGGCATACTGAAAAAGCAGTACTAAAGGGGAAATTTATTACATTAAATGCTTACTTCAAAAGAATGGAAAGATGGCAAATAAACAACCTAACACTTCACCTTAAAGAACTAGAAAAACAGAAACAGTCCAAACCCAAAGTTAGTAGACAAAAAGAAATAATTAAGATCAGAGTAGAACTAAATGAAATAGAAACCCAAAAATGATACAAAAGATCAATGAAAAAAAAGTTGGGTTTTTGAAAATTCAAATAAAATTGAAAAATCATTAGCAAGGCTAACTAATAAAAGAAGAGAGAAGACCCAAATAACAAAAATTAGAAATGAAAAAGATGATATGACAACCAATACCTCAGAAATACAAGGAATCATTAGAGACTACTGTAAGCAACTATATGCCAACAAATTTGAAAATCTGGAGGAAATGGATAAATTTCTGGACACATGCGAACTACTAAAACTGAGCCAAGAAGATATAGAAAATCTGAACAGACCAATAACAATAAAAGAGATTGAAGCTGTTATCAGAAGGCTCCCAACAAAGAAAAGCCTAGGACTGGACAGGTTCACTGCAGAGTTCTACCAAACCTTCAAAGAGAAATTGATGCCAATTCTCTACAAACTGTTCCAAAAAACTGAAACAGAGGCCATTCTCCCAAACTCATTCTATGAGGCAAACATCACCCTGATACCAAAACCAGATGAAGATACATCAAAAATAGAAAGCTATAAGCCAATATCCTTGATAAATATAGATGCAAAAATCCTCAGTACAATACTAGCTAACAGAATACAGCAACACATACACAAAATTATACACCACAATCAAGTGGGATTCATCCCAGGAATGCAAGGTTGGTTCAATGTATGCAAATCAATAAATGTGATACACCACATCAATAAAAGCAAAGACAAAAACCATATGGTCATCTCTATAGATGATGCAAAAGCATCTGACAAAATTCAACATTCACTCATGATAAAGCCTCTCTGCAAGTTAGGTATAGATGGAAAGTATCTCAACACAATTAAAGCCATATATGAAAAGTCCAATGCCAGTATCATCCGGAATGGGGAAAAGCTGAAAGCTTTTCCCTTAAGAACAGGAACAAGACAAAGATGCCTACTCTCACCACTCCTATTCAACATAGTGCTGGAAGTACTAGTCAGAGCAGTCAGAGAAGAGAAAGAAATAAAAGATTGGAAAAGATGAAGTCAAACTGTCCTTGTTTGCCAGTGATATCATCCTATATAGTGAACAGCCTAAGCCTCTACAAAAAAACTCTTGGAGTTGATAAATGATTTCAGAAAAGTTACAGGATACAAAATCAACACACAACAATCAGTAGCATTTCTATATTCCAACAGTGAACATGCAGAAAAATAAATCAAGAAAGCTAGCCCATTTACAATAGTCACTGAAAATAAGATACTTAGGAATAAAGTTAACAAAAGATGTGAAAAATCTCTACAAAGAGAACTACAAACCACTGTTGAGAGAAATTAAAGAGGAGACAAGAAGATGGAAAGATATCCCATGCTCTTGGATCAGAAGAATTAACATTGTGAAAATGTCCATATTACCCAAAGCAATCTACAGATTCAATGCATTCCCCATCAAAATTCCAATGACATTTTTCTCAGAAATGGAAAAAACTATCCAGACATTTATATGGAATAAAAGAAAACCATGCATAGCCAAAGCAATCCTGAGCAAATAAATAAATAAATAAATAAAGCTGGAGGCATTACACTACCTGACTTTAAGCTATACTACAAAGCAATAATAACCAAATCAGCATGGTACTGGCATAAAAACAGACACATGGATCAATGGAATAGAATAGTGAGCCCAGAAATCTACCCACACACCTACAGCCATGTGATCTTTGACAAAGGCACCAAATATACACACTGGGGAAGAGACTGTTCAGCAAATGGTACTGGGAAAACTGGATATTCATATGTAGGAGAATGAAACTAGACCCGTACCTCTCACCATATACCAAAATCAACTCAAAATGGATTAAAGAATTAAATATACATCCTGAAACAATAAAACTCCTTAAAGAAAACATAAGGTTGAGGAAGTAGGAATGGGTATAGTCTTCATGAATATGACCCCAAAAGCACAGGCAACCAAAGGAAAAATAAACAAATGGGATTATATCAAACTAAAAAGCTTCTTCACAGCAAAAGAAACAATTAACAGAGTGAAAAGACAACCAACGGAGTGGGAGAAAATATTTGCAAAATATACATCTGACAACGGATTAATATCCAGAATATACAAGGAATTCAAACAACTTAACAGCAAAAAACAAGTAACCCAGTTAGAAAATGGGCAAAGGAGCTGAATAGGCATTTCTCAAAGGAAGATATACAAATGGCCAACAGACACATGAAAAAAATGCTCAACATCACTCTGCATTCAGGAAATGCAAATCAAAACTACTTTGAGATACCATCTCTCTCCAGTTAGGATGGCTAATATCCAAAAGACTGAGAATGATAAATGCTGGTGATGTTGCAGAGAAAAAGGAACTCTCATACACTGTTGGTGGGACTGTAAAATGGTGCAGCCTTTATGAAAAATGGTATGGAGCTTCCTCAGACAATTACAGATAGATCTACCATATGACCCAGCTATTCCACTGCTGGGAATATACCCAGAGGAATGGAAATCATCATGCCTAAGGGATACCTGTACTCCCATGTTTATTGTAGCACTATTTAAAATAGCCAACAGTTGGAACCAGCTCAGATGTCTATCATCAGATGAGGGGATAAGGAAACTGTGGTATATCTACACAATGCAATACTACTCTGCTATAAAAAAGAATGAAATACTACCATTCACAGCAACGTGAATGGACTTAGAGAAAATTATATTAAGTGAAACAAGTCAGGCACTGAAAGAGAAATACCACATGTTCTCACTTATTTGTGGGAGCTAAAAATAAATAAATAAATAAATATACGAACAAATAACGGGGGCGGGGGAAGAAGACACAACAATCACAACAATTCCTTCAACTTGTTAAGACAAGTGAACAGATATGATGTAGTGGGGGGGCGGGGGGGATAAAGGAACGGGTAAAGGGACACGAAAATCAATCACAATGTATATTGAGAAGTGAAACATTTTTTAAAAAGTAGTTAATTTATTTTTCACTTTGGCCTGTATGGGGATCTGAACCCACTGCACTGGTGTTACAAGGCTGTGTTCTAACAAGTTGAGCTAAACAGCCAGTCTACATTCATAGGACTTTAGAGTGTGGGGATCTTAGCGATCCTTTTCTTCAGTTCTACATAGCAGGACACTCTGTAAGCTCATGGATGCACAGGACTTTATATTCAATTTCTTTTACTTTTCTTCTTAGTTTATTCAGCAAATATGTATATTTATTGTTATCATGTGCCAAGTCATGGACTAGGTACCGTGACGTGATGGTGAACCTGACGTAGTGTGAACTCAGATTCTGACATGGTGGTGCTTTGCAGCAGTGGATGCTGAGTAAGTTTGTGCTGAAGGACCAAATGAATGAACATTCACAGCCATCTTGAAGTTGATCGTGGTAAATTGACTTAAAAATAATGAAGCTGCCTTTATAAATTACAGAATATCAGTCTTTCTTGGAAAAGTAAGTACATTTTGTGAAGTTTTGGGATGGGTAGAGGTGTAGAGGGTACTTCTGAGCACCTGAGTAAAATGGGGGTATCCTGAATTGCCAAGAGGCCCAGAATTAACTTCTCTATGAGAGACCCAGCCAAGCATGAAGGAAGGGTGAGGGTAGGGAGAGTGGTGGTTACTATTGGCTTAGAGGTGAATTGGCTCTTGATGTTAGTAGGCTGAGGGGTGCTACACCCTGGCATCTAGGATCTACTTGGGAAGACCCTGAGATCCACCAGGAGGCTATGACCTTCTCACTAGGGACCCCTTCTCTAGAGGACAGAATTCTCTTACTGTCTTGCAAATGATTGCTTATGGGAAACAGTTTTATGCTTGGTGATAGCACACACTGTCAAATTCATTTATTTTGTTTCTAGTCTGCTCCCTGAGGGGGATGTTGTACTGCCAAGTGGCTCTGCCTATGTGCCAGGCTCCAGTGGCTTCCAGTACCTGGGGGTCTGATTTCCAGTGATGCTATACTCCATCACTTGGCCTGAGAGCATCTTAATTTAGCACAGGATGTGACTGCCAGGGGTGAAAGCTGCTAAGGGCAAAGCTGTTAGTGGTGGCTACTGCCAGTTGCAAATATTGTCAGTCTCTGAGTCTTGATTCCTCAGAGCCTGCTACCCATTTGGAGTGTTCTCCATCCAGACGCAATGTCATTGTTATCATCATTATTGTTGTCATTATCACCATCATCATCATCAAGCACCAGTACAGATTAAGTCCATCAGATAGGTTTGTAATTATCACTTAATAGGGGCAATTTTCTGGGTGGAGAAGCCCTAATCAACAAAATCTCCTTGGTCCTGAAACAACCTCTACCAGCTTTTTCAATAGGGAAGATGTTTCTATTCTGCCAAAATCAAACTAGGAATCACAATCTGGGAATGCTTGGCACAAAACTGGCAGGTGCAGAAGTGAAATGTGGAGGGAAACTGGGGGGAGACCGAGTAAAGGAAGCTCGGCTAAGATCAGAAGACCTGGGCTCTAGTCTAGGGATTTTTGTTTTAATGTGGGGAGCATTACAGCCTCTTTGGGGTAAAGTCAATGCGTCTATGAACTGGGACAAATAATACTTGCTCTATTCTACTTCAGAAAATTGTGGTCAGAATTGAGTACATTAATGGATGGGCAAGCTTTGGAAGAATTCATAATAGGGTGCAGTGTGAAACGTTTTATGTAAAATGTGTTGGATGTTATATGCAAGATGTTATATTGAAATGAAGCTATGGACTTTAACACTAAGGACTCTTGGTTATAAACGACAGAAACTCAACCCACACTGGATTAAGCAAGAAAGAGGACTTTACTGGTGTACATAACTGAAACGTCCAACGTTGGATTTTGCTTCAGGCACAGGTAGATTCAGGACAAGAGATGCCGGCAGGACCCTACCTCTAGACTCAGCGATTCTCTCCTCTGTGTGGTGCCTTCAAACCTAGGCTTTGTGTGCTGGCAAGGTAGCTGGAGCAGGTGCGCCTCTCAAGTTCAAGTCTGAAAGGAAAGTGTGAATTCCTCTTTCTTCCTGGCCTTGCAAGTAAAATCTCAGAATTGAGCCTGATTAGTTTGGTGTGGGTCACATGTCTATCCTGAACCAAACACTGTGGCCAAGGAATGAAACTGGCTTATACCTGGGATTGAAACACAAGTGTTATCCCTGAAGTAAGAAATGGGGAGGCTCATATGGATCACATATGAAAATTAAGGGAAGTATACTTCGAACATCCACTAGGGAGACTAACTGGTGAGGAACAGTTCAGAAAAAAAAAATTGATTATTCATTAATATCAGCAAACAGTAATCTAAGTAAAATCTCCTTATTGTCGTACTGAGCCTCAGAGATAATGTGCTCACATCTCAGAGATGTGTATGCTTTTCACATAGTACATTTTCTCACAAGGATCCAAAGTCACCTATTATTTTCTTCTAGTGACAGGAGTGATCAAGGCTGTAACAAATATCTTTATGCTCTCTCCATCATTCTAATCTGTAGCGCCCATTTGGCAATTAACCGTGCAGTGATTGCAATATAGTTTGCATTTTTATTTGTATCATTATTTTAACTCTCAGAGTTTTAAAAAAACCTTTTATTTAGTTTGTGGCTTGTCTTGTATCCAGATAGCGATACCCTTAAAAACAGAGACTATATTTCATGTTTCTTTGCCTAAGACTGTATGCTCAAAAGCTATAAACTCTAGTAAACAAAAATATCATTTAAAGGAAATGTAAATACCACTAGGACATTAGGCAAGCAAACTCATTTTTACATTAAAAACAAAATGATGGAAGCTTATTTTGTGAATGTAGAATCGGATTGTAGCTATTCAAATACCCTCGATAAGATAGCACAATTATGACATGAGTGCTACTCATTTTTCCAGGATGATGGCAGGCAAAACTAACCACTCTTCTCTGTAAATCTGGACGTGGTTTTGGAATTTGTCTCAGTATAGCACTTTAGAAGGACATTAAGGGTTGGTTAAGATGTTGGCCCAAGAACGAAGCCTGTTTGTCATCCTGCAGTCCTGTTTTATGCCTTGGGTGGTTACCCTGTGAAGGAATCGAGAGCTTCAGGGGGCACATACATGGAACTAGACAGGATGAAAGGGACATTTTCTGTTACAGCTGTCAATTCAACTCAGCAACTTGGGATGACAGAGGACAGAGCCAAACCACTCTTGTAGTTGACATTGAACTTCACACTCTTTCTATTAATATTTATTTTTTATTGTATATATTTAAGGTATACAATGTAATGTTTTAATATACATATACATAATGAAATAATTACTATAGTCAAAAAATTAACATATTCATCACCTCCTATAGTTATCTTTTTGTGTATGTGAAAAGAGCACCTAAAATCTACTCTTAGTAAATTTTTAGTATACAATATTATTAACTATAATCCTCATGCTTTATACCTCTAGATTTATTCATTTTACTTAACTGCAAATCAGTACCCTTTGACTTTGCCATATAATCCTGAATACTAAGGGACACGTTTCTAGTAACCTCAAATTCTTTTTGATGTATAAGAATCAGATAAGATGCATTCATTCATGTGAGCATGTCTTAGAAAACTCATTCACTGACAAATCTGAAGTTGAAACAACTACATGCTACATTATTCACAGAAACTCATTATGGAGGGAATTAGGGAGTTTAATAGAAGACATGACATTTCAACTGGTCTTTGCAGGGTGTGTATAACTCTTCCAGGGAAACAAAGTATGTATGTAGTGGGGGAAGGGGTAAAATTGTTGGTGGAGAGGGGATAATAACATTTTTTGCAATATTTGCAATATTTGCAAAGGAAAACACACAAATAAGTTAAGTGAAGTATAGTTTGTGATTATAGAGTACTGAATCATCCAATGTGGCTATAGTATAAGCTTCATGAACAAATGTGTCAGGAGGCAGTTGAAAGAATAAAGTGATATCAGATTTTGAAGAGCCTTAAATATCATCTTAAGGAGTTTGGATTTGTCCTGTGAACAATAGGAGGCTAATCACATTATGAAGTAGGCAAGAGGATAGATTGAAACTTACATCGCTTGGCTACAGAGCAGAGTGTGGTCACGAGGGGTCGCAAGACTATAGGGCAGGGAGCTACTACACCTGTCCAGTAGAAATGTTGAGGATCTGAACTAGGACAGTGGCCATGGAGTAAAGAGGAGGAAACAAAACACAGACATTAAGTCCGTGAGATGTCCAAAGACCAGGGTGGGAATCAATGAAATCTTTGAGATTTCTGGACTTGATCATGCTTTTAACTGAAATAAAGAACTTAATAGAAGGAAATGCTTTCAGGAAGGAGCAAGTGGGGTGTAAGACATGTTGAAGTTAAGATTTTTATGGGGCACCCAAGTGGACATGTCTAGTTAACTGTTCGGTTTGTCAATTTATTGCTCAAAAGGCAAGACAGAATTGGCAGTAGATATTGGGGAGTCAGCATAAATGAGATGAAACCGTGAAAGTGGATTAGTTTTCCTAGAGTGAGAGGAATGCTGAAAACATAACTCTGGTAACACCAGCATTTATTGCCCAGATAAAAGCAGAAGAACCCTCATGGTGATCAAAAAAGAGTGGTAGGAAGAGAAATAGAATTATGCCCTTTTAACCACAGAGGAGTTCACAGAAGGAACTGCCTCAGAGATCAATTAAAAGAGGGGCAAGTTGTCAGATTTAGTAAGTAAAAATATAGGACATGCAGTCAAATTTGAATTTCAGATAAATAACAAATAATCTTTTTAATGTATACTTGTATCTATGTCCAAATATTTAACTCGAATCTTGTATTTTATCTGTCAACCCCACAAGTTTGACCAGGAATCATTGGCTTTGACAATTAGGAAGCCACCGATGTTCTAGGCAAGGACAGTTTCAACACGGTGTGGGCAGAATCTGGCAACTGGTGGTAGATGAGGAAGTGAGACTGGTGAGGGAATCAGTTTGGTGGAGGATTTTGGTGTCAAAGGAAGGTGAGAAATAAAATAGTAGCTTGCGAAGAAGAGAAGGTCAGGAAAGATATTTTTACTTACTTGTTTGTAGGCTGACAAAAAAACAAATCAAACCAAAACAAAACACAAGAAAGAAAGACAGGAGAGAGGCAGATGAATGAAAGACAAAAAAAAAAAACAAGGAAGAAATAATTTCTGAAGTGAGATTCTGAAGGAGGATTAAGATTTTGCTGCTCTCTGATATAAGCTATATTATTTTTAATTCATTTGAAGTAGTAGTCATAACTGGAGAAGTTTTGTTACCTCTATCCTGTCCTGCCCGACTGGCAATATAGTACCATCAGCCTCTTATAGAACATTTTAATGAAAATATGGCTGAAAGGAATTAATGATGATATCTGCAGATTATATAGCAAATAGCTTTTATTCCCAATATTAATATTTTTATTCTCAAACACATTTCAATGTTTGCCGAGAGTGGCAGATTCACACCAGAAATGCTAGGTGTTCTTATCCATAGAGCAGATGCAGCATAAGCAGTTGTAGCAGAAGCTTCCTCTTACCTGGTACACTTCCCACTCCCAGCTCCAAAACAGGTATTAGCAGTCAATGTGTGCCTGAAGGCGACACTGAAGCCTTGCTGGCCAATCAGCCAGGGTGGCAGCCTGTCACGGGCATCAGTGACCTGTTTCCTGTGAAGAACTCCTTGAGGGTATTGGCTTTTTGTTAGCTGAGTTTTTCTAGATCTTCCCATTCCTAACTTTGGGTAGACAGGGTAGACATCACAGAAAACAATTTTAAAGTGCTTTGCTTAGAGCATTTTGTTTATGATTACTACATTTCTCATTTAATAATAAGCTTTACTTAATTCTATTAAGTTTTAGTGTTTAGAAGAGGTGGTACTGTCTCTATGTAAAATATGTAACATTTTATATAAGTTATACTGTTAGTTCATATATACTTGTAATATCAGAACGTGCATTTAACACACAATGCAGTAGACTCTTTCCAGGGCTGTATTTTTCAGTGAATAATAAAAAGATTGTTTGGCACTAAAAAAAGAAAAAAAAAAAAAAAACAATGAACAGTTGAGTGGTCAGCCTTGGCCAGGAGATAGGACAGCTTTTCCATGGAGCTGAGAGGTGAGGAGGAAGAATAGGCAAAGGTATGAATACATCTAGAAATGTAGGAGGGATGCTGAAGGAGTTTGTGCATGATGGCCTCTTTTTCTTTGTGAGCTAGGGAGTTTCATCATTTGATGAGGGCATCTGTGAGAGCAAGACATTGAGCCTAAGGAAAATGGTAAGAGAGAATGTCTTCGGTGCTGGAGGGGGAGAGTTTAAAAGCATGGATCTGAAAAAGCAGTATCTCCTGACTGAGGCAAGCAGACTGGATTGGATAGACAGGAATGAGGAATGCATGGTTGAAAAGTGGCATCAAATTTGGAGGCATATAGGTATGGGTATAGATCCTGGCTCTGTCCATCTGTGTTCATTACCTTTCACTAGGTCATGATATGGAACAAATAGCTCCCAAGTCACAATGACTGACAAAAACAAATATTTCTTTCTTTCTCATATTACATGATGTTGGCTACAGGTCAGGTATAGCTCTTCTTCAGGCGGTGGTAGGGTTTAGGTCCATTTCTTATTGCAGGACTCAGGTTCACAGATCAGCAGCTATGGGGGCATGACTTGTCATGACAGAGGGCACAGAAGCAAGAAACGAAGCTGAACCACCTGACCATGTTTAAAGCCTTTGCTTGGATGTGACCTCAGTTGTGTTTGCTCATGTTCCATTGGTCAAAGAAAGTCAAATGGCCAAGCCCAACATCTATGGGGTAGGGATATACTCTAATATGGGGAAGAAAGTGAATATTTACATATAATAATGCAATCTGCCACATCATCTAAAGATTTAGAAACTCTGGACTTCAGCTTTCTGGGTGTCTGTTTCCCCATGTGTAATATGGTGACATCATATTTGTTTCCTAAAATTGTTGGGAGGAAGAAATAAGATGAGTGTGTGTATAAGACCTACTATAGCGCTTAGCATATGATACTTTACGCATATGAGATTGCCTTGCCTTGGTGCTAAAAATACGTAGCTCCATGATCATAGGAAATCAAATTAAACTTTCTGCTCCACATTTTCCTTCTGCCAAATGACTAGATGACCTGCAGGTCCCTCTCTGGCTCTAAAATCCTTTGTTTCTAAAAATCTTATTCCAAAGAATCAAACAGTCCCTTACCCCCAAAGGACCCTCTAGCTTGAGAGGAAACCACAAGTTTTTCAGCAGTTTCATTTGGTTAGCATTTCCTTGGCCCAGCCATCTACCAACAGCAGAGAGATTTGTTCAATAAACCAAATAAATCTATAGGAACCAAAGTGCACGGGAGATCATCTCATCATCCATTAGCAGCACTGTTTGAGCTTACAGAAAGGGTGACGCTTCACAGACAAAGGTCAAGATCTTCTCACTTCCCCTGGAGTTTAGCCACCTTGAGTAATAAGCTCTGCTGGTGAGACGTGAGATCTGACAACAGGGAGGAAATAGTTGAAGTGGAGGTGTTGGAAACAACTGGAGTCTTCACAGGTGTCACCTGCTGCCTTGTAAATGTGTGAAAGCATTGGAAGGGTGTCAGGCAGAGCCCCAGAAGCTACCAACCATATGTCATTGACTGTTTCACAGAATGGGAAAAGGTAGAGGCAGGTCTGAATAATGCTCAAGTGACCAGTTATGTCATTTAAGATTGTGAGTGGCTGCAAGGTACAGACCAGACCAGAATGGCCTATATAAGACAGAGGTTTATTTTCTCAGGGAATACACTTCTGCAAGTAGGTAGGCCACTGCTTCACAATGGTATCAATGACATGAGCATTATTTGTGGATCAGTCTAAAAGAAGGTTGGTAAGGAAAGATTTACTAGATAGCAGATTGAAATGTAAACTTAGATCCAAGGACTTCAAAGATGTATTTCAAATTTAACTTATAGTTTAAGGGGGAGGGGGCTTACCAGATGCCCAATTAGAATACCGAGCTTTAGAACTAAACAGAGTTAATTGGTCAAATATGTAAGTACCTAACACGGGGTCTGGTCTGCTTTGGGTTTGTAAATAACAGAACAAAATACAAGATCCAGTCCAGGTTTAAAAGTAAACGGACCTAATATACATAAGAAGGAGACTGTTACATGCAGGGAAAAGCTGGTAAAAAAAAAAAAAATGTGACAACGTTTCTTCCATTTTTGTTCAAATCTCTAATATTTTTACTGGAATATCCATCAACCTCCCCCATCTCTCCAGTCAATCTAGACTCCACATAGTAGTCAAAAGGATTTTTTTTTCATTATTAAATTTTTTTTATTTCTTTTTTTTTTTAAATTATTGTAGCCTATTACCGAAACCTCCCTCCCTCCTCCCACTCCCCCTCCCTCCCAACAATGTTCTTTCTGTTCGCTCTTCAAGGAATTGCAATTGTTATGTCTTCTTCCTCCCCCCCGGTTTTTGGTGTGTGTGTGTGTGTGTGTGTGTGTGTGTGTGTGTGTGTGTGTGTGTGAATTTATTTATTTATTTTTAGCTCCCACCAATAAGTGAGAACATCTGGTATTTCTCTTTCTGTGCCTGACTTTCTTCACTTAATATAATTCTCTCTAGGTCCATCCATGTTGTTGCAAATGGCAGTATTAGGATTTGTTGCAAAAGGATTTTTAATAAACATTAATCATATATCACTCCTATGCTCAAGATCCCCTAATACTTCGATTGCATTTAGAATGACATCCAAACTCTCCCTCTGGCAAACTTGGCAGTCCTGCCCTCCCTCTTTAACCCTACCCTGTACCACTGTCCTCTCATGCCCTCTGCTCTAGTCACACTAGCCTTCTTTCTGTTGTCACCAGGCTAGTTTCTGCCTCAGGGCCTTTGCACTTGTGATATCTTTCACCTGGGCTACTCCTCCCGCAGAGGAGAGGTTGGATCCTTTTAATGAAAAGGTCACCTTCTCAGTGGTCTTTTCCCTAATACCCTATCCAAAGTACCTTCCCCAACCTCCTATTCATCCTATTCCATTATCCTGTTTTAAAAATTATTATTATTATCACCTGAATGTATCTTACTTATTTCTTTGTGGTTTCATCTTCTATGGTAGCCTGTTAGTTCTCAGAGGGTGCAGCCTGGCACATTTACACACTCAGTAAGTATGTTCTAAGTAAATAATCACACAAGTGTTTCAGGCTCTTTAACCATCCAGAAAAGAGGGATATTATCATGAGTCCATGAGTCCTGGGACTCTTCAGGAAGGAAAGAGGAATGGGTTGAGCTCAAGAGAAGGAAAGGAATTTGGACTGAGAGGCACCCAGGTGAAGCTGTGGGTGTGGTTAGGGGTGAAGAGGCAGGGTGTTGGTGGTGATTCTGTTTCTTAACTGATAGCAAACAGTGCCCACCTCTCTGCCCCGGAAGATCACAGACAGACCAAGCTTCCTTAAGGAAATATGACTAAGGGCATTAAAGCAAAATATCCTGATGATTTCATCAAAAGAAACCATGAGACTCTTGCATAGACAAAAATAAATTCCCCAGACCGAGGGGCTGGAGCCAAGGGACAGTTCTTGAGCTGAAGAGAAAGTCCAGAACCTTCCAAGACATTCTGAGAAAAATGCTCTTTGGATAAAACTGCAAATTAAAAATAACTTTTGTTGGTTGTAGAGAGGAGAACAACTCAAATATTGGGGCCAGAAACCCAGAGTGAGGGCCAAATTTGGGCTAAGAAAATGCTAGCTTCTTAAGATCTTTGAAAAGCAACTTCCCTCCCCCTACTTATTTACAGTGAGGAAAGTTTCTTAGAAACAAGTATGAAGAAATCAACAATTTGTGATTTTTAAGGTGTCAAAATTAGAATATCAATAAATAGATCATCTTCTAGTTTGATGAGGGAAGAAAAAAATCAGAAATAGGTCTATAGCTCAAGATAAATATGACATCTTTGGAGAACAAGATGGTATCTGGAGAAAGGCCAAGTGGGGTGCTTCTGACCCTTGGAGGACTGGGGGAAGGCAATCAAACACGATGGAGATTGGGAACTGGCATGAGGAGCAGGCTCACCTGGGGGAGAATCCGGCTCTCCCATTCTTGCTGTGTTAACTTAGATAAGTTACTTCAATTCTCTGACCCTCAGTTTCTTCATCTGTAAAATGGCAAAATTTGTACCTACTTCTCAGGATATTGTGGAGATTAAATAAATTCTACAGAAAAACTACCTCACAGAGTACCTGAATGTTAGAAAGCTTTAAAAAATCTTGGAATTCCATTTCTCTTTCTTTCCTTCAGAGGTTTGGAGAATTTGGGAAGCTTCACAATTTGACACCTTTATGAAAGCTGAGATTCATTAACATGTTTTCATTACCAAATATTTACCAACTACTAGAGGTTGAGCATTTCTGAAAATCCAAAATCCAAAATGCTCCAAAATCTGAAATGTTTTGAGTTCTGACATGACCGTCAAAGAAAATGCTCATTGGAGTATTTCAGATTTTGGATTTTTGGATTAGGGATGCTCAGCAGGTATGTACACTGCAAATATCTGAATATCTGAAAAAACCTGAAATCCAAAATACTTCTGGTCCCAAGCATTTTGGGTAAGGGATACTCGTATTTGTAAGGCACAGTAATGGATGAAATACAAAATGAGATTATTGCTCTCCTAGTTAGGGAGCATAATCGTTACTGATAGCCACAATAATGATATGAAAAAAAACATTAGAAAACTTATTGGATTAAAACAATGAGCATTTATATAGCTCACAAATTTTCAAGTTGACAGTTTAGGCTGGACTCAGCTGGGCAGTTCTTCTGGTTTAGGCTCATATATCTGGAAGCTGACTGACTGTTGGCTGGTCTAGGGTGACCTCAACTGGAATGACAAACTGGTCAGCTTGATTCTGTTCCATGTGTCTCATCCTCTAGCAGGCTGGCCCAGGCATGTTCTCATGGTGAAAGCAGAGCAGCAGAGTGAGAAAGCCCAATCGCACAAGTGCTTTTCAAGCCTTCGTCTGTGTCATGTTTACTACCATACTATTATCTAAAGGAAGTCAGATGATCAGAGTGGGAGGGGACTATAAGTTTGTGTGTTAAAGGATGTGAATACAGGTAGGGGTGAAGAAATGAGGCCATTAATGCAATTAACCTACGCAGGAGGACTAGATAGATAAATTTATAGATAATTGAATTTCATATATATATAATGAACAAACATACATATGTAGTTAAGATAAGATGAAAGATAGGAATTTGCAATCACATGGCATTTTTCTGATTCTAAAAAAGTTTTCTCCAAAATCTTCTGTCTTAACACCCCCTATTATTAGGGGTCAGGCATCACTGTCTCTACTTTACAGATGAAGAAAATCACACAGATAGTAAGGACTAAAGCTTGCACTTGAACTTATGATACAAGATTCCCCTTTGCTTCATAGCTTCCTCGACCAAAAGCCAAATGAATGAAACACACACAAAAGGGACAGGGATAACCATGAGCTCATGTGGCCAAGAAGCCTTTGCAGAGAATGAACTCACTTAGGATGCAGATGCACATAGAGTGATGAGTTTCACAAATCTTATGTAGAAGAACCTTCAACTATTTACATTGATTAAAGAGCTATTTTATACTGTAAGTTTAGTTTTATGTTCAAATGCATGATATTTACCTATTATCAAATCAATATATAATAACAAAATGGCCAATGAGGCCATTCTGGGGAACTCAGGAGTTTGAAATCAAGGACTGATATCAAATGGGGTCCAGTGTGCTCCTGTATTTTGTTTAGCCTGCCCAGTAGAGTAGATGCCTGTTGTTTGGCCACATAGTCCCAGTTCTCTGCTTTCCAATTCCCTACTTTCGATCATGTGGTTCTGGAGTAGCTGATCCCACTCCCAGCTACAGAGGTGGGCCCAGGAAGCAAGGCCACGGAGTGATGGACATATAAGTTCTTTTTCTTGCTTGGAGCTGAAAGAGTGTCACCCTGGATTGCACCACTGTGTAGATGAAGAAGCCAGCCCAGGGAAGAGCATCAAGACAGGAAGGGCCTTGGGACTGACTGCATGACACCACTGACATGTTTGGATCTAGCTGCAACTTAACCCAGCCCTACCCTTAGACTTCTCTGTTACGCAAACTAGTAATATCCTGTCTGTCTTTCAGGCCAGTTTGATTTGGATTTCTGTCTGTTGCAATGAAAACATATTTAATATGTACAGTATTAAGAAAATATGAATCAAACAGATAAGTAGTTGCAAATAATAATAGCTTTAAAAGCAGTTCATCTTATAATGTCAGGAAATTCTTTAAAAAAAAGATAGGAGATTTATTCTAAGATTTATATATACTCACAAAAGAGTGGGACAAAATAATATACTACTGTTAGACTCAAAGGATTAAAAATTGGTATATAGCACATTTGAAGGTATGTTTATTTATTGCAGATGTTATAGTGGTTTATATGTATTTAAAAATGAAATCTGAAAAATATTTTTCAGGATCATTGAGATGTCATTTAGATCCCTTTGGTTCTGTGTATATGGTTGAAAAATGATGATCAAGCAAAACAGAAAGAGGTCTTAGGAGAATATTACAGACCTCTGACATTTGTCTTTTACTACCAGAACAAACTTTACACATGCAGTGACCTTGGGACTCGTTACTGGGAAACAATGAGCATCCTCAAATGAGATCCATCAGATTATTCTTCTCTCCTGGAAAAGAGTGGATGAGGAGAGAAAAGATAAGACCTTCTCCTTTCCTCCTCCCCTGATAGCGTTTGGACATGTTGTCCCCAGAACTCGTGTGGAAATCTGATCTCCAATGTGGCAGTGTTAGGAGCTGTTTTGGTCGTGGGGGCGGATCCCTCATGAATGGATTAATGCTGCGGATCGGGGGTAGTGAGTAAATTCTTGCTTCATTAGTTCCCACAAGAGCTGGTTGTTTAAAAGACGCTGGCACCTCCCCTCTCTCTCTTGCTTCCTCTCGCCATGTGATCTGTTTGTACCCACCTGCTTCCTGCCACTTTCTGCCATGAGTAGAAGCAGCCTAAGGCCCATGCCAGATGCAGCTGTCCCAGATGTCCCAGAATCGTAAGACAAATAATCCTCCATTCTTTGTAAATTACCCAGTCTCAGGTATTATGTTATGGCAAGACAAAACGGACTAATACATCCCCCAACACCAGTGTTCTAAAAAGTTTTGAATATCTTTGTAAAATATGGCTGGTGAGAGGTGTTCATAAGAATAGCAACAAATTCCAAAACCTCTTTGTTGTACAAGCTTTTATTTTTTCTGTAAAGACACAAAATCATTGAAAGCTATTAATGCAAATGTCCAAAAATAAGAAATTTTCTCCTGGAGCCAAATATTATTTGGGGGGTTCCTTAAGAATATGAGATGAAATAAATATTAAATCATGGCAACTCATGCTGTTGACTAAGGCCATGAGTTCATGAAAAGCAGGAGCAATGCTTGCCGCTTTGGACAGTGTCTAATGCAGTTAAGCAAAAATGGAAACTTCTTTTATGAAACTATTTGCATGCCTATAATTGTGAAAATAGGAGTAGAGGATTCCAGTTTTCTTCCGGTGACCTCCGGAAATCTTAAATTCAAAGAGCTGGAGGTCTAATCCCTAGGGACTTCTATTGTTATCTCAAGATAAATTTAATTAGAGGAAGCTGGGGATGTTTGGGGGGTGGTTCTTCCTGAACTGTTAGGGAACCCCAAGACACTAGAAATGAAAGGGATCTTAAATCTCCAATCCGACTTTGTCCTACTACAGGATCTTTTTTTACTTTACTACAATATCCACATAAAAACAGACAGAGTAAATACATAACAAAATTGAAAGCAAAATTAGATGGCAAGGTATTCCCATGAATCCCAAAATACAAGCTGTAGAGACAAAGCAGCAAATATTCCAAGGCTTATATGGTGTTGGTGTCTGCGTGTGAACATGGGAGGAAAACAACGGAGTACCTGACAGACCTGAGAACAGCAGAAGCCAAGAACAGGCAGCAGGTACTTCTGGAGAACACATGAACTAATAAGAAAGTAGCAACTGAAACTAGGAGGCATTTTGCTCAAGCCAGCAGTGGGGGAGCATAAAGCATTCAGGGAAAGGGTAGGGAAGCTGGGGCAGTCTAGACTCTATGAACTTCCAAGACTGCCCACCAGGGATCCCCTTCTAAGATGTGACCACACAGGGGAGAAACTACTGGGAGCTGAATAAAAATTAAGAAGGATACAGACAGAGAAATGAAGAAAAAAAAGTCCAGTTAAAAGTTGGGGAGTGGAGGGAAGAGTCGGGTAATGTCAAAAAGCAAACCAGATAAGTTGTAAGAAAAAGAAAGAACTTGGGGTGGGGGCGAGGTGGGGATGGAAGCCTGTAGAATAAAAGAGGCACCTAAGACATATGCTAAAGAATAAACTATAGTGTCTAGGGGTGCACATTGGGTGATAAGATGAAAAGGAAATCCAACAAAGTTATTCCTGCAAAACTCGGAATCATGGTTCCTTTTGGTGGGCACTGTGATTTGATGGGGCCCATGTGGGCTTTGGGATGGCTTGAAAAGTTCTGTTTCTTGACATGGTGGTGGCTACAAAGGTGTGTGTCTTATAACAGTTCATTGAGCCATACAGCAGTTTTGTAAGGTTTTCTCTGTCTGTGTTTTATTTTACCATAAACAAGTAATAAAAGGAGTGGGGTTATAGGGACCTCAGGCCCCAACTAATACTGAATACTAATCTTAAAGCCAGAGTAAGTCTAGCTAACATCTACTGAACATGTATTATATGCAGGGTGCTGTGCTAAGTACTTTACCACAGTGATTAGGAGCTCTGAGTCTAGAATCAAGTGTCTTGGTTAGATTCCTTTACTAGCTGTGTAACTTTGGGCAAATAACTAATTCTCTTTGAGCCTCTGTGTCCTCATCTATAAAATGGGCTGATGATATGTCTTTCATAAACTGCTAGAATAAGTTTTGCATGTAGAACCCTTAAAACAATGCCTGGCACATAGTAGGTGCTCAGTAAATGGTAGCATTACATCCTTGTGAGGTGCTGTTATTTTCATGTCACAGGTCAAATAATTAAGGCTCAGAGAGGTTAAGTCGTGGGATTAGCATTGAATCCAGGCTCTTAGCCTTTCCCTTCTGCTTCCCCAACTCATTAACTTCCTTCTAAAGAAAGATGGTGACATGGCAAATGATCTGGCCTGGTTCCATAGCTCTGTTTTGAAGGATATCTGGGGTCTCACTCCCTCCCTTGCCCCAACACATGATGTTGCAATCTCACTACACAAGAGGGAATCCAGCAGTGCTATCCAAAGCAGGGCTGCCTGAAGCAGTCTTGGAAGAGAAAGCAAGGGTGGGAAGGATGCATGGCCGTGCACCCCTCCAGCGGAGGTATAAACACGTCCCCACTCCCAGAGGGGCTGGGAGACCAACAAAGCAGCTGGCTGGATGCATCACATACATCATGCTGAGAAAAAAATAAGTGGCATACTCAAATTTAAGTTTAAACAGGGAGCAAGTAATTTTCATGATAATCACCAAATATTAGAAATGTATTGTTCCTTCCCCACCCCCAGGGCACTTCTAGGATCTCCAGCTGTGCTAATAACTTCATGTGCACCACTTCCAGGGCCAGAAGTATTGTTCCAAGACAAAGGCTCTTCATCTCTGTTTGTTCCTGTTTTCCATCAACACTTGAAACCTAGTTCACCTAAGTTTTATCAGTGCTCTGTGTTTTACTGGGAACCAGGAAGGAATTTAAAAAAGCAGCATTTGTTGGAGGTAAGTCGGTTCATTGCTCGACTCTCCAGGTGTTAGGGTCAACACATGCCCATAAAATCTCCTAAAACATTGAAAAACAAACAAACAAACAAAAAACAAAAAAGCAGCATTTGGAGCTAATATCTTAGATAAAGTTTTCATTCTCTGATCCCCACCTCTCAAAGAAAGAAGTCATATCTGCCTCATGAAAGAAGTGGTGTGCAGATGACTCAGGGAATGTAGGTAAAGATCCTTGTGTGGAGCTTGGTGCAAAGTAGACAACATAAATTAAGGTGCCCCCTAACTGCCACTGCAGCACACCTTTAGCACGAGAGCCAGGATGGCAGCTGTGTAGCACATGTGCTTCTTCCCCTACAGTATCTGTGGTAGACATCACTAATTGCTCGTGATGTTCTTTCCTGCTTAAATTAGTTTTCTATTGCTGCTGTAACAAATTACTACAATCATAGTGTCTTATAAGAACAGAACTTTATTATTTTACAGTTCTGTAGGTCTGAAATCTAACACAGGTCTCAGTGGGCTAAAATCAAGGTGTTGGCAGGGTTGCTTTCCTTTTTGGAACCTCCAGGGAAGAATTCATTTCCTTGGCTTTTCTAGCTTCTAGAGGCCTCTGTCCAGTCCATATGCAAAGCCCCTTCCATCTAGAGCCAGCAAGAGGGTGTCAGATCTTTCCCACGCTGCTATTTCTCTCTGACCACAGCCAGGAAATGTTCTCTGCTTTTGAGAACTCATGTGATTAGACTGGGCCACTGGATAATCCTGGATTATCTCCCCATCTCCAGATCCATAACCTCCATCACATCTGCAAAGTCCCTTTTGCCATGTAAGGTCACAGATTCACTTGCTCTGGCAGTTAGGATATGGACATCTTTGTGGGTCATTATTCTGCCTGCATTTCTCAAGGCAGTGCTCTAGGCAGCCACTACCACTGGATCAGAGTTTGACCCACAAGATCAAATCTATCTGGCCTATGAGATCAAAGCTACCCCTGCTTTGGGGATTCATCAGGAAAGGAAAACAAAAAAAGCAGCAAAGCCAGTCAGGGGACAATTGGAAGCAACAGGAAATAGTTACCATTTGCTAAATGCTTAAAACAATCAAAACAAAACAGCATTATTGAGATATAATTGGCATATAATAAACCATACAAGTCAAAAGTGTGCAATTTGATAAGTTTTGACACAGTACACACCTGTGAAACTATTAGCACAAGCAAGATTATGAACATATCTATCCCCACCAAAAGTCTACCTGTGCCCTTTGTAATCCCTCCAACCTACGCCTTCCCGTCCGCTCTCATTCCCAGATAACCACTCATCTGCTATTTGTCACTATAGTTTCCAATTTCTAGAATTTTATATAAATGGAATCATACGATAAATACCTTTTTTTTTTTTTTTGGTCTAGTGTCTTTCAGTCAGTGCAATGATTTTGAGATTCATTCATGTTGTTGCGTGTATCAGTGGTTCGTTGCTTTTATTGTTGAGTAGCATTCCAACGTAAACCACAATTTTGTTCATCTTTCACCCGATGATGGAAATTCAGGTTGTTTTCTGTGTGGGGCTATTACAAATAAAACTGCTGTAAATGTCCATGTACAAGTCTTTGTATGGGCATATGCTCTCCTTTCTCATACAAAATACCTACCAGTATGATGGCTGGGCCACGTGGCAAGTGTATGTTTAACTTTTAAGAAACTGCCAAACTGTTTTCTGATGGGGTTGTGCCATTTTACCAGTAGTGTGTGAGAGATACAGCTGCTCCACGTCCTTGGCAATACTTAGAACAGTTCAGTCTTATCAATTCTAGCCTCTCTAACGGATGTGTGGTTTATCTCATTGTCTTATTTGCATTTACTGAATAACGATGTTGAGCATCTTTGTGATGTGCTTAGCTGCCATACATATATCTTCTTTGGTGAAGTGTCACATCAAATGCTTCATACATCTTTTAGTGGGTTGTTTGTTTTCTAATTATTGGTTTGAGAGTTCTTTATATATTCTGAGTACAATCCCTTTGTCTGATACATGATTTACAAATATTTTTTTCTATTCTGTGGCTTGTGTGATGGTACTTCAAAAAATTCACAAAAGGTCCAGGGATCAGTCCCTGTACTGGCTGGCCACTCCCCCAAAACCCCTCCCCCCCAAAAAAAATCATGGAAAGATTCATATTATCTTTCAAGCCTATTTTTCCATGAAAAGTACCCTCATATTTTCATTCTCTTAAGAGTGTAATTCAAAGAAGAGAAATTCTTAATTTTGATTAGTAAAATTACAATTTTGAAAAAAATGGTATCAATTATTTTCTTTCATGAATTGTGCTTTTGGTGTTGTATCTAAGAGATCTTTGCCTAACTCAGAGTTACAAAAATTTCCTTCGATGTTTTCTTCTAGGAGTTTTATAGATTTAGGTTTTACATTTAGGTCTATGATCCATTTTGAGTTGATTTTCCTATATGGTGCAAGGAATGAATAAAGTTCTGTTTTTCTCTTATATTGAAATTCAACTGATCTAGTACTATTTGTTAAAAGGATTATCCTTTTGCCACTGAATTGCCTTTGTGCTTTTACTGAAAATCAGTTGTCTATATATCCATTGGCTCTATTTCCGGACTCATTGTTCCATTTATCTGTCTTGGCCTTAACATCACATTGACTTGATTATTCTGTCTTTAAATCACATAGTGTCAACCCCCCCAACTTTGTTCTTCTTAAGGTTGTTTTGGCTATCCTAGGTCTTTTGCATTTCCATGTCAATTTTAGAATTAGCTTGTCAATTTGTACAGTAAACTCTGCTAGGATTTTTATTGGGATCACATTGAAACAATTGATAAGGCAGAATTGACATTTTAACAATATTGCATCTTCTGATTTATGAACATTGTATATGTCTCCATTTATTCTTATGAACATTGTATATGTCTTCTTTTAATTCTTTCAGTAGTGTTTAGTAGTTTTCAGTGTACAGGTCTTATACATATTTTGTCAGATTTAATCCCTAACTAGTTCATATTTTTGATGCTATTGTAAATGACACTGTTTCTTAATTTTAGTTTATGATTACTCATTGCAATTATATAGAGAAATAATCTTTTATATTGATTTTGTGTCCTACAACTTGATAAAATTATTTACAACTTCTAGTAACTTTTTTGTAGGTTCCATAGGATTTTCTACATAGATAATCATATCTGTGGGTAAAGACAGCTTTACTTCTTCCTTTCCAATCTATATACCATTTATTTTCTTCTTGCCTTATTGCGTTAACTACAACATCAGTACAATATTAAATAGAAGTGGGAGAATGGACATCTTTTTCTTGTTCCTGATCTTTGGGGGAAAGTATTCAGTCTTCCACTTAATTTTATTATTAAGTATAACATATGTGTCACATAGATTCCTTTTCTCAAGTTGAGGAAGTTCCCTCTATTACTAGAGTGCTGAGAGATTTTTTTTTTTTTCCTTTCAGGAATGGATATTGAATTTTGCCAAATACTTTTTCTCCATCTGTTTTGATGATTACATGGTGTGATGGTTAATTAGGTGTCAACATGATTAGATTAGAGAATAACCTAGAAACATGGTAAAGCAATCCTTTTGAGTGTGACTATGAGGATGTTTTCAGAAGAGTTTAGCACATGGGCCTGAGTGGACTACATGGCAAAGATCCACCCTCAGTATGGGTGTGCATTATCCAATCTGCTGGGGTCCCAAGGAGAACAAATATTGAGAAAAAGGCGAATCTCTCTATCTGCTGGAGCTGGGATACACTCTGTTCTCCTGTCCATGGACATCAGAGCTCGAGATTGTTCAGCTTTTGGGTTCCAGGACTTACACCAATGGCACCATTGACTTCCCTGGTTCTGAGGCTTTTGGACTTGGACTGAGCCACGCTACTGGTATTCAGTTTGGAGATGGCCTATTGTGGGACTCCTCAGCCTTCACAATTGCATGAACCAAATCCACTGATAAATCCCCTCTCATATATTTATATACATATACTATTGGTTCTGTCTCTCTGGAGAACCCTGGCTAATACATATTGTTAGTTTTTGTTTTTGTTTTTGTTTTTAAGTCTGTTAATATGGTGAATTACATTGACTGATTTTTTAAAATGTTAAATCAACTTTGCATTTCTTGGATAAACTCCAGAATAATTCCATTTGCTTGATCATATTATCCTTTTAATATGCTTTTAGGTTTGATTTACTTTTTAGTTAAGATTTTTTGCTCTATGTCCATGTAGAATATTGACCTGTAATTTTTTTTGTCTTTTAATGTCATCAGCTGTAATGGTGGGCCCAAAGAAAGAGTTGGTAAATATTCCTCCCTATTCAGTTTTCTAGAAGAGTTTGTATATTACTTCTTAAATGTTTGATAGGATTCCCCAAGGAAGCTACCTAAACCTAGAGCTAGAGGAGTGTGTGTGTGTGTGTGTGTGTGTGTGTGTGTGTGTGTGTGTGTGTGTATGTGTGTGTGTGTCTGTGTTTGTGTGTCTGTGTTTTGTGGACAGGTTGTTAACTACATATTCAGGCTATTTCTTCTTGAGTGAACTTTTGTAGATTGTATCAAGAAATTTGTCCATTTCATTTAAGTTGTCAAATTTATAGGCATTTATTATTTATTTTATAGGCATATAGTTTTTTATAATATTCTCTTATTATTCTTTTAATATCTGTAGAATGTGTAGTGCTGTCACTTTTCTAATTCCTGATATTTGGCAATTTATGTCTTCTCTCTTTTTTTCTGCTCAGTCTGGTTAGTGGTTTATCAATTTTATTGGTCCCAAAGAACAAGTGTCTGATTTCAATGATTATCTCTATTGTTTTTCTATTTTCTATATCACTGACATGCTCACTGATTTTTATTATTTCCTTTCTTCTGTTTGTTTTGGCTTTAACTTGTTTTTCCTTTTTCTAGTTTTTTTTCCAGATGGAAGCTCAGATCATTGATTTGGGACTTTTCTTCTTTTCTATTTGTAGACATTTAGTGCTATAAATTTCCTTCTATGTATTGCTTTAGCAGCATTCCATGCATTTTGATATGCTGTATTTTCATTTTCATTCCATTAAAAGTACTTTCTTAATTCTCTTTTGATTTCTTCTTTAACCCAAAGGTTATTAAGCAGTGTTTTATATAGCTTTGAAATATTTGGAGATTTTGTAAATAAATTTCTGTTATTGATCTCTAACTTAATTTCATTTTGGTCAAAAAATGTATTTTGTGTGACTGGAATCTTTTTGAATGTATTAAAACTTGTTTCATGTCCCAGAATATGGTCTATCTTTGTAAATATTCCTTATAGTGCTAGGCACTTTAAATGCCTTTTTTTTTTTCGTATTTAATCTTCACAACAATGCTACTATTATTCCCATTTTAATAAAGAGGAAATAGGTAAACTGTCATCCCCATTTTAAAAAGAAAATCAATCAATGCTATTAAGTAGTGGAACTAGAATATGCCAAGCTATTACAGGTAGATCTGACACCAAAAGCCAAGCTATTACAGGTAGCCACTCTTCCATCCCTTATAAGCAGGACAGGACCACTTGTGCTCAAGAGGCTAGGTTCAGATTTGCATTTATCTGATGACTAGTGATGCTGAGCATTTTTTCATGTACCTGTTGGCCATTTGTATGTCCTCTTTTGAATAATGTCTATTCATCTCCTTTGCCTATTTTTTAATTGGATTATTTGTTTTTTTACTATATAGTTGTTTGAGTTCTTTGTATATTCTGGATATTAATCCCTTGTCAGGTCTATAGTTTGCAAATATTTTCTTCCATTCTGTAGGTTGTCTTTTCACTCTGTTGATTGTTTCCTTTGCTGTGCAGAAGCTTTTTAGTTTGACTTAATCTCATTTATTTATTTTTTCTGTTGTTGCTTGTGCTTTTGGAGTCTTATTCATAAAGTCTTTGCCCGGTCCTATTACCTAGAGTGTTTCCCCTATATTTTCCTTTAGTAATTTTATGGTTTAAGGTCTTTTACTTAAGTCTTTAATCCATGTTGAGTTGATTTTGGTATATAGTGAGAGGTACAGGTCTAGTTTCATTTTTTCACATATGGATGTCCAATTTTCCCAGCACCATTTATTGAAGAGGCTGTCTTTTCCCCAATATATGTTCTTGCTGCTTTTGTCAAAGATCAGTTGGCTGTAAGTATCTGCGTTGGTTTCTGGGTTTTCTATTCTGTTCCGTTGATATGAGTGTCTGTTTTTATGCCAGTACCATGCTGTTTTGGTTACAATAGCTTTGTAACATAATTTGAATTTGGGTAGTGCCATACCTCTGGCTTTACTTTTTTTTTTGCTTAGGATTGCTTTGGCTATTTGGGGTCTTTTGTTGTTCCATATGAATGTTTGGAACCACACTGAGATATCACCTCACTTCAGTTAGACTGGCCATTATTAAAAAGACAGAGAATAACAAATGCTGGTGAGGATGTGGGAAAAGGGAAACTCTTCTACACTATAGATGGACTGTAAATTAGCACAGTCTTCATGGAAAACAGTATAGAGGTTTCTCAAACAACTACAGATAGAGCTGCCATATGATCCAGCAATCCCACTAGTGGGTATATATCCAAAGGAATAGAAATCATCATGTCAAAGGGATACCTGCACTTCCACATTCATCGCAGCTCTATTTACAATAGCCAAAATAAGGAACCAACCCAAGTGTCCATTGATGGATGACTGGATAAAGAAAATGTAGTATATCTACACAATGGAATACTACTCAGCCATAAAAAAGAATGAAATTCTGCCATTTGCAACAACATGGATGAGTCTGGAGGAAATGATGTTAAGTGAAATAAGCCGGACAAAGTAACAGAAATACCACATGTTCTCACTCATAATTAGCTGCTAGGAAGGAAGGGAGGGAGGGAGGGAGGTGGAGAGAGATGGAAGGAAGAAGGAATGAAGGAAAGAAAGAAAGAAACGACCACAACAATATGTTGAACTTTCAGAAGGAGAGAACAAATCTAAGGACACTAGAGATGGGGGGGGACGAGGAGGGGGTTTGGGAAGTGATAAGTCAGGTAAAGGGCATAAAGAAATATCACTGTTTGTAAGAATGAATATGCTAATAATAAATTTAAAAATTTAATAATAATAAAAAAAGAAGTTGGGTTCAGAGGCTAATTCTCTCTCTCTTAAAGTCCTGGGATCTATCTCCTAAATTGTTCCTTTCTAGCATAAATGCAGTTGCTTCAGTTGCTAATGCAGACATTAAGGGGAGTTTTGACTGATGGCTAGAGATGCACAAACCCCCAACTGCTGATCTGAGTCAGAAACTTGCTGCTGAGGTCTGCTGCTGACTGATGCTGAATTACTAGATCATTCTGATGACACTCCAGAACAGAGACTGAGATCAAGTGCTTTTGCCTCTTCTGAACAGGTAGTAGAGAATGGCTGATTGCCCTCAGAGCCTAATGGTGCTTAGGGAGCCTCTGGACTAGTAGACTCTCTTTATATGTCCACTGAATTTGCATAATAGCCTTCAAGTCAACCTGCCTTGAAATGGCCATTTCCTTTCTCTTCTTTCGAATTTAACTGGCAGGTATTAAAGCATGATCTTATTGCTAGTGAACGTGGCTATAGTCCTTGATCACCAGGTCAAGTGATCACCTTGTTCACTGATGCCAATCTACAAGCCTATTAGTCCAATTTGACAAAAGAGTATTTGGTCATCTGAAGCTCCAATTATCCAAGTGATCCAGCTACTTTCTTACTCCTATTACCGCAGTAATTTGACTAGCCCATTAATTATCTTTCTGGCTACATCCCGTGGCCCTGCACCATGGGTTCATTTGAATAGATGTCTTCCAGGGGCACGTTCCTCTTATAGACAGAGCCAATTTAACTTCTACAGTTTTTGCAGAAGCCCAAATTGCTCATGATTGACTACTTCCTAATGCCACTTAGGCTAAAATTTGAAAGGAAGGGAGTGTGCTGCCTGAGTGAGCAGTTCATTCCGAGTGCCATTTCTCCACCATTTGAAATGCTAAACGGCCAGCACCAAAGGAAGGGAAAGAACTCCTGGGGATGTTCTCTGAGCACCTCAGTCTCAAACCTCTCACTGAAATAGACTGGCTTCTATATGCTAATTATTATCCTGCAGATTGATTATGAGTTAAAACCTGCAATGGTATGCAGTCTTCAGGATTACTCTGTGGTGTGCAGGATCTGATTTTTAAATTTTTTTCAGAGAAATGATGCAAGGGGTGTAGAATGGCATAGTTCTGTACCATCTTCAAAACTTAAAGAAGTTGCAGAAAACTACTTAAGTGTCTGGTTTCTCCTAAATGGAAGCTACATGGTTGGGAAAAAAAAAAAATCTTTCTTTAAGACCCTACAAACTTTTGATAAGCCATTATTCAGGAATGTCAAATAGGTTTTGGTTTGTGTGTCAATACTGATTGGTTGGCATTAGATTCTTGGGATTCTATGTTGACAATGATTCTGAGGCCATACCCTCAATCAAAGAGAAAGAGCATTGTGATTGATTAGTGGTGTCTGCCATGAGCACAGTAAGAGGGTTTGGTGGTACACTCATGGTTCTAGACGCTAGGCTGGGCACTGGGAATATAGCAGCAAACAAGACAAATTTGGCTGAGGAACTCACAAATCTTACAGACTAGGAATGATTACTAAGTCATTTCTTGTTTTGTTATACTAAAATTTTGTGGGTTTTTTTCTGCCCACCACTCTCACTATCAATGGATCATTGCAAAATAGCCACAATGTCAACTGAGACTTCTCAGTCCAGTTCTCTAGCAGGAAAACCCAATAAGAAGAAAGGTGTCCACATAGAAAGTAAGACCTGTCTTTCAATCATTCTACTTTTTTCTCTTCAAGAGCACGCTGGCTAAGAAGAACTGCATCTTGATGAAGGAGCTCCTTGTCAAACCAGTACATTTCTCCCTGGTCATAGGCAGTGGTGATTCTGGCTAGGTCAACTCTTATTTATAAGGAATGGAAGGTAATAGATAGGAGAAGGCCAAGCATGGAAGTGGGACAGGGTGTGGAGTTACTGTCTTTTCTGGGACTGCATGAGAAGGAAATTCCTGAGACAGAGCAATCATACCAGGGCAAGGAGCATTCACCTTCTTGCTAACTGGCTAGCAGCTTTTTCCAGATTCTTCCTCCCCTACCCTTCCATGCTGTTATGGAAGCTGTGCTCACTCATAGGCAAATCCCTTCTCTATGTAGCTCAGCAGCTGCCATTAACAGCTCTTCATTCTGATGGGGACAAGCCCTGTCTGTGAGGGCTTCAAAACTGCAATCCTGCAAAACTCACACCAAAGTCAGGGTCCAAAGCTCTGTGCAAAAGGCCCCTTCTGTTCACAGATGATGCAATGGATGGTGTCTTTCTTACCATGGTGATAGCAGTTGACATGGAAACAGTTGTTCTGGCTTCTACACATACCATTGTGCCTCACCCAGGCTTACAAAATATCGAAAATATTTGCCTGCCCAGCATTCATTTCTTTTACCTCTAGGAATGCATCAAGATTATCATTTGGGAAATCATCCTTTCTGAACTCCCAAACTGGTTGTTTTGGATAGTGATCTGTCCCACCCCAAGCTGAGCATGTGACCCAAACCTGGCCAAACTGAGTCATAGGAATTTGTTCAGGTATAAACATGTGACCCATTCTGCGTCCATGAGTGTCAGCTGCAGGATTCTGCTAAAATGATTGAAAAGTGACAGGATTTTGCCAGCTGTTGTCAAGCTTGTGGAATATAAGCCTGAAGCTGTTGTTGACTACCTTTGCTGTAAGTAGTACTGAACATGCTAGAAAATAAACACAGTCTAGAGGGAAAACAGAGCAGAGGGACTGACAGAGACACATTTGTGCTGATATTATAATGGAGCTTCTGGATCCAGCTGGACCTGAACCTACTGCACCTTTAGACTTTTCAGTTACATAAAACGAATTTTGCCCTTTTTTGCTTAGGAAAGCTTGAATTAGGTTTCTGTCACTTGTACCCCTCAAAGTCCTGATAAATATACAGAAACGTCCTGATGAAATTTTCTCCTTTCACAGATTTTGTGGGAGAAAAATCTACCCACAGAAATTGGGCAGAACTAGATATACTTCTGAAAGTTCCAGCATTCAACCAACTATACCTTTTATAAGCACTGCTAGATATCAGATCATCAGCACATGATTATTTATCAGGAGCTTACCAGCCAAGCACTGTGCTGGGAATCATGGTTGGGGGAGGCAGGAAGAAGCCAGCCAGGGTCCCTGTTCTCATGGAGTCTACAGTCTAACCAGGAAGGCAGAATAACATGGGCTAATATTCCGAGCAGAAGTTCTTACCTTCAAGGCCACAGCATGCTGGTGAGTTACAATGTATGAGGGTATTTCAAAAAGTTCATGAGAAGATTCATATTATCTCTTAATTCTATTTTCCCAGAAACTTTTTGAAGTACTCTCGTATTATGAGGTGTGCCACAAGGAATTTGAGACTCATGAAGCTCAATTACCAATGTTGGCAGATGATTTAAAAAAGAAACATGAATTAGAGTGGATCCTAGGTTATGGCAATAATAATGTCATATTCATTCCTTTGGTTCTCCAGGATGTTTTTCCTGAGTGGGAGAGAGGGTTGGCATAACAGCTAACAACCACATGTCCCTGTCTCCAAGCGTGTGTTGTTCCCAAGGATGCCGTCCACCATCTGTGTCCAAGAGATGATGATAATATCAGTATGAAGCAGGAAGAGGAGCAGCTGCAGGAGAATTGTCAATGTTTATCATGCTCTGATTAGGCACTAGGTGCTGTGTGGAGCACAATGCAAGGGTTGTTTCATTTAACATGAGAAACCTCTATGTAGTTATCATCCTGCCTTGCAGATTGAAGAACAACTAACTACTAAACAGAGTGGGATCCCAAGCACTTCTGGAGTTCAGAGAAGGGAGAGATCAGTGTAGGCTGGAGTTGTTGGAAAAGGTCCCAAGGAGGCCATGAAGGATATGTAGGATCTGGACAAGCAGAGGGGATGAGGGGGACAGGCGAGCTCTGGTATAAATGAGCCAAGTGCATCATGTAGGGTGCCAAACTCACCCTCAGGACACCTTTAGTGTTGGTAGCAGAACATGGCAATGCAAGTGCAACTGCCAGGCACCCACATGGCTATTTCACACATTCCGTCCCACCTCCAGGCCTTTGTCTGTGTTGTTGTCTTTCCCCTTGTCCACTTTGGTTAAGTAGCTCCCGAGAGATACTCTGCACACTCTGAGGTTTTTTCTACCTTCTCTTGAGTAGAGAAGCTTCTTCCCCCAGGACAAGTAAAGCAAACTATTCCTCTCTTGGCTGCCAGTGCCCACAACTCCCCACTGGAGAGCCCCACCTGGGCCCAACCCCAGCTGCAGACTTGTCCCCCTGCTTCCCCTCGGCCAGCCCCATGTTCTAGACCAGCCCCTCCTGTGGCTGTCCCCTGTCCCACTACCTCAGTTTGCTTCACTCAGCCAGTCAGCTTGTCTGGTTAGCCACATAAGCTGGCATCCTGAGAAAAAACTCGGTTTTATCACTTCCCATGTCAAAACCTTGGAAGTTTGTAATGAGCACTTCTTAAATGCTTAGTGCATGCCTGGTGCTGTGCAAGCAGTTGTGTGTAGCACTTTATTGAATCTTCATGAGGAGACTGTGAAAAAGGACTAGTACCACCTGCATCTCATAGATGAGGAGTCTGGAGCTCAAAGCTGGGCAGTGGTGTGAGGCCACAGATAGGGCTCTTAGGCATGTTGCTGTGCCACTTCTCACACATCAGCCATTGCCTTCAGGATAAAACACCACGGCCATGGCTTGACAGTCCAAATCCCCACCATCGAGACTTGGTTTAATGATATGATCTTCACCACCCACAGCAACTAATGATACATTCCAACTGCCGGACCAGACCAGACAACATGCAGGTGCCAGGCGTGCCCTGCCTTCCCACCTCTGGGCTTTTGCTTAGACTGAAGCCTCCACCTGAAACACAACCTCCTCATGGTGATTCACCTTCTAAAATCTGCCTTTTCCATGAGCATGTTCAATTCACATGCTCACTTCATTGCCTCTCACTTGTACATCCTTTATATATCTTTCATCTCCTGGTCTGCCTTGCTTTACCTTTATTTTTGAGCAGTTGCTTTGCCATCAATCCTTAACAGACAGGAATTGGGTTTTACATTTTGTGGGTTCCACGTGGGCACTTAGATCAGAGCCCTGCCATCATGGGTAGGTTCTGTTCACCCTTACCAGAAAGCAAAAGATCCTTCCAGAACTTCTCTCCACCTTCCTTCATCCAAAGCTGAGGTTTGCTCTTTCAGTTCTTTGTTAAATAGAGAGGATGGGCTTAATGATGGAAGAGGACCATGGATATACCAGTGATATAGCAGTGAAAAAGACAAATGCTCTTTCTGTTCCTCACCTCCTCCCCCCATCAGGAGACTTAATCTAATAAGTTTTCTCCCTGATGGTTCCCAAAAGTCTGATCTTATTTTATGTTCCCTGGTAACTGCCAGCTTCACATCATGGTAGAAGTTTTCTTATGCAATCCCAAGGTGTGTTCTTTTCCTGAGCTAAGAGTCATTAAAGCTAAGATTCTGCAATGATATTGCATTTTAATAGGGATTCAGTTTCCCAAAGCGATAATATGGGAGAATTTCTGGTATCAGAGAAGGGGGGAAAGGTGGGAGGGCTTTCCACCCCTGGAATTGCACCGTAGAGGTGGACACCCACTCTGCTTGTGAGAAAGTCTGGCTTTGCCTAGAGCATCCTACATCCCCTTTGGTCCATCTGAGTATCTAAGGAGATCATCTGAACATGACAGTGAGGACAGTAAGGAAATCCAGGGAACATCTTGACCAGCCTTCCCAGTTCACTAATGGAGAAATGGGGTCCCCCAAAGAGAAGTCACTTCCCAAGCCGACAAGCAACAGCTGGCCTGAATCCCAGTACTTTCTCATATGCAGTACCATGTCACCACATGACCCTGTCTTTCTGGATGCCCTTGAAATGCCCCAGAGTAGGAGAAAAGGGTTATCCCATGAAAAGGGAAGGAAAGCAGGTTCATTCAGGGCCTCTCCTGGGACTTGCCATTTATAATCATGTCAGGGTGACTTATCATGGACTTGGCTCTGGAGCCCAGGAATAGAAATGAGAGGAGGAAAGAGAGACTGTAGGGAAACTTGACCCAGGGCAGGTGAAGGCAGCAAAGGAGGTGTGGAGTGCAACAAGGTCCTGAGGATTTATCATCCACTCAAGAGGCAGACAACAGGTGGCAGAGCACCGCTGCAGAGTCTTGCACAGAATGCAGGGCCCCAGCAAGGCAGGCTTTTCCCTCTGCTCTGTTTGTTCTCTGGAAGGTTAAAAACAAGGCCAAGTGGTGTGGTTAGTCTATGGCAACACGGTAGCAGAAGACGACCCTCCTCATTTGTCTATCGTGACCCCCACCTTGTACTGAGTCATGGAAATTCTATAACCTTCTATATGCATCCCTACACCTAGGGTACAATAGTGAATGCTCGATCAATATTTATTGAGTGAATGAGTCCCCTGGGAAGGATAATATATTAACATACTATCAGTTGCTAATAGCTCTGTGCAAATTAGTTTAAAATTAAAACGAACACTTCTTTAGTACTTTGCATCTTATTAATGCAGCACACGAAGAATCCCATTTAGTTTCAGCAGTAATCTTCAGAGGGGTGTATTTGTGACCTTGAATACATTACTTACCCTTTCCATGCTTTAGTTTCCCCATCTATAAAATGGGGCACATAGTGTTTCTTACCTAGAGAGTTGCTGTTAGAATTAAATGGCATAATAAATGTAAAGCACTTGAAAAGTTCCCCCATAGAGACTGTGACCTCTGCTTTATTGGGGCCTGTTTCTCAGTTCCTGGAAAACAGGCCAATAATTGGTGCCTTGGGATGTGGAGACAGCTGTGGCTGCTGTCAAGTCCCTGCTCATGATCACCATCTTGGACCCCGACCCAGTTAGCAGATGGTCTCCCACCGAGGCAAGATGTGGGCTGGTGGCTGCTTCTGGCTTCACAACCTTAGTCCAGAATTTTGCTTTGGAAGGCATTAGAGATTCTTTTCCTTTGGTTGTGAACTTGCTTGGAGCATGTGAAAAGCCTCCTGGAACCTTCAGACAGTGTTATCACAGGGCTGGAGAACTGGCGAGAGAAGAGCACGGGGGTTGCCGATGGCCCCTGTCTTCTCACCCTGATGTTTGTCCTCCACGTCTTTCTAAGCTGGATCTTCACAAGTGCCCAGGGGTTCCGGCCAAGCTGAGTTCCTCCACTGCACCCTGCCCACTTGCCCTGCGCCTGGCAACACCCTGCCTGGTGGATGGGTCCTGGCCCTTCCCGGCTCCACCCTCCTCTCACCACTCACCCCCTGCTGCTGAGGTCTGAGCAAGACTTGCAGGGGGACAAACTATGTGAACCTCAGAGACAAAAGGAAGGAGAAGAGACACAGGGCACAGAGAGAGAGAAAGAGAGCGAGGAAATGAACTTAAAAGGGGGGGACAGGAGGAGGAGCTGGGCAAGGCAGGGACATGAGAGTAAGAAAGGATGACAAGTACCAGGAGGGGTGTGGGTTCAGCCGTGGATGGGGGGTTAGAGCCCAGGACAGTTAACATCAAGGGTTGCAAGCAGCCTGTGGGCTGAATCCAGTCAAATGCTAACTTGGGGACCACACAGGGCTTTAAAATTTAGGCAATTTTTCATAAAAACTCTGGTTTCTAGCTTGAACCATCTGGTTGTACTGGGCTTACATTTCTTCATGGCAACAGTGGAAAGGATCTGGGTAGCAGCTACCGCCTCTAAAGGAGGCACGTGCCCTCTCCAGTTTGCCCCAATCCCCACCACTCTCTATTGTATGACACTTCACTTCGCTTTCCTTAAACTATCCACCCAGTCCCTATTGGTATCTGACTTTGGGAGCCTTATCTTCTATCACTATGTATCACTTTTAGTATCAGATTCACCTACTTCTTTTCCAACTACCCCTGTACAGACCTGAGCACAAAGGTGATAACTGAGAGATGGTTTTGAAAGGAGAAGTAGAGAAGGGGGGAGAGGGGGAGTAGAGATGAAAGGCAAGAGAAAATTTGAAAGTGGGAAAATCCTGGGCAAGGAGAGGGAGGGAGGACAGGTGGGGAGAGCAGGAGCAATTAGAATTTTCCTTTCCTACCTGGACCAACTGGCCCTCTTGATTTTCTTGAACAAGGCATGTAATCTTTGTTACATTACAAACTTTCCTTATTAGTACAGGGTTGCATCAACATGTTCATCATCAATTAATGCCCCTTACATGGGTCTCCTCAGAGAGTAAATCAGATGGAAATCCTTAAATGAATTAATCAGTGACAGCACACAGTTTGTATTAGCTTTCCTGGATGATTGATTTAATATTTATTGAGCCTAGAATTTGTGCTTCCATATAAATGACACCATTACTGCCTTCTTCCAGCTTGTATTAATTTTACAAAACAAGGTATTTGGTCCCAAGTGTTTCTAGGTTAAAGCTCTCATAAAGGGCACTGGAGCTGTGTAGGTGGGGTAGGGAGAGAGAGAAAGGTGAGTTTTATTGTTGATTCTTTCATTAAAACATCAGTCAATCTTAACCATCGTTTAAACAGTTCTGGTCTCCCTGACTACCTGATGTTTGTCAATCTTGAGCTGATTTTCTGTGAAAATGCCAAAACTGTACGCTATTTCTGAAAGAAACAGCTCTTATGCTAAAGCGGTTTAAGGACTTTCCGTTTATTTATTTGGATCTATCAGGATTAGCTCTCTAATCAGCTTTTCCTATCCAGTCAAATTGTTTAGAAACTGCACACTTCATTCACTCAAAGAATAATTCCTGAGCTCCTACTATGTGCCAGATACTCTTTCAGGCACTAGGACAAAACAGGAGAAGCCTTTTGTCTCCAGAAGCCCCCAGCTTAGAGGGCAGAGACAGACATTAAACAAACTCACATGGGTCCAGAATAATTCCCAACAGAACCAGGAGTTGTGAAGTAATTTAAACTAAGCCAAGTCAAGCGGTGTGAGAGAGAGAGGGCGCTTTTAGAAAAATGCTCCCTGAGAAGCGAAAATGCCCTGGCTTCTGAGGGATGAGAAGGAAGGTGCCCCATGCAGATTTGAGGGCAGGCATTCCTGGCAGAAGCAACAGCAAGTGCAAAGTTTTGGAGGCAGGGAGGAGCTTGCTGTGTGCAAGACAACAAAGGAATGGCAGCACTGGGGTTGTGAGAGATGAGCTTGCTGGGACCAGCGAGAAGATCAGTTACAAAATCTTTTAAAGAAGATACAGTTGTACTTTTAAGCACCAATACTAATTGTAAGAGGGCTAATAAATAACTGTACTGTAGAGACCCTTAGGGAACCTACTTTGATGAGTAGAGAACTATTTGCAATTATCATAATAGGGTTATCTGTAGATAAATGCTTTTAAAAACACCTAATTTGACATTTTAAAAACGATTTGTCCTCTTAAGCAGTTCTCCAAAACATTAACACCTTCCATTTGCATTCTGAATCTTTCTTATCTTCTTTCTCTCTTCCCCTCAAATAAGTTCTAAACAGGTCTTAGGAGATCCATAGATTTTGAAAAGATCAACACCAGCCAAGTTCTTGTCTGAATTATCACAAATTCTTGATGAGTGAAGTCTGGATTTTTGAGACAATCCTAGACTAATAGTAGTTCATAGTTATTACATTAGTTATATACATTTGCCTGTTTGTCAATTTATGATGTGAGTATGTTATTAAGCCCATTTTGCAGAAAAGGAAAATGAGGCTGAGAGAAGTTATATAACTTGGTCAAGTTTACATAGTAAGGAAATAGAGGAATCAAAATTAAAACTCATGTCCAAAAAAAATTTTTTTTAACTAAAAAAAATAATTAAAAGAAATAAAACTCAGGTCCTCCAAGCTACCCACTTATAAAAGTGAAGTGAGAATGCTGTATTAGTAGCTAAGCAGCCGAGTTTCTAATCTTTGCTCTATTAACTAGCTGTGTGACCTCACGCAAGGTGCTTAATGTCTGTAGTGCTTAGATTTCTTCTTGGTAAGAATGCTGCTCATGATATCTCCTTAATCATGTCCACTATGTGCCACGAAGTGGGCTGGGTACTGCACATACCATGGAAACAAGATGCAGGAGTTAGCGCTATGGAGATTACCATCATGTGAAAGGAATAGACATCATTCACATGATCTTAAAAATGAATGTAAAATTCCAATGGAAACAAGTGTTCTGAATCATTACACAGGTGGGCCTGGCCTAGCTGGAAAGTTCAGAAAAGGCAACCTGGGGAAATGATCTCTGAACGAAGACCTGAGTGTTGAGTGGAATTAGCTAGATAAAGGGGGAAGGTTAGTGGTGGAATGGGAGGGTTAGTTGTGGGATGGGGGGTGTTCACGGAGCAAAGAACTGTGGAGGGAGGGAACTAGGCCCTAAAATAAGGCCAGTGTGCTTGGGGCACAGGGAGTTAGTAGATGTGAAGGGAGAGGAAACTGCGAAATGAGACGGGCTTGAAGGCCATGCAGGATTCTAAGGGACCTAATATTTTCCAGATTGTGTCACTTCTTTTTATTGACTCCTGTCTTCCTCTTTCTCTCACAAGAACCTGTTCCCCTCACCCTGCTTTCCTCTTTTCTTTCAAAAGAGTGGGAGGACCTGCTTAAGGGGGCACCTAGCTGAGGGTCTTTACACTGCTTCTGGCCACTCTTGGTTGTCACCAGCCAACAGCTGGAATACATGGGGCTCTGACCTGGCATTTGGGTCCCTTGGAAGCTGCTGCAGTCCAGTGAAACATCACATTTCTTTCCAGGACAAGAAAACCCCTGACATTCGTTCCTTGGCAAAACAGCCAGACCTGCCAGGAAGTCCCAGTGGCCAAAGCCTTGAATGCTGGAAAGGAAATTAGTTTCGGCAAAAACACATTGCTGAGTGTCAGACCCTTCCACTCCCTGCCTCGGATGCTAATCTGGCTGGCGACAGTGGACTGCAAGAGATAAAAGGTCACCTAGGCACTTCGTGTTGTATTCCCCCCCCTTTTTTAAAAAAAATTTTTGATGGTGTGATGAAGGATTCGGGCTGCTGAGCTCCTGCATTAATCAGATTCATTTCACTTTGTTAGGGAGGGTTATTTTCTGGTGTCTCTTAGGAAATAAAGATGATGAATGAAGGGAAGTCTCATACTTTATTAGCATGGATGGTCAGACAGATCTCAGTAGTAATTAATCCCAGGATGTTTACACATTTTTTCTTCTTTATCAACCAAGAGTCAGGGTTTGCTGTTGTTGCCATAAAGGAAGAATAGAAGCTGAACAATGATGTTCTCCTCATGGAGCTGGAAAGAGAGATGGCACAGTAGTGATTAACCATCCCATGATGCTTAATAAATAGCAGTGTCCTAACTGTCAAGTCCCCAGGGCTCTAATAAAACGCAAGTCTCAGGTGTGCAGGACCCTCTTAGGAAAGCTTTAGAAAACCCATGGCTTAAGCCTGAGTTAACAAAGACTGCACCTCGGGGCCCACCCAGGGACCCGAGGTATAGAGAAGGGGACCAGACCACGATCTCACAACCAGGCCCACTGTGCCAGCACCTCAGGGCATGCCCTGGGACCCAAGACATGGAGAAGGGGACCAGACCCTCCCCCCCCACAATCAGCCATGCTGCGCCAGCACCTCGAGGCCTGCCCAGACACCCGGGGGATGGAGAAGGGGACTGGACCACCCTCCCACAACCAGGCATGCTGTGCCAGCACCTCGGGGCCTGCCTGGTGACCCAAGGCATGGAGAAGGTGATTGGAACCTCCTCCCACAACCAGGCACATGGAGCCAGCACCTCGCGGCCCACCCAGGGACCAGAGGCATGGAGAAGGGGACCAGACACAGCCCATAACCAGGCACACCGCCAGCTCCAAGGAGCATGGCAAAAGCATCACTTCCGTTTGGTGGCCCACCACAGCCACCTCAATAACCATGGCTGCCATGAAAGCAGCTAGACACCACAACTACCATGCAGATGGTCCGCCAACCACTGGAGTGCATTGACACAAGGAGAGTCACCAGCAGAGACAAAGAAAAGAAGAGGATGTCTCTCTCCACAGAGCCCATTTCAGAGTGACAGAAGAAGCATCTGCTCTATGATAATATTACAGGACATGATCACACCTCTCAGCATTGGACAGATCTAGACAACAAATCAACAGAGTAACCATTATTCTTTCAGAAGGAGAGAAGAACTCTAGGGTAATTAGAGGGGGGGAGGGAATGGGGGAAAGGGAGAGATTGGACAAGGAATAAAGAATAGTTACGATTTGTAACAATATATATGCTAGTAATATTGATTTGATCAACATATCTCAATGTTCAACCCCCAAAATATGTATAATCGATTTTGATTCAATAAATAAATTTTTAAAAACCCAAAAAACAAAAAACAGAGACCCTATCTTTTGATACAGAAAAGGGCGGTACATAGAATATAAGGGTCCCCCCAAACAATGCAAAACAGCTATAAATGCTTAAGGAAATTGGGTTGTTTCTGAACTTTTGTGAGTAATTAAGGTTCGGGCAGAAAATCCTTTTGTTCCAATCCTGGGATTATTCAACATCTTTCCAGAACATTCAAGTTCTCTTTTTTGCCTAGTAAGAACTAGGGAATGTCTAAAGGTCAGTCATTTGGGGATGATTTGGGTTGTTATGAGGCTTTGGGGACACTATTATGAGCTTCGGTTCCTTTTATGGTCTGACCCAGGAACAGGAGATTTAAGTTTTGATTTTCCCTCTGTAAATCATGAACCATGTGACCCTGGGTAAGTCGCTTCATCTCACCTCTCTGAACTTCAGTTTATTTACTTGCAAAATCAAGGGATTTGTGGTTCTGTATAGCTTGAAATTTCTATGTGACTGAATTTAAAAGTCGGCACTTATAGCAATTTTAGGATATTGGGCTGAGGGAAGGGTGTATTTGTGGAGTGGTGGTGGTAGGAGGGGGTTTACTCATTTCTTTTTTAAAGTTTTTAGGAAACTTTAAAAATAAAGAGTTAAGAATTATTTTTAATTTGTACACTGAATATATAGGTATTTCTAAAGGGTTCTAGAGTGCTTAACACTGTTCTCTTGGACGTTTTATACTACTCCAAAAAAATTTTTTTTATGATATATGTTCTCACTTTGTTTTTAGACACTATTCCTAAAACATGGAAAGGTCAGCATCAGCCAGTAGATTAATAATTTGCGTTGTCTGAGTTAAGAAAAGCTTCTTGCGCTTTCTGGAGCTCTGAGCGACTCATCTTGAATCTTCTGAGTTCTGGGAAGCTCCAAATCCATTTGCTGAGGCAAGAAGAAAAAAATATTCTTGGAGGGAGGGGATTCAAAAGAGAATTAGACTGCACTTCCAGTGGTGCGGTCAACCCTGGCCTGCATGACTTGACATGGGTCTGCCCATCACACTCTGCTCATGAGAAAACAGCCAAGACACACCATCAAGTTATCAGCAAACAAACTCTATTTTAGTGGAGAAGTGCTATTATGCCTTGGACCGCTGGGCCAAGCTAACATAGCCAGACAAGTAAATAAAGGGAAACACGAGGTTTGTTTAAAGATGCAAAGTAGAAAAGAACATCATTTTCTCTCTCATGACTCAACTTCCAATGCGAACCAAAAACTAGAGTTCACTACATTAATATTCCAGCCTATTGAACCAGATCAAAATCTCCATATCTAAATATGCTGCCAGCTGAACCTGAACAGGGCCAATATTTCATTTGGTTCAAATCCATGTTCCTTTTTTCTGCTCACAGAATTACCTACGTGATTTGGTAGTCAGCATTTCTCACTTTAGAAGAGACTTTAGAAATGGTGTGTGTGTGTACGCATGTGTTGTGTGATGGTGAAAGATAAGTGCTTTTTTAAAAAATGAAATATTTCTGAAGCTGTGGTTCAGGCCACTCACATCTTTGATATGTGATAAAACACAATTTTGTGGATTCAGGGGTTCTCTCTCTCTCTCTCTCTCTCTCTCTCTCTCATGTTTTGGTTAGAAAAAACAACACAGCTCTGAGGACTTTCACATACAATAACCCGAGGAAGTTCCTGTTTGCCCAGTTCCCAGATAAAAGAAAAACAACATGAGTGTAACCTGGTTTACCATTTTTTGAAACAGGATACATTTTTCCCATGTTTGGATCTGAAAATACTCAGCTGTAATTTAATCTACCTTTATTATATTACCCAGTTATGTCCACAAAATTGTGGAAACCATCTTAAATTAGTAAGGTCAGGGAAGAAGCAGGCTGGATGTGAGAATTCCCGCTGCTCTGTCCTGACATGTCTTTCAAATCGAAGGCAAGTCGTGGGCGAAGCACTTGACTCACGAGGGACAGGAGAACTCAGCACCCCCGGAGTGTCCGCAGTGAAAAGCCTACCTTCTACTTCTTCCATGATGACTTTGGAGTAACCCCAGTCCTCAAATTGTATGGTGCATTACTGTATAACAGACCAGAAATGGCTAGATTGTCAAACAGTCCTTTACTGATCAAAAAATGCTTAAATGAAGCTTATTAAGCCCTACATAGGGTTGCCAGATAAAATACACCCAATTAAATACCCGTTTCAGATAAACAACAAATAATTTTTAGTATAAGTAATATTGCAAATATTGCATGTGATATACTTATCCTAAAACATTTATTCATTGTTTATCTGAGATGCAGACTAACTGGACATCCTGTATTTGCTAAATCTGGCAACCAACTTCCTGTCGCCCAAAAAGGCCATAACACCATTCATAGTAGCAAAAATAAAATAAAATAAAATGAAATAGCCCATGCAACAGACATAAATCTTAGACTCTACATACAGGTGTGCAAGATACATAATCCTCTTCATTTTTTAAAGAGGGACATATTCTGCCTCTGAGTGCCCAACCCAGCAGGAAACTCAGCATTGGTTGTAGTGTCCTGCACCTTCCCAGGGCTTCAATTCAATCCAGGAGACTTAGGTAGTTTCCAGAGAATAGGGATAAAACTCCAAACTCCAAGTTCTCATGGTAGTTGATGTGTGCTCATGGCTTGGGGCTCAGTGGTCACTGTAGGTATGAGGGCTCTATTTTGAGTTTCCTATGGGACTTGAGGATATTTTTTTAATTTTTTTTTTTTTTTTTTTGGACAAAGCAACTCTGCCCATAGTGTTTTGGCCAATTATCTCCTCATCCTGACACTAATCTCTTTAAATTTTACAAACCCTCTTCTTTTTCTCCTCTGGTTAACTTCAAAGCCATTCTCACCTTCTGGTTGACCTCAAATGTAGTTTCTTCAGGAATTTTTAGGCTTTTATAAAAAATGGAAGAATTGTTGTCTACAGGTAATTTGTACTCCCCCACACAAAATAATCCCTGAGGAAGGAATTCCTATGGATCTGATTACGTTCTTGAAATGGAAGGTAAAAACCATGGAGACTAGTAAATTAGATCATTGTTCAGTAAATATTTTCTTCCCCTCTCTCCAAACCATGTCCATAGGAGGAGTCTTTTCCCCCCATCCATTGATGCTGGGCTTTGCCATGTGACTCACTTTGTCCAATGGGATGTTAATGGACATGACCAAACCAGGGCTTGAAATGTACTTATGTAGTTGGGTTTGACCTCTTGTTCCTCTGCCATTATCATTGCCACTCATCCAGGGAGGATGAGACGTGTAGAGTAGACCTGGACCAATTCACAGTCTGGAGCCAAACCCTGTCAAGCCCAGTCTAGGTCAGGTGAACCCCTGCCAATCCCCAGATACATGAATGAGAAATAAATATCAGTTATTGTATGCTACTGAGTGTTGAGATGGTTTGTTATGCAAAATAACCAACAGACACAGGTATAAATAAAAATCCATATTTCAGCAAGTTAGTAAATTGTCTTGACACACTTAATGCTTGGCAGTGATATTAAAACATTTATTGCCATCAAAAATCATAAGGCATGAGGCTGTGATCCTGTGGCTAATGTTCTCTCTTTCTCTTTCTCTTTCTCTCTCCCTTGCTCTCTCCATAATATCTAACATCATTCTCTAAGTTATTCTTTGTAATAGCTACTATTCATTTAATGCCTTGAAGTTTACAACATACCCTCACATCCATTATCCTATTAGATCTGTTTTACAGATCAGTGGTGAGGTGACGTTAAAATATAGCCCCATTTGATGAGGAAATTGCGTCTGAAAGAGATCAAGGGCTTCCCCAAGGGAACAAGTCAGTTTTGAGTTCCAGATGAGAGCTAGGACTCCAACCGCATCTTCTCACTCTTTCTGCTATATCACGGTTGCCTCTCCAACACCCAACACAGGGCTGAGTGCTTTGTAGTTCTCAGTAAAACCCTGAGGGTGACCAAACCTTTTGACTGGAGCTATAAGACCAAAGCTCCTCGGCAACATTTCACTGGAGGTTCTCATCCCACAGCCTCTATAGAAATGTTTCCCAAAGTGTGTGTTAATAGGAGTTGGGGTGGGTGGGGCAGGTAGGAGGATGAAGGTAGAGAAGATAAGATGCTATTTTAAATATGTTTTAGAGGCCATTCTCATCCTGTGATAGTGTGGATTGCCACTCTGTACAGAGCCCCCACCAAGAAGGCCCTCACCAGATGTGCCCCCTGGACCTCGGACCTCCCAGCCTCCAAAACTGATACAGATAGCTGGGAACACATAGTGTCTGTGAATGACCAGTATGCTCACTCAAATAACATCAGGCAAGCAATTCTGCGTAACACTGAAGAAGGTAAGAGAGTAAAAAGAATAACAAAATGGCCTTTGAGAGACTGGGCTCTCAGCCTGACTGATTTCAATTTGGGACATCCATCTTCTCCTGCCTTCAAACTTGGACTCAGACTGGAACTATACCATCGTCTCTCCTGGGTCTCCAGCTTGCCAACAGCAGACCTTGTTCTCAGCCTCCATCATCGTATGACTGGTACTGCCCCGCGGCAAGATGGCGGTCTGAAGGCAGCGACAGCGGTGGAAACTCAAGACTCAGGGGCCCCAGGGATTGGAAGAAATCACAGTGCCTACTTGGAAAGAAGAAAAGGTAGCGACTTGCCCCAGCCCAACCCCAGAGCAGGCCCCTAGAAAGGTTGGAGCTGCCGTGACCGCGTGACTCTACGCCCACCCACGGAAGTGGCAGTGGCAAGAGCAGAGGAACTGGTGGCAGTGGAGCTGGCAGCAGCGGCAGCAGCGGAGGAACCAGCGGCAGCGGAGCCGACGGCAGTGGCAGCAGCGGCAGCGGCGCCCTCAACAGCAGCGGCAGTGGCGGCAGTGGAGGAGCCGGCAGTGGCGGCAGCGGCGTAAGTGGCACCAGTGGTAGCGGCAGCAGCGGTGGGAGTGAGGGAAGTGGCGGCAGCAGAGCCGGCGGCAGTGGTGCTGGTGGCAGCGGCATGAGTGGCGGCAGCGGCAGCAGTGGGGGAAGTGGTAGCGGCAGGAGCGACACCCTGCGGTACCACCCCGTCACCGAGCAGCCCGGCAGAGTCCAAGCTGACCAGAGAGGTGGCTCCCCGGAGAGGCCGAAGACCCGAGGCAACCACACACGCAAGGCACTAGTGGCCAACTGAGTAGTCACTGAGGTAGCCATACGAAATTGGCAACCACAACAACATCTTAGTCAGTCAATAGTGTCAAAACTGTGGACTGTGAAACCCTCTGCCACAATGAATAAACATCAAAGAAAAGATACCAGAAATACGAAAATCAAGAAAGTACACCACCCAAAGATAATAAATCTCAAGCTCTAGATCCTATAGAACAAGAAGCCCTTGAAATGACTGACAGGGAATTTCGAGTGATAATTCTAAGGAAACTGAATGAGATACAAGAAAACTCAGCTAGACATCATGATGAAACTAGGAAAAGTATACAGGACCTGAAAGAAGAAATGTACAAGGAAATCAATGTCCTGAAAAAGAATGTTGCAGAACTCGCCAAACTGAAGAAGTTATTCAGCGAAATAAAAAACACAATGGAGAGTTTAACCAGCAGGTGTGGAAGTTGAAGAGAGAACCTCTGAACTGAAGATGGGCTGTTTGAAATAACACAAGCAGACAAAAAAAAAAAAAAAAAAAAAAAAAAAAAAAAAGCCAAAAGAATCAAAGGCATTGAAGAAAATCTGAGAGAGAAATCAGACAACCTTAAGCTCTCAAATATCCGAGTCATGGGTATTCCAGAAGGGGAGGAAAAAGGAGATTGCCTTGAAAACATATTCAACAAAATAGTGGCAGAAAACTTCCCAGGTATAGGAAAAATCACAGATCTTCAGATTCAGGAAGCTCAATTGGATATCAATATGCCGGAGAATGAAACTAGACCCATACCTTTCACCATACACTAAACTCAACTCAAAATGGATTAAAGAATTAAATATACACCCTGAAACAATAAAACTTCTTAAAGAAAACATAGGAGAGACACTTCAGGAAATAGGACTGGACACAGACTTCATGAAAATGACCCCAAAAGCACGGGCAACCAAAGGAAAAATAAACAAATGGGATTATATCAAACTAAAGAGCTTCTGCACAGCAAAAGAAACAATTAACAGAGTTAAAAGACAACCAACAGAGTGGGAGAAAATATTTGCAAAATATACATCTGACAAAGGATTAATACCCAGAATACACAAGGAACTCAAACAACTTTACAAGAAAAAAACAAGCAACCCAATTAAAAAATGGGCAAAAGAGCTAAGCAGGCATTTCTCTAAGGAAGATATACAAATGGCCAACAGACATATGAAAAAATGTTCAACATCACTCAGCATCCAGGAAATGCAAATCAAAACCACACTGAGATACCATCTCACCCCAGTTAGGATGACTCTGAACGATAAATGCTGGTGAGGTTGTGGAGAAAAAGGAACTCTCATACATTGTTGGTGGGACTGCAAAATGGTGCAGCCTCTATGGAAAATGGTATGGAGGTTCCTCAAACAATTGCAGATAGATCTGCCATATGATCCAGCTATCCCACTGCTGGGAATATACCCAGAGGAATGGAAATCATCAAGTCGAAGGTATACCTGTTCCCCAATGTTCATTGCAGCACTCTTTACAATAGCCAAGAGTTGGAACCAGCCCAAATGTCCATCATCAGATGAGTGGATATGGAAAATGTGATATATCTACACAATGGAATACTACTCAGCTATAAAAACGAATGAAATACTGCCATTTGCAACAACATGGACGGACCTTGAGAGAATTATATTAAGTGAAACGAGTCAGGCACAGAAAGAGAAATACCACATGTTCTCACTTATTGGTGGGAGTTAAAAATAAATAAATAAATTCACACACACACACACACACAAAAAAACTGGGGGGGGCAGGGGGGAAGAAGACATAACAACTACAATTCCTTGAAGTTGATACGACAAGCAAACAGAAAGGACATTGTTGGGTGGGAGGGGGGAGAGGGAGGAGGGAGGGGGGTTTCGGTAATGGGCCACAATAATCAACCACATTGTATATCGACAAAATAAAATTAAGAAAAAAAAATAATAATAAAATAAATAAATAAATATGTTTTAGAAATTCTGGTTTAAGTAAATTAAATGTCTTTACTACAGGGCTTTTAAGTGCATCTGAAGGGTTTATTTGTATGACTTTCTAGGTGAGGAATACAGTGTACAGCATTCCTCAAATGCCATGGAACCCTTTTATTAGAGATCATCTTGCTGGATTAGGGTTCCATGGAACCCATTCTGAGAAACAGTAGTCTATGTCACTGAGCTGCTCTTTGACATCTTCCCTTTGAGTCATCCAGAGCTGTTTGTGCAGCAGGCACCCTTTGGGCCCTTTGAGCTTTTGTTAATGACTCAATTCTAACTTCAAGAAGCTTTTAACTTAAGGGGATGGATGATAACTTGGTGTATTAATTAAGGTTCTTTCAGTTGCAAACACAGAAATCAACCCTGGCTACCTTACTCAAAGATATTAGAAAAACTTACAGAATCATTAGAGTTGCCAAACAATTAGGATTTGAAAAGAGCAGAAACTAGGGTGGTGTGGGGAATTACAGCCCTGGGAGTCATTAGAAATGTCACTTAAGTGACTGCTGCAGAGACATCCCTGTCTGCATCTCTCCACTTGGATTTCAAGTTCCTGGAAGGGAGAATCTGATCTTTTGGGTCAGATGTCTCTGCCCCAGGATTATTCAGCCATGGAGACAGGAGAGAAGGTGCTACTGAGGCAACCACTGTGATCTGGGGAGCCATCCCAATTCGTTTCTCCTGCATCTGGCACACAGTGAAGTCACATCTTTTAGGGGGGTTGGTTTGGAGTTGGTGTGTATAGCTAAAACTACCCTTCAAAGTCCACTACATTTTCTTCCAGGGTTGGAAGACATTGCTGTTTCTTCCTTTGATCACCAAATAGTTTAGAGATCATACTATATTAAAAACTTGAATTTCCAATGCTAAGACTAACATTTGGCCTGGACAAGCACTTTTGCAATTACAGTCGCTCTTGAAACCAATGTCCACTCAGGGACAAGCGGAATAGTGGGCTGACTTGCCTGCACTTTCCCAGTTCTCTCCAGCTCTCTCCTCTTGGGCCAAATTCAAAATGTGTGTATGCTGTAACTCCACTGTACACAGAGGCGAATTAATACAATGACCTAAACAAACCTGAGAATGAAGAGGCTAATATCCTCCTTGTTTGTTAATTAAGAATGAATGAGGTCATCAGGGTGGTGTCCTGAAAGAAAAAGGGAATTTTGCAAGACCATTTTTTGTGCATTGATTCAAAAGCAATCTAAACTTCTACTTTTGCAAGCAAGTCAAAACTGAGATTTTCTTCTGCCTTTTCCAATTTCAAATTCAGAAGCAAACGAGACATTAAAAAAAAAAAAAAAAAAAGCCCCCAAAGGCACCATGATCTACTTCTATGCTGGGCTGGGGGACTTTATTTGAGTGTATTTTGCTTTTATTGTTTTGTTCTCTTTTCTCACTGTGATTTAGAAAACAGTGTGGGAAAATGGTTAATACAGAATAAAAGTTAAAATTAAAACCAGTTTTTCCACTATAGTGCTGTCTCCTTTCCCACCCCCTTATCCCTGGGGTCCTGTTTAACTGAGTTAAGTAGCACAAAGGCTACTGAGTTCTAGAACTGTATCCATAATCTACCGAAAATGGATTGATTTCTAGCTCCAGGACAAGATGAATGATTAGTTGACTATGCTTAATAATACGAAGAGAATTGGTCAATAACGGAACAACCTCATTTTAGGGTGCCCGTAGAATCCTGGAAATTTGTGACATTTACTAAACTATTCAAGTTAGCCCAAAGAACTTTATGTTTGGAGATGACACGGTTTGGGTACAAACAGTACCCAAGGAGAACAGCTACTATTGATAGCCTGTGACATCAGACTTGTTAGATTGGCAAGAACAGCTTCTCCTGTTTCTCTCTGCCCACCCAAGAGATGACACCTGAATCTTTTCACCCTCTCAGAAAGATACCTCCACCCAAACCAGTGACCCAGACCAGGCTCTTACCACCACCCAAGTCTTTGTTGAGCACTTATGATGTGCCAGGCATAGTGTTGGCCACTTTTATACCCATCATTTGGTTTAATATACACAACCTTTTACAAAACATGTTAAAGTCCTATTTGACGTATGAGAATATTGAGATTCACAGTAATAAAGAACCTTCCCTTGGTTAGACAGTTTTACTCCCAATAATAATAATAATAGTCCAAGTGGACGGGAAAGAAAGGTCACTCAGAATATAGGGTAAATGTGGAAGACTGAATCAGTATCCATGAGATAAATGGGTTAAGCACGGTAACAACAGCATGTCCGAGGCATGCTGCTCAGTGTCTTTAGGTACCATGTTGGACTTAATCATCACATTGATGCTATGCAGTGGTGGGGAAAAGGAGGTCTTAGGGAGGTTAAGAAAATTGCCAGTAACTGAACACTGGGCTTCATCTCTCGTGCAGACACAGCTTATATAATAAAGCGGGCATCGGTGACGAAGGACATTAAGATAAGTCAGAACAGTTTCAGACGACAAGTAATGACTTCAATTGGGACAAAAGCCTTTCCACTTAAGCAAGTATACAGGGCTGTGGTACAATGCCCAAGTGTTTGGGGGCGTGAGTGGGAAGTTATTTCTGAGTCACGACTCTGCTGGAAATCGAGGACAAGAGGCTGAGTGACCGCCATCAGTCAGGATCTTTTCTAAGGGGAACGAGGAGCACCTCCTTCTCTGCTTTCCACGCACAAGGTACACTCAGCCAGGAGCTCCAGTGCCAAACACACCTCAGTGTTTTCATGGGGAAGTCAGGAATCTAAAGAGTGTCTGAGGAGGAATGTTACCATTACACCTGACCTTTTTTTCCTCCACTACCTTCCAGCAAAAAGAGGGATTCTATTTTTAAGTCAAACAATGCATTGAGCATCTCTGTGACACATAAGCTGTGTTGAATTTTTAAAGGGATCAAAGCCTTTACAATAAAGGAATGATCTTAAGCCTTACAATAAAGAAATGAGCTTTCACGAGCAGGGATCGAAGAAAGGGACCGTAGGATCTGGAGAACAATGTCTCTCTGAGGTGCTGGAAAATACTGAATAGAGAAATAAAATGATAGAATGTCCAGGATTTGCTTCAAAACATACGGGGGTGCGGGGGGAGGTTGGGCAGTAGATGGGAGTTGTTGGGAATATAGATAAAATTACATAAGCTGTGGGTTGAAATTTGTTGGATCTCTGTGTGGAGTATTTTGGGGTTCATTATGCTCTTCTACATTTATCTATGAAGTTTTCTATAATAAAAATTTTAAGAAAGAAAATATTACAGATATGGTTTTGTCTTCCATTCCCTAAAAAATTTCATCACACTGAAAATATTAACGTGACTAGAAGGGCGACCTGAATTTTCTACACAAGGCTGTGAGCACCTGCTACATTCAATCCATCCCTGAGTCCTGTCCCTTCAGCCTCCAAAGTTTATCTCAAATCAGTCTCCTCTTTGTCTCCACTGCCACTGCCCTAGTCCTAGCCACCATGAGCATCACTTGTTTAGATGACTGCACTGGCCTCCTAATCGGCCTCCCTGCTTCCAGCAGCGATATCTATTTCCATTTTTTTTTTCTATATGGGAAATGGAGTGATCTTTTCAAAATGCTAATCTGATACTCTCCTGAGAAAGAAGCAAAGTGCAGAATGGTGTACATAACTTCTGTGTAAGAAGGGAGAAGCCACATACAAATACGCATACACATAAGTATAGACTGTTTATCTTTGCAAAGGGAAACTCTGGAAACATGACTAATACAAATAAAGATGAATAAAAATATAAGGGGACAAAGAGCACAATGGGGGGCACAGGAGCAAAACTTCTCTAGAAGGGTGGATTTAATCTGCCAACTCAGAATGTTAAAACAATTTTGCTTTTCTGGGGTGAATCTCACTTGGTTGTGATGTCTAACCTTTTTATATCATACTAGATTTTGTTTGCTAACATTTGCTGAGAATTTTTATGTCTATATTCATGAGGGATATTGGCCTGTAGCTTTCTTTTTGTGTGATATCTTTGGCTTTGGTATCAGAGTAATACTGGCCTCATAGAAAGAGTTGGGAAGTGTTCTCTCCTTCTGTATTTTCTGGAAGAATTTGTAGAAGATTGCTATTATTTATTTAAATGTTTGACAGAATTCACCAATGAGGCCATGTAGGCCTGAGCTTTTTTCTTTTTCTTTTTCTTTTTTGTGAGAGGATTTTTAATTACTCATTCCATTTCTTTACTTGTCATAGGTCTGTTCAGATTTTCCTTTTCTTCTTGGGTCAGTTTTGGTAATTTGTATATTTAGAGCAGTTTGTTTATTTCATCTAAATTGTCTGTCTGTTGGTATAAAGTTATTCGTGGTGTTTGCTTACCTTTTTAATTAACGTAGAGTTCATTTCTGATTTTGATGATGTGCATCTTTTTTTTTTCTTGGTTAGTCTAGCTAAAGTTTTGTCAACTTTGTTGATCTTTTCAAGAATTAACTTATGATTTTATTAATTTTATTACTTTTTCTGTTTAGTATTTTGCTGATTTCTACTCCCTTCTTTGTTATTTCCTGTCTTCTCCTTATTTGGGGTCTAGTTTGCTCTTCATTTTCTAGATTCTAAAGGTGGAAACTTTGGTTATTTGAGATTTTTCTTCTTTAAAATATATGTACGTAAAGCTATACATTTCCCTCAAAACACTGCTTCAGCTGCATCCCATAAATTTTATATGTTGTGTTTTTATTTTCATTCAGTTCAGATTTCTCTTGTGGTTTCTTCTTTGATCCATGAGTTATAAAGAAATGTGTTGTTTAGTTTCCAAACATTTATTAATTTCTCACATTTCTTTCTGTCGTTGATTTCTAATTTAATTCGTTTGTGTTTGGAAAACATATTTTGTATGATTTCGATTCCTTTAAATTTATTGAGACTTATTTTATGTCTTGGAGAGTATTCCATTAGTGCTTGAGAAGAGTGAATGCACTGATGAGTGCTAGCATTACTAAAAGTGGAACAACCAGACATTATGTGCTCTGTGATGTGATGCGATAGAAGGTTTACAATACCCATCCATATAGTCAAAATGAACTAGATTTTGGTGTAATAACAAATACTCCAAACCTCAGAGACTACTTACCTAATAAGGGCCCAGGCTGATAGAAGTACCATCATCACCAAGGCGGAGAAAGAGGAACAAGGTGAGTCTTATAAGAAAAATATCCATATTTTTAAAAGACGCATTCTTTTTATATGTTATATGTATATAAAGGTGAAATTATGTCTGTGATTTACTTTATAACACTTTAAAATTTTTAAGCAAAGAAAAATGTGATAGATGAAGCAAATGGGCAAACCCTATGTAATTGTGGGAACTGAGTGGTATGTCCATGAGAGTATGTTATATTATTTTCTCTACTTTAGTGTATGTTTTAAATTTCTTTAATGAAAATAATTTAAAAATTTAATCTAGTTATGTCACTTCTTTGATTAAAATCTGTCTAATTTCTAGGTTTTGTTAGGATCTTAACTCAGATATCAATCCTGAGAAGGCTTCCCTTACCTCCCGTGGTCATCTTCTTCACTGATGACACTTTTATTGAGCACTTAGCATGTGCCAAGGACTGGGTTAAGCAGTCATGCTTTATTGTTTTTAATATCACAATAACCAGAGTCATTAGTCATTCGCTTTTTGTAAATGAGAAAACTGAAGTTCACGGAGGTAGAACAGCTTGTTCAAGATCCTGCAACTAGTGGGCTGGGAAACTAGGATTTGAACCCAGGAAGGCTGACTTCTCATCTATGCCATTAACCCCTTAGTTTTACGGCTGCTTGCTAGTTCTCTCTGTCATCTCCCTGAGATTAGTATGGTGCCTAGTGCAAGTAGGTGCTCAGGGATTTCTGTTAAATGGAGATCGAGAGCTGGGTTTCAACCACTTTTTTCATAGTATCTTTATGTTCTCATTGATTCTCTTATAAATGGTCACTGTCCCCAAGATAGTCCAGTGTTATCACAATGACCCATATGCACTTGCTGAGAAGGAGTTTTACAAACACAGAGGGAAGATGACCAGCCAGTGCTCTCCTCAGCACAGCCTTCCTAGGACTCTACCTGATGCTCCCGCTGACTACTGCCTTCAATGCACTGTAGTGGAGTTCTTTGTCCACATAAGTGCCTCTTGTCTGTCTCTGGGCTCTGAGAGGTCAGGGATTCGATCTGATGCATCTCTCAACCTCCAGTGCCTAACACGGTGATTGGCACATCTTGAGTGTGCTAAGTTTTATCAAATGGATACATGAACAGGAGCTGGTAATAAACTCCTCTTTATCTTTTTAAGCCTAGCTCAGACTGGATTCCCTAAAAAACTTCCCTCCACCTTCCAAAGTTAATCGCTCCCTCCTCTGTGCCATTATTGCACCTTATGTGCACATTTATAATTCCATTTATCTTGCACCATACATTATTATTATTATTATTATTTGCCTGTTTGTCTCTCCACCCAGACTGCCAGTTTTGCAAAGCTGGGACTGTGCTTTGTCATGTCTGTCTTACTGACACCTTGCAACATGCCTGGCCCAGAGTAGGGGCTCAATGCAAACACAAGACTATCGAAACTTTCAAAATTATCAAAAACGCCAAACTATCAATGTATGCATATATCATCTTTAGCAGATATTACAAGTAAAGAACTATGTTATATTCAGGGCCTGAAGAAAAGATTTCTGATGTGACTTCTGATGTGAATAGAAAATGGGAATACTCCTTAGTAGAATAAGAATACCACCACCATTTTAATCTTCCTGTCACTTTCTGTCACCTGCCTTTGAGACACAAGTGAGTCATTGTCACTTTGTATTTATGTCGCTCTTTCTTTGCTAAGATTGCAATATGCCACATGGCCGCTAATTTAGTCATTATTTTTCTGAAGATTCCTGGGTGGGAAGTTGGATTACCATAACTGGGGAGATAAAGTTAGAGAAAGAATAAGGCAAAGGAATGAGACACTGTGGAAAGCCTGGTGGACTGCATGTCCCTCTATAACCACAGATAAGCCACTTCCCTCCGTTGGGCCTCAGTTTCCTCATCTGTAAAATCAGATCCCACCAGATGATCTGGAAGGCTTTAAAGAAATTGAAGAAAAGGCAATGATAGGTTTCTGTAGTACCGCAGGTCTTGTGCATTGGGAAGGAGGTGTTTGGACAAGTGATCATCCCCCGTGAGAGGAAGATCAAACCAAACCCATCATCTGGCTGCCTTGGGATCTGATGTTGCAGTTTCTCTTCTTATCTCATGTAGGATTGGGAGTAACCCGGAGCAGTGATTCTCAGCCATTCTAACCACCATGTCCACCATGTAAAATAAAATACACAGTGGGATAAATAGAAATACAGAACCTGTCTAGGAAGAAAGACAGAGAGTACAACACGTAACCCAAACTTTTACCTTTCCATCCCCACCTTGTTGGCCCAGAATTCAAGGTCAGCAAAAATGTGGAAGACAGGCCTGCCACTCCTGACTGTTGTCCGTGGAAGACATTGCGAGTGGATTATGGCACTGTTTTCTTTTAAGGCCAGACAGGCAATCTTTCTCAACACAGTGCTTCTCCAAATACCAACAATTCATTGGAGTTGGCATGTAAGCTAAAATTTATTTCTCATTCTGGGCTCAAATTTCCTCCTGATTCAAGCAAAGAAAAGTAACAAAAAGTGGTTTGTAATTTAAACCAGATAAGGGACCTTGGGTATGTTACCTACTTTGTAAACAAAAGTCTCAGGGCCCCTCCATTCAAGTATTCTCTGTTTTTTGGATACTAGGAGCTCTCATCTCCTTTTGGGAAATAGGGGTATCTATGTGACACTGCTACCCCAAAGCTCTGGCTTCTTCATTACATATTAGGATTCAGGTGACCTAAAGTGTATCTGGACATATCAGACGTGACAGGTGTTAGGTGTCTGTGCAACTGCAGGGATCACGAGGTATACTTTGTTAATACTCCCCAACTTCCAGACAAGTTCTCTGGGGCCAGAACAATCAGGTTAAGCTTAAGTGAATCTTGGCTGACATTGTCAAAGAAATCCCACAGGGCTGGCATCTGTTAAGCAGTTAATGCTACATCTTCCTTGGTAAGAAATGACTTTTTCTTGTCCTGTTTGAGGCTTAAATTGCTTTTATTTGTCTTGGAGACTAGATCAATAATCTCAATCTCTCTCTCTTTCTTTCCATCTTTCTCTCTTTGTCAATAGATCTGAAACAAATCAATTTTATGGGGAAAATAAGTAGGGCAAACAGCTGAGCAGCTGAAGGTAGGAAAGGAAGTACTAGGAATGCTAAAAGAAAGAACAATAGATAATATTTATTGGGTGCTTTCTGTCCATCAAGTACTGAGTTATTACATTTAATCTTGACAACCTATGTCAATCTTTTGTTAATTTCCATTTTATAGATGAGGAAATTCAGGCCCAGGGAGTTAAATAATTGTTGCAGAGTCCTGCAGTGAGTTTACAGTAGAGGAAGCTTTGTAAGCCACATTTCTGAGTTCTTCCACCACACCACACAGCCTCTCCCAACCCAACACAGCAGGACTTTCCTCACACCACCCCAAGGCATTAGTCAGGTCTCTTTCAGTGCAAATAACAGGACACCCATGTCAGCAAACTGTTCCTCCTCATCCAGTGGCTCTGCTTTCTGCTCCATCCTCAGGCAGTCCTCTACTTTCATGGTAGCAAGACAGTCACCATCGGCACGAGCGTTATATCCTATGTCTTCAGCCACCCTGGTAGGAGAAATGATTCTTTTACCCTGCAGTCCTAGTAAAAACCTGGGATTCTGTTTTTCTGGTTTGGCTTGCTCTACGTGTCCAACCCTGTGGAAATCACCATGGCCTAGTGGAAAGAAATGACTTGATTTTCCAGACCTAGGTCAACTGCCCATTCTTGGAACTAGTGGGAAGAAAAACCTGTCCAAACCATAGGGGCTGAAACTTGAAGCCATGCTCTCCTGTACAAAAGTCAGGTGTGGTGTCCTGGAAAAAAACCAGGATGGGTATCTTTAGGCAGATGTATTAGTCTGTTTCTGTTGCTTATAACCCATTACTTAGGACTGGGTAATTTATAAGAAAATGAAATTTACTGTTTACAGTTTTGGAGGCTGGGAAGTCCAGAGTTCAGGGAACACATTTGGTGAAGGTCTTTGTCGTGGTGATGGCAATGCAGGGGTCTCACATGGCAGAAAATGGTGGAGCAGAGAGAGATAGTTCCTCATGCACTCTCCTTTCAAAGCCCTCAGAACCACGCCCCTGACCACCATTATTAGTCCATTGTCTGTGGCATGGTCCTGCAATCCAATCACCTCTTCAAGGCCCCATCTTTCAATTACTATGTTAGGATTTCCCACCCTCAACAGTTACAGTGGGGTTTAAGCTTTAATGCACGAACAATTCAATCAATCCACAGTAGCGAGCAAAAACAATAGATGTCTTGGCATTAAACTTTTATCTATGCAACACCACAATATTCCCAAAGAACTAGCCCTGTGGTCATGCTTTATATATATCAATTAGAAGTTTTGTCCTGGTCAAATTCCAGAAGTTTAGAACTTTTCTTTGCACCTGAGTCTGAGACTAAGTCTAGTATGGTAATATTGTCATCCTGGGCAGCTCTTCCATTGTTCCGCTTTTTGCACCACTAGCTGATGCTTCACAAAGGCCCTGCAGCCTTCACAGATGGACAGAAACAAGGGTGGGTTCCTCTCCTCATCTTGGAAAAGGTTTCACCTTTGCCCTTAGCAATCTTTAAGTAGTGCCTTGTCACTAGCCTACGTGGTGGGAGGGACCCTGATCTCCCCTGAAGTTACTTGCCTCCCAGATTAATTTCACTGTTATTCAAATCCTATTTGTAATTCAAAGCCAGACTTATATCCACCTTCTCCATGAAGCCTTTTCTAGTCCTTCCACTATAGTACTGACAAAGATTCATTGCCTGATGAAACTTCACTCAGGCTCCTGAACCTTCTTCTCCTAGGCCTATTTGTGCATTTCATTGCAAAATCCAGTTTTAGCAAGAACCATGCTAAATAAGTTTAGCAAGAACCCGCCACCCTTGTTACCTGATCACTCTCAGTATCTGATCAGGTTCCTCATCTTCCACCATTCCACAGGTGATGTCTGATCACCCTGGCCTGTCTTCAGCAAGAATCCTGTTAGGTCAGCTTAGCCAGAATTTCTCTTACAAGCCCTGGTATTTCCTCCTACCAATTTTTCATCCACTGATTCCCACCCTGTACCTTGCCTATGAATTCCCACTTGCCAGTGCTGTATTTAAGGCTGAGCCCAATCTCTCTCCCCTACTGCAAAATCCCTCTGGAGCGGTCCCTGCGTCTGCCACAATGGTCCTAAATAAAGTCTTCCTTGGTGTGCTTTAACAAGCATCACTGAATAATTTTTCCCTTAGCAGTTCTTATCCACTGTGTCTTGTAATGCTGAATTTTCTTTCTTTAAAAATATTTTTAAATGTTTTAAAATTATTGATATATATAAAAGGGTATTTGTAATACATGTGTAACTTATAAAGCATAATTATAAAACAAATGCCCATGAACTCACCACCCGATGTAAGAACTCTTCTTATTGAGGTTATTTGTGTGTTCTTCTCCAGTTCCATTCATTCTCCTCCTTAACCCAGGCAACTATTATGCTGAATTTTTTCTTTATATGTTCCTAGCTTTTAAAAAATATTTTACCGTGTGTGTACATTTTTATGAACAACTTATAATGTAGTTTTGATTGTGTTTGTTTAAAAAATGCTATACTCTATGTAGTCTTCTATAAGTTGCTTTTTTTACTCAAAGCTGTGTTTCTCACATTCATCTATATTGTTGTGCGTAACTGTACAGTTCATTCATTCTCACTGCTGCATACAATTCCATGTATGGACATACAATAATTTATCTATTCTCCGAGAATAGGCATTTGGGCTGTTTCCATAGTGTTGCTATTACAAATAGTGAAGTTATGAACATTCTTGTACATTTCTTCTGGTGTCTTCTGTAAGAATTTCTTCAGGAATTACATCTGTTTCAGTTGGTGTTTAGGAATGAAATTGATTTTTACACTTTAATCTCATTTTCAGCAACTTTCTTAATCATTCTTATTTATTCTAATAATTTTTCTGTACCTTATTTTGAGGGTGTTTTTTGTTTTTGATTTGTTTAGCTAATCATATCATCTGTGAATGATGGGAATTTTTCTTTCTAATCCTTATAACTCTTGTAGTTTTTCTTGTCTCATTGCATTGGTTAGACTTCCAGACTATACTGAACAGAAATGTGATGATAGGCATCTGTGCTGGCTGCTGCTATGCACTGCCCAGATCCCTCTGGAAATGAAGGACTCATTCCCACAGCTGCTGGTAGTGCTACCTGAAGACGGCCCTCAGTTTTAAGTACTTTTGGGGGCATCATCTTGAAGAAAGCTGTCTCAGACAAGGTTTGCCTTCTAGGACCAACCTGCATCCAATGACTGATTGGCATGGGGATATAAAGGGGGTATATCGCCTCTGTCTTCCAATTGGGTACAATTTCAAAGGGCTGTCCCAGATCCAGAACTCTCCATGAGGTTGGCTGAAGTCTTTTTTGGAACTGTTTCCTACCTCCACTTCTCCCTCTGCCCAAGCCAGCTTCCTTTCTCTCCCTTTCCTATACATCAATGCCAGCAGCACTCTCTAGCAAGCATTTTGTGTGCCAGCTTCTAGTTCAGGGTCTGCTTACTGTGGAACAATCTGTAACAGCATCCTCATCTGGACACCATTTTAAAATGAGAATGCTTTTAATGTATCACTACTAAGAATAAGGTTGCAGTAGGGGTATTGAAAGATATTTTTTAATTGATTAAGGAAATTCCCTTCTATCTCTCCTATGCTTAAACTTTTCATTGTAAGTAGGGTCATTGTTATCCCCCTGAAATACAACAGTTTTTTGATGAGGGTCTGCTGGAGATAAATTCTGTTTATCTGAAAGTATTTTTTTTATTTCATCTTCATTCTTTAGAGATAATTTTTACTATCATGCAATTCTAGCTTGAGAGTTATTTTTTTCTCAGCACCTTAAAGATATTTTTTCCCTGTCATTTGATACCCTTTGTTATTGAGAAATCAACACCAGTCTATGTAGGGGACATGTATTTTCTCTCTGGCTGCTTTTAAGATCTTTTCTTTGTCTTGTATTGGTCTTCAGTTTCATTGCAGTGTGTCTAGACATGGGCTTCTTTTTATTTATCTTAATATACAGATATACCTTGAAGATGTCATGGATCCAGTTTTAAACCATCACAATAAAGCAAATAACATGGCTACGCAAAATTTTTGGTTTTCCAGTGCATATAAAAGTTATGTTTACACTATACTGTCATCTAAGTGAGCAACAGCATTACATCTAAAACACAATGTACATACCTTAATTAAAAAATACTTTATTGCTGAAAAAATGTTGGAAAAATAGTGCTGATAGATTTGCCCAATGCAGGGTTGCCACAAACCTTCAATTTGTAAAAAATGCAATATCTGCAAAGCACAACAAAGCAAAGCACAATAAAACAAAGCATGCCTGTACGTTCTGATTCCTGTATCTGTGGATTCAGATTGCTTATAATTCTGGAAAATTCTGTATCCTTATCTTTATGAATAATCCCCTTCTCTATTCTATTCTTCTGGGTCTCTATTAGGCAATGGAAACAATAACATTACTTTCTCATTCTATTCTCCATATTCATATTCTCTAATCTCTCATCTTTTCCATCTCCTTTTCTCTTTGTGTTGCATTCTGAGTAATTTCCTTAACTCCATCCTCCAGTTTACTTACTCTCTTTCAAGACATGCTGACTATCTTATTTAGCCCTAACATTGGTCCTGTAGACTGGATGCCCCTAACCTCACTGAAGCTTAATCCTCACTGTAAATGTTGAGGGTGAAAAATCCTACTATGATAATTGAAAGGTGGGGCCTTGAAGAGGTGATTATATTGTAGGACCATACCGTAGGGAATGGATTAAAAATGTGGTCAGGAGCATGGTTCTGAGGGCTTTAAAAGAAGAGAGAGGAGAATCTCTCTCTCTTGCTCTCTCGCTGCTCTGTCTGCTTCCACCATCTTGCAATATGAGAGTCCTGGGTCACTGTCTCCACCACCAGATGGACTCTGGACTTCTCAGCCTCAGACACCGTAAACAATAAATTTCATTTTTCTTATAAATCACACAGTTCCAGGTATTTTGTTATAAGCAAAAGAAATGGAATAATACAACTTGCTTAATGGTAATAATTATATGTACAATTTCCAAAGTTTTTACTTTTCCATATTGGCTGGGTCATTTTGATGGTTAATTCACAAAATAAAAATATATTTTAAAAAATGTATGTGTTGTTTTGTGAGCTCATATTTATAAACTTAAGGACAATCTGGATGGAGTACATTGAGGGTGCTTTCCTCCATGGAGAATTTGTACCTGCTTCTTCAGGGAGCCAGGAGACACTCCTGACCTGGGACAACTTTAGTCCCTCTGAAGAGCCCAATTCAATACAAATGTCTCAGGTTCAGTTCTTTCATCTTGCAGGCCCAAAGCTCAGAGATGATGCTAACAATTTCTCCTATGCCTATACACGTGTGCCACTGGTCCTATCAAGAGGTGGACTATACTTCTGTTCACCTTAGATCTGAGATGGCCTGTGACTTGCTTTGACCAAAGGAGTGCTGCAGAATTGACAGTGTGCCAGTTCCAGGCCTAAGCTTGAAGAAACCCGGAGCTTTGCTTTTGCTCTCTTGGAAGCCTAGATCCACCATCTAAGAAGTTCAGACTAAACTACCAGAGAAGCCATGTGGTGAGATGGAGAGACCATCACAGAAGTTTCAGACCCAGCTGAGCTTCAGCTAAATGCAGCCACATGAGTGAGCTCGAACGCCATGTGGAGCAGAAGAACTGCCCCTCTGAGCTCAGCTCACCTGCACAATCATGACAAATAATAAACCACTACTGTTTTAAGCTATTGAATCTAGGGTGGTGTGTTGTGAAGCAACAGATTACTGAGACGGTAATTCACAGTATATTGTCCAAAATATTGCTGGGAACAGAAGTCCTATTTGGAGTTTCTACCTCGATTTATACTTTTATTTCATTCTTCTGTCTAAGCTTTTATTCTTTAGGGCAAAATTTTTGTCTTGGATTGACACTTACTAGTTGTAGGAACTTAATTACATTCTTTAACCTCTTTGGGCTTCAAAATGGTCATTATCAAATGAGAATAATAGTAGTATCTACACCATAAGGTTGTTAGTGGATTATATAATGATATATTTAAAGCTGTTATTCAGAGTCCAGGTCATAGTTATACACTCGAGAAATGTTTTCTGTTGTTGTTATTATCCATTTTGGTATTTTTAAAAATGCCAAACCTACCAGGTGCTTGTGATATTGTGATATAAAATATAAATCTTTGGTTTGTGCCTCTGGTTCCTGGCAAACATCTCCTAAAACCCTTGGGAATTGCTGGAGGGAAAAATGCCTTTTGTTCATTAATGAGATGACTGGAGGCTGGGGCTCCTGGATAGCCTCAGAATGGGGGTGGATTGCTAGGGGAACCAACCTAGCAATCCTGGTGGTTAGAGGGTTGGAATTTTCAGCCCCACCCCCATGTCCTGGGAGAGGAGAGGGGCTGAAGGTTGAGTTGATCACCAATGACCAATGATTTAATCAATTATTCCTATGTAATAAAGCCTCCATAAAAACACAAGAGGATTGGGTCCAGGAAGTTTCCAGATTGGTGAACAAGAACATATCATTTATAGGGACAGTGGCACAGCCCAACTCCATGGGGATGGAAAGTTCTGTGCTCAGGTCCCTTCCAGACCTTGCTTTATGTATCTCTTCATCTGGCTGTTCATTTGTATCCTTTAAAATATCTTTTGTAATAAATGGATAAACGTAGGTAAAGTGTTTCGCTGAGTTCTGTGAGTTGCTCTAGCAAATTAATTAAATCCGAGGAGAGTTGTAGGAACCCCAATTTATAACCAGTTGGTCAGAAGTGCCAGTCACAACTTGGGATGTGCAATTGGCATCTGAGGTGGGGAGGGCAGTCTTGTGGGACTGAACCCTTAATCTGTGTGATCTGACGTTATCTCGAGGTAGACAATGTCTAAATTATAGGACACCCAGTTGGTGTCCGCTGGAGAATCTGGTGTCAGAAGTGTTGGGTTGAATGACTGTGTTAGAGAGTAGACAGAAAGAACAGTTTGTTTTTTTCCTTTGGAGTGCCCAATAAACATTTGTTTTTTAAATCAGTGAATCAAAGAATTTGTAGATGAATTTCTTTGAGTCCTCCTCACCTGGTCCTGCTTGAGCAATGACTTATTGCTGTTTCTTCCTGTTCTGGGGCTTGCCCCTTCCCAGTCGAGATGCTCCAGCATTCAGAATCAAGCCAACATTTATTTCTTTTCACTGATCTTTACTAATTTCAGAGTTGAACATATTTTAATCAGAGGTCAGATCAGCTCTTTGCAGAGAGGAATTTCTACCACCCTCTTTCAAATGTACATCCAAAAGCACAGTTCACATGAAGACTCGGGCAAAAAATGCTCTTCTGGCTTGCTTCCAGGTCAAGAATCTCATTCTGGGAAGAGTCCCATGTAAGCCTGAAATCTGATGCAGCTTGTCAAAAAATGTCATTCAGATCTAGTGCTGCTTTAGCATGAAGTCTGCAGAAGTTGTGATTATACTGGCTGTCTGAACATTAATTTTCACAATTCCGTAATAGAAGCCAAAGAAAAATAACTCAGAAAAATAAGGGAAGAAAAAGCAAGAAATAATGTCAACATAGGCAATGTAAATGGAGTTCAGCTACTTAGAGGGTGTTTAGCAATTGCTGCCTGGGCACTAAGGTAGCTTAGGATGAACGTGTTCCAGCATCGCCCTGAAAGAAGGAAGCACAAGACTAGGGCCAAGTTACCAATCTATTTTCCAATGGCAAACTGCTCCTCTGGGTGGACACCAAGCAAATAATTTCTCAAGATGGCCAGCAGCAGTGGAAAAAGGAACAAGATGGTGGCATTATATTTTTACCAATAAGCCACAGCATGAAGTTTGCTTGGAGCTCACAGATGGATTGTTCTTCATCCTCAACCCAACCCCCATGGTAGGAGAAGTCTGATCTGATTGCACCAAGTAGTATACATTTTCTTCTCTCTGTCTTCATTCTCTTGCCAGACCAGCACTTTGCAGGACTTAGCTAAAATTCTTGGTGGGCTCTCTGGAGCCAAAGTGTTAGTTAACTCAAAATAGGTGAACCTCGGGCAGTTCTGTTCATTTCCCACATCCCAGGCCAGGGGAAAGGAGAGACTCGGTGTTCAGCTGAGAACGGAATCTCATCACCTAGAAGAGAGGAAGGAGGAGAGAACAGAGGCATAAAAGAGACGATCAACAGCCCAAGGCCACAGGTGGGCGGGTATGGTTCAGGCGAACAAAACTGTGTTCAAATCTCGTCTTTGCTATTTGCCACCTCTGTGACTTTCGAGAAGTTGCTTATCCCTCTGCAGCTCACTTTCCCTTTCCACAAAATGGGACAGTAGTGTCCACTTTGGGTTTTGTTGTAAGGAAAGTACAGGGCATTGCACAGAGTGACCCTCAGTGAACAGCTGTCTGTCGTTACTGTCATTCCTTCCTTTAGACCGGGCTCACCTGCTCTTCTAGTCATGTGTGCCATCTACACACCCTAGACACCACTGCTGTCATAGGGCACTGGGCATCAGCCGAGGAGTCAGAAAGACCACCACCCACACCATATATCTCCCAGACCAGCCTGGTGAATGGGGCCTAAAATTCTAATCTTTGGAGATAACCCAGTGAGCAGCAAGATTCCTCCTCTGTTACCCAGTCCTCATTTAATGAAGATATATTATCCAAGAGCATGTACTAACGTCTTAAAACCAAGATTCTTAAACCAGTGCATTACACAATCATGTTTTTTTCTCTCATTTTCTCTCTCATTTAAGAGGAGAAGCATGCTTTTCTGGTCACTCTTAGACAGTACGAGGTGCCCTGATCACTAAGTCCTGAGTGCAGTCTCACTTGGTGCTAAGATTATCCAAAGGCCAAAGCTTCGGCCTGCACTCATATTTGCCACCCGACCATCCTCAACTTTGGAAGAACATGGGGGAAGGAGGCCAGCATCTTTCTTTCTCCATCCTCCCTCCCTCCCCCACTGCCTACATGTTCCTTCTCACTCAGGGCCCTATCTATATCTGGTCCATACAGATTCTCTGGCTCTGGAATATTCTGGGGATTCAAGCAAATCCCATATGAGCTCTAAGCAGCCCATCTCTCACCCTTCAGATTCAGTCTCTGTGGACCACTGCCAAGCCCCAGCTGCCTTGTAAAGCTCCTGTCACCAGGTTAGAGGGAAGCTCTTGTCACCTCTCCAGGGGTGGAGAGGGGATGAGATTCAAAGTACAGCCCTCTCCAAAGGAATTCTCTCCACACATCCTCTCTCCTAGCTCTTTTATATCTTCACTATGGGGGAACCATCTGAGTCACTTAGATTCCCAAAGGAAATTTCTGCATTGTGGTCCGCAACAACTCACTCTATCATTTGATATCTAGTGTGTCTTGGGGCCTCAGTTGAAATTTCCAGTTTAACATCTTGTTGCATAAAGCTATTCCCAAGGGCACCGTGATAAATGCGATGCATCTTCTTGGAGCATGAATTTTGGTCACAGATTTGTGGTGAGAAGGACGGGTGTTGAAGGGAGTATGTGCAGGGCAGGGGGTATGAATACATGAACCACTGAGACATTCAAATAAAAAAATTAAAACAGATTACCTTGTGGAGGAGAAAGCAAAATTGAATGCACATTAAAGTGAAACATGAGACTTTGGAGAAATGTCTTATTTGTGGTGGCTTTTTGAGCAAAGTCTCCAGCCCACCCCCCACTGTCCTTCACCACTAGGAGGAAATGGTCACACTTCTCTCCCATTAGGAGAGTGCAGGGGGGTGGGGGTGGGTGGGAGGAGGCATGTTTTGTAGCTCTGCATGAAGACATTATCAGCTATCTACTAATTGCAGCGGAGATAGTAATCAAGTCACTCAGAAGCTGCAACAACCTACTGAAATTCATTATCACATTTTTGGCAGACTTATATATTAAATTATCGGGGATGAGGAAACAGAACAATAACGTGTTGCTTTGTGTTTTCTGGCAAAACAAAGGGAGTAAGTATAGAGCAGAAAAAACCTCTTAGAGCTGTGCTGTCCAGTGTAGTACCCTCCGGCCACATGTGACTTACTGAGCCCTTAAAATGTGGTAAGTCCAACTGAGTTGCATAAAATACAACCTGGATTTAGAATACCTAGTATTAAGAAAAGGGGGTGGGGTGGGATTTCATGAATAAGTTTCATATTGACTACATGTTGAAGTGATAATATTTTGGCTATATCGAGTTAAATAAAGTATTATTAAAATTAATTTTACCTTTAAAAACACTTTTAAAGATATGGCTACTAGAAAATTTTAAATCACATATGTGGCTGGCATTTGTGACTTGCATTCCACTGTTATTACACAACTATCTTTAGATCATCTAATTCAATGATGGGCAAACTATGGCCCGTGGGTCAAATTTAGCTCACTGTCTGTTTTTGTAAATAAAGTGATACCCATTTCTTTGCATATTACATAGAATGTTTTCATGCTTTAATGGCAGAGTCAAGTTGTTACAAAAGAAACTGTCTGGGCTGCAAAGCCTGACATAGTTAGCTTTCTCTACAAACTAGAAAAAGTTTGCAGACCCCCGATAATTCAACTGTCTATATTTCCCAGGTGAGAAAGCATAGCCCAGAGAGGGTAAATATTTTAACCAAGGGCACAGGAACATGCCAGGACAGGGCTTCACCCCATCCCTGCTCCTTGCACTAGATCCCTGCTCCTTGTGCCTCAGTTTACCTGATGGGGCTGAGATGGAGGAAGACATTCCATGAATGAGGGTGGGCTCAGCCTCCACCTCATAGTGAAATACTCATCTCCATCCCACGGCACAGGAGGGCGCTGAAGAGCGCAAGGCGCAGAGAAGAAGCCTGGAGCCCACCTTGGCGGGGACAGGAGGTGGGAATTCTGCACTAACCTTCCTACTATACTATTATGTTACACATTATTTCAGAAATATCTTCATTGGGTCATAACTTAATACTATCTCCACTACATTTTAGAGAGCTGATACAAAAAAACTCCATTTAAAGAATATTGCTGAATCTTTTGCAAAAGTCCTTTGCAAAGATACTGGCCATTATATTACTCAATGGTCTTTAATAAGGATAAACCCCATGATACATTCCTCCTAGGACTTTGTGCCAGGAAAAATGTTGTCTCTTCATATGGACTTGCATAGGTTTTTTATTTATATAATGAGAACTCTATAACCCAACATGTTGCTGTTTTGTGTTGGCTGTTGGGATGATTAGAGCTAAAATCTGTGCTTAATTTCAGTTACCAGCTCATCCAAGGTCTGTTACATCTATACAATTCCTTCAGTCTCACTGAGCTTTAAACTTTTATATCAGTTGTTCAGGCTTAGTAACCCGTTTCTTTTCACACTTACTATGCTATGTCCTTTGTGCTCTTTCAACAAGTATTTTCAGGGTCAACTGTGAGCCACACCCTTGAAATACAAAAAAGAAATAATTTCTGTTTTCAAGGGATTTACAATAGGAATGTTAAAGAGAAGAAAAACATTTACCCACCAGACATGTATATGATCAATAGTGGCAGCCAACATTTTGAGTGATACCCCGTATAGTGTGGTTTTATGAAGTCCTGAAAGCTTTCCCTAGTACCCAAATATTACTTTCCTACAGGATGGTAGATACATGATTTATATATGGCAACTCCCAATTTCTGTGCCCAGAGCAGACATCACTAATATACCACAGCATTATTTTTTGCTAAACTATTGTATTCAGGTTGTGGCATGAAGCACTCAGCCACTGCCGATCAGTCAGAAAGTGATCTAGAATAAAATCTATATGCCATAAATAGAAAAAAATCCACAAATAAAGAATAATTTATTGGTGTAGAATTGCTGCTTCCTATTAAAGAGTAAATAACTGTGAGAGAAGCAAAACTAGATAAAAAGTAATATCAGCCATTAACACTTTAGTATAAATTAAGTTACTTTTTAAACTCCCCCCCCACCCCCAGTAGCAGGCTCACATATGTAGTTTGGTTTATTGTAAAACATTGGCCACCAGAGGCTGGTAAAGAAGCAGAAGTGAAAGACTTAAGGAGGGTTCAGAACAAACTTTCCCTACTGCACTATTTTTCATATTACTCATATTTCACCTGGATAATAACGAATCCCTAAACTCTCTCCTTGGCCAATAAGGGCAGGATTTTCATCTTGTCCTGCCACCTCATTCCACTTCCCTCTGCTTTCTGTCTCGTTTTTCATTATACATTCCTCCTAAACGCAACATTCCTGAACACATGTGTATTTAAAGGAGATTAATCATTCAAATACCACAATTAGTTCAAGAATTGTGTCTTTTTGAGATGGAATGAGCTAATTAATTTTTTTTTCTCCCAGGGAACCTGCTCTCAGATGTGAGCTAATTAGTGAGTTGCGCATCAAAGGAAGTGAAGTGTATCTTGTAAATAGGATTTCATTTAAAACAGATCAAAGGAAGATGTACCGAATCACTCCCCCATCCTCTGATTTCTGCAAGCATTGGGCATATGGTGAAGAGAATAATAAGTCGCCAGCATGATAAACGTAGTTCCAAAAGAACGAATGTGATGCCCAAGTCAAATATTAATTAGGAGAGAGAGTCAAATATATCCAGGGATGGAATTTTATTTTGGGGGACTTTTACAGTTGGGTTTCTGATGTAGACCAGGAGGGAAGTGATCTGTGTTTGTGATCGAGTCTACATCTAAACCTGCAGGGTTAGCAACAAGGTTTCTAGAATTGCTTCTCTCTGACAGGCTGGCTGTGTGACCTTGGGCAAGTTGCTTAACCTCTCTGAGCTCACATTTCTCATCTGCAATATATGAATGCCAGTCCCTTCTCTACCCACCTCCCAACAGACTTGTGAAGATAATTAATGTAACAAATATTTGGAAAAAAAATCTAAAATGGCTATACAAGTGTGAAGCATTTTTGGCATTATTAACAAGGTCTCCATAGGCAGAATAAATTAGAAGAAGAGGAAAGTTTCCCAGATGATTTTGGCCAAAATTCCAGCTCCTGAGGAAAACAGCATCCCAGTGGGCTGCCTCTACAGAACAGATTTGCAGCATAATTGCTCAAATCTCCTTTCTCCTGTGATTACAGTTAGAAATTAGCTTCCAAAGAAGAAACAACTCAAACTAAGAAAGAAGAGGAAAAGGTCTTTTTGTTTTCTTTTGAAGTTCCAGATTTCTGAACATGGCAGATATTGCAAGACCAATCTTATTCGTCCTAAATGTTTAGTCACCTGTCCCTCAGCCTAGAAGTACAAGTTGGGCCAAAGCAGCTGGTGATTGGCAGGAAGAAAGGAATTTTGCCTTAAATTTAAGATGCAAACTAATGTAAAGGAAATCAATAAATACATTTTTGCTACAAAAATAGCTTCATGCCATTTTTTTTTTGGTGGTGGTTGTTGAATGGTAAGAATTTCAAGGTGGATTGGGAAGTTGGTAGGATATTCCCTAAAGAAAAGCCCTATGCAGAAAAACAAGGCCAACTTATTCCTGCAAATAAGAGCAGGAAGACAGATAAAAAGGTGCACTTTGATCTGGTGGTGGTCAGTGACTCAGGGAGAGCTGGCGAGGAAGGAGGTAGCTGTAGGTAGCACTGGGGAGGCCTCAGTCGCTTTTTGCATATGTTATAACTGGTGACAATATAAACCCAGAGCTGAGGACCAGGTCCACGAACACCAAAGTCATGAGAGGGGTCTCTTTCTTTTCCCAACCTCACCAATCTGAGAAGACGCACCTCTTGCCATGAAGAAGAGCAAATAACAGAGAAAAGGAAGCCTGGAAGCAATCCTCCCAGTGCTTCAGACAAGGCAGAAGGTCCAAGCAGGAGCAGGGCTGGTGGGAGAGGCTGGTGAGTCCTGTGCTGAACAGTGGCACTTCAGGCACATTGGCACCAGGCAGAGGCAATATTTTTTTTTAACTTTATTTTTTTCTGTCAAGGTAAAATTCACACAATATAAAATTAACCATCTTAAAGTGTACATTCAGTGGTGGTATGGGTCAAATTTGTTGCCCAGAAGTTCTTGTTCTGGAAACTTGACCCCCATTGTAGACAGTGTGAAGAGGGTGGGAAATCCAATTATGGTATTTGAAAGGTGGGGCCTTTGAGAGGTGATTGGATGGTGCCCTCATGAATGGATTAATCCACTCAAGAAGGAATGGGTTATCATGGGCATGGTTCTGAGGGATTAATAAGGACAGTGAGTGAGAAGGTTAGCTCTCTTGCTCAGGCCATTCTTGTCACGTGACACGCTGTGTCATCACGAGACCATGTAGAGAGCTTCCACCCAGAAGAAGGCCCTCCCCAGATGTGGCCCCTGGACAGTGGACTTCCCAGCTTCCAAAACTGTAAGAAATAATGATCATTTCTTTATAAATTACCCAGTTCCAGATATTCTGCTATAAGCGACAAAGAAAGGACTAACACAGTGGCATTGAGTGCATTCAGGATGTTGTGCAAAAATCAGCTCTATCTAGTTCCCAAACATTTCCATCCCCCCAAAGGAGACTCTATACACATTAAGCAGTCACTTTTCATTCCACTCACCCTGGAGGCAATAATTTTATTGGGAGGCTTTCTGTTGCCCCCCAAATCACACTCAGGGCTCATTAGATGCCTTTTTCAAGTCTGGTTGCAAACCCACCTCCCATGTGTCTGTGTAGACATAGCATTTGCATCTCTGGGCACAGAGGTGAAGGTGGTTTAGGCAACAGGAGACTCCCAAGACCATGTGCCCAGTGCTGTCACAGGTGCCTTTTCCCAAAGGACACATCTCTGATAGAGGCATGCCAGGCCTTTGAAGAGGAGTCCAGAGGTGTTAGGTGAGTAACATTCACAGCATGTTTAAAGCTGGCTCTGGATCCAGCACAGGAGCGGAAGCATTTGTTTTGACCATGAACAAGTTTTCAGCTGGATACAAGCCCTTTGCTCCAAATCAGTGCTTCAGGTGATTCCTGCAAGCTTCTTGAGGGACTCAACAGGGTTGTTTCTCTCATTACATGCCCACAAGGCCAACACGACGTAGCAGGAGTTGATCTGTGGAATCATTCACTAGGAGGGAAAGGCTCAGGAGGCTGTGGCAGCCAGCATGGTGGTCAGAGTCGGCGCTTGAGTCAGTCAAAGCTGGGGTGGGGTGGATTCTTGCCTCTGCCTTGTGTACTAGCCTCTCGGTTTTTCTGAGCTTCACTGTCCTCATTTGCAAAATAAATCTACAATAAGTTTTCACTTTTAGGGCCATGGTGAGTATTACATGAGCTAATAATAGATCTAATTTCATGCTTAATACAGCTTCTCCAATGTTGGAGGCCTACGCACACTGTAGGAAAAACATTGTCTCAGTTACAGAACTGAGAAAGAGGATCAGAGGGTACAAGACGTTGTTGGGAAAGTAAGGAAGGTTCTCAGATGCAGAAACAAGGCTATGGGGTCAGCTAGAAGATAATGGGGTGGTTTCAGGCCAACTTACAGGAAGAGGGATAGCACGTGTGTTTCTCGCTCCCCAAGTCCCAGCGATGAGACTCTCAAAGTCCTCTTCAAGCAGCTGGGGGCCAAAGAACAAGACTGATGGGTCTGTCCAAACAACCAGCCTTGCCCCTGGTCCCATGTGCCCTTGCAAAACTAAAAAGTGACCTTTCTCGGCTAGCCTCCTACAATAGGAATCAAATGTCCCACAGAGGCCCTGTCCCTTGGCATGCCAGTTGAAGCTCCCAGCCTGGGGTGTGAGAATAGAGTCTGTGTTAAGCACCAAGAGACAGATTCCCAAATACTGGGAGGAGCTTGCATTAAGAAGTGGAGTTACATTCCCCGCTCTGCATATCTGCAGTCCCTTGGGAGGCGGGACACAGTCTCTCACTCCATGTATGCCCCTGAATTCTTCCTACAGCAAGTTGAACAAATGTTGACATGAACCAGACTGTTCCTGCTTCACCGAAGTAGCTTGTTTTCTGGGGCTATGGTGCTCCCTGAAACTTGCCATGTTGGGGAAAGAAAAACATTCTATTCTGGAGCTATGATGGACTTAGTTAAGACAAGTCAAAGTTCTTTCTCATCTTTGTTAGGGAATTGCCTTTTGTCCTGATTGAACTCTGACAAATTTAGGTATGAACAGTTTTACCAAGTTAATTAAAAATATGGAGATGTAATAGCACTTAAATGTATACATGTGTGTAAATTTATATGTGACTTGGATATTTTCCCACTGTAGAATATCAACCAATTTTGCTGTTTTTTGTTGGAGAGTGATGTTTTGAGATGTATCAGGACTTAGTTCTTGGCCCCTGCAATCAACATGGATCAAACAGACATGGCCTGCCATTGCAGATGGCGTAAGCTTGGAGCATAACTAACTTAAACTTGGACGATGACAGAGTCAAGACTGAAGATCTCAACAGACCAGGACAATAGGCAAAAGGAGACCAGATAAAATGTAGTGAGTAAAAATATGTGCCAAACTTAGGTTAAGAAAAATCAACTAGAAAACATGGTCTAACAGTTCCCCTGAAAATGACCTGCAGAGAGAAAATAGATTCAGTTTTTATAGCAACTTTGGTCAATTTGCGCCAGCTGCCAGGAGCACTGATTTGAGTAGGATTTTGAAGTATTTTTCTGGACTCAATGGACAAGAAGGTTATGACTGATTATCAATGTCAGCTGTGGGCAAGGGATGGGAGGAACCAGTAGAGTTGAGGCCTTTTTGCCTTAAGTCAATGGTGAAACATTGCTGTTGTGCATGTGTATCTATAAAACATACTGTCTTTCTCTTGCCCAATATTCATTGACCGTTCTGGTAAGTGAAACTTGGTTTTCTTTGGATGTATATGCCTCCACCACTCTCAATGCAAATGATTTTGGTGTGGCTGACTCTACCCAGTTTGGTGTGGAGGAGAGAACCAGATTTGCCCAATCAGAACATCACATCCCCTCAGTCACAATAATTGTCTCCAGTATAATCCGGTGATCCCAGTAGAATCAATCAAATACAATTCTGGGATTTTTGTTAGAAATATTGGGGAAAAGGAAATCTCTCTATTTGGCATGGGTTTTGAGAGAATAAGTTCTAACCCTAGAGCTGCTTGGCAGTCTTTTTACCACTATGAGAGGAAAGACAGCCTGACAGTGGAACCAAATAGAGGTAGCAGAGAGAGTGAACCAAATAAAGACAGCAGAGAGAGTGAACTCTGGTGACACTATCTGAGCGATTAGATCCAACTATGCCTGAAGCCTAACTACTCTGATTTTTCATTTATTTGAAACAGATATTTTTTTCTTTTTGCTTAAGACATTTAGCATTTGTTTTTCTGACACTTTTAACCAAAGAATCCCTAATTAATATTTGTGATTTGATATAAGTAAAGAGACCACATTCAAGGAAGTGATGGTCTCACTGTCTTCTGTGCTGGTCACAAAGGTTAAGAAAGGGATTTCTATTGGAGGAGGGGAAGAGTATTATAATAGAAGCATTAATTGAATGCTCCCTATGTGCCAGGTGCTGTGCTCATTAAATCCTATTAACAACTCTATGTAGACATAGGAATTAACATTATCCCTCATGTTAAGATTAGAAAACTGAGGTTTAGAGAGGTTAAAAATTTCTCTAAGTTCCCATAATTGATAAGAAAAAGCCAGAATTGAATCTAAGACTGTCTGGCCCCAGATCCCATTTTCTTGACTTCAAAGCTGAACTCTGTGCTCCTCTTAACACTTTTCCAATGTGAAATTCAGAGACACATCCACTCTATCAATAAATATTTGTCTATCTAAAAAAGTTTTTCTATTTCCTCCAACACACACACACAGAGACACACGTGCATGCACATGCACATACATGTACACGCCCTTTCAAGAAAGGTGATATCTGATAGTAGGAGGTCCCATTTATTAATTGAGGCCAGTAATTAATTTAATATGAAAATTTGGGAGCAATAACACTGTGTGCCACAGTGGAATTGCTCTTCAAGATTAAAAAAAAATTGGGAAATTTTCAAAACAGGTATTTGCAGTACCCAGACTCCTTGGCTTCGTATTTTTCTAGAGAATGATCTAGAAGGATTTAGAAGTCAGGGTGCCTAGGTACTACAAATAAGAAATGGGAGGAGAGGGGTGCCCTCCACCCCTTCTCTCACTTCCCTTTGTTCCCTAATCTAACTTGGGAAGAACAGAGATAAAAGAATCTAAGAGATGAAGAATAAATATCTAAGGAATAGATAGTAGCCATTATTGCTGTCCAGCAAACATTGCTGGTTCTCCTACCAGGCACACGCAGAATTATATTTCCCTGCCTCCTTTGAAGTTAGGTGTGATGATGTGATTGGCTTCAGTCAATGACATGAGCAGAAGTGAGGAGAGGAAGGGATCATGGAAGTATATGTCAGGTTGGAGTCCTCCTCAGCTTCTCTCCCTGAATAAACAATTTTATTGAGCATTATTTCCCTGGCAACCTATTTTTGACATTTAGAGTGAGTGAGAAATAAACATCTGTCATGTTAAGGCTCTGAGAGTTGGGGAATATTTGTTACTGCAACATAACCTAACCTCTACAGACTGATACAGAACATTTCAATGTTGTTTACCATGGAAAACTCTCTTTATCATCTCCCCCATGAGATCCTCAGTTAATTCAGCATTGCCCACTAATCTTTTGATGCCAGGGGATTCCTTTGGGGAAGCTCCAGGGAGATGAAGTGACTGTTAATGTCTGGGTTTCATACACACCCATGTATGTATCTACTTTTGCCTGTGATTCTAGTCTGATATGTTTTCTTTACTACCTAGTATAACTTATAAGTGATTTTGTTCAATGTGGCCGCTAAATATTTGAGGACCCTGGAGAATATTGTATTATTTATAACAGTAGAGAAAATGGCCTTTGAATTTAAAATGTTTTGCAGAAAAGAGAAGAAAAACCTCATAAAACTAAACAGGAAAATTCAACAATTTACCTTAAGCATCAAACAGAATTACTTGAGGGAAATTTACTATCATTTTTTTGAAGGGTTTCAAACCAATTCTACAATTTAAAGCAATATTTTCTCATTTCCTTTAAATTTCACATTTCAACTTTCTTTCCTCTTCTCAGAAATACCTCTTATACCACTTATATAATGCCATTTTACATAAGTTCCTTTACATTTATCATTTCACTTGCTTCTGTAGATAACTCTCATTGGAGGTGGCCAAGACAGACATTTTCTTACTTCATATTTTCATATCCATTTTCTCATCTGCTCCACTAACAGGTCTATGAGGTAAGCAATGTACCTGTTAATATCCCCATTTGACAGACAGGGGCACTGAGCCTGAGAGAGACCAATTAACTTGCATGTGGCAATCAAGTGGTGCAGCAAGGACTAAAAACTAAATCTCTTGGTTCAGAGAACTAATAGAAAACACAAACAGGAAGACGAATATTATCATATATTTTTAAAACCTACTTTTGGGAAAAGACTGGAAATAAACATGAAAAACTAAATGAATTGTGTAAGAGAGCTGTGATTATGGGTAAATGCTTATTGTTTAAAACATTTTCTTTAATGTTTTTATAATGGTGGTTTAAATATGAATAAAAATTGGAAAAAGGAAATAGAAAATTTGCTGAGGTTGAGTAGAAAGTGGTCTTGTTTTACATATTTCTAATAGGAAGCGGACCTATTTCAGCTCAAATACAAGTATTTCTGGAGTTCAAGATTCAGCCCCTGTTTAAGTTTATACTTGTAAATCTGTCATTTTTTTAAAAAAAACAATAACTGATATACATAAATCACCTAGTGTGTCCTAGGGATTGGGTTAGGTACTTTACATGGATTATTTTATTGTTTCCTCCACAGCAATCTGATGATTTAGATACGATTATTAGTTCTATTTACAGATGAGAACACAGGCTCAGAGGTTAAGTAACTTGCTCACAGCTACATGGCTAGGAAGCTACAAAAACCAGGACTGGATCCCAGCCAACTTGACATCAGTATTCATGTTCATAATCACTGTGCTGTATAGTCTCCAAGCTGGTCTATTTGTCATTGTTAGGTAGGTCTGAAGATATAAAGCTTGCAATATTTCCTTGGAATATGGATCTGTCTTTTCCTCCTTACATCTACTTATGTTACCCTCTTCTCATGTCTGTTTAAGTTTATTTTATGTTCAGGATGAAAAGTAAGTGTCATCTCTGATGCCACCTCCTATTGATTAGCAGTGTCTGTCTGGAGTATGATATTGACAAGGATTCTAAGGCCACAAGAAAAATTGCCATGATTGATTTGAGGCATCTGCCGTGGGCACAGGAGGGAGAAATAGTGGCCAAGTGCAAGCAATTTGCCTGCCAGCATTTGGAGGTGGTTGGAAGGAAGCACATGGATTGCAGGCATAGGACCTCTGCTTTTTAATCCCAGAAGCCACTCGAGGGATATGGAAGCAATTTTAACTTCAAATCACTTACAGGTGTTGAGAGAGAAACCATGAGTGCCATTAGTGACAGGACCCTGGTCCATTACAGGACTTCCATTGCTTCTGCCACTTTATAGCAGCAAGATCTTCCTCTTTTTCTCTGTTGGCTTCATTTATTTTTCTGGCGACCATCCAGGATCTACCACATACCAAATATTATTCTAAGAAGTGAGGACAGAGCCGAGAACAAGATGAACAAGACCTCTCCTATCATGGAGCTTTTATTCTAGTGGGGAGAGGAGCAATAAACTAGCAAAGAAGCAAATCATTTAATATAATGTTTTAGTATTAAGTGCTGTAAAGAAATAAAGCAAATAATGAGATCCAGTGTCATAAGTCAGGGGTGGTGGTGGATACTTCAGGAAGGGGATGGTGAGCAGGGCCTGGCTGTCCCATTGTCATCTCTGCAGTGGCACTGACCTGTTTGCAGCTTCAGGCTCTCAGCTGCAGTTGTTGTACGTGAACATGCACAGTGTGGTACAGGGGATGCTTTGGTTCTCAGATCCTCTCACTTCTGCTTTGTGGGCTCTGAATGGCTTGCTGGAGCCAATACCTTCGTGTCTCCTGTCTCTGCCTGTAGTGTTCCCCTCACTGCTCCATCTCATGAGCAAGACTCATCATTCTTCAAGATCCAGGTGCAGTTATCCCCAACCCACCTGAGCAGAGTTAGGTTTCTCTTCCTGAGTTGCCACGACCCTCTGGACATTGCTTATTCGGTGTTCCAGTGACAGCCGCTTGGATCACCAGCTTTCTGACACTGAGGCCTCATCCAGTCATTTCCAGCTTCACCTACCCCAGGAATTAGTGTTGGAGCGCATGTTTCAGGTTCCTTTGTAGCTCCAATGCCTAATCAAAGCTTGGTACATGGTAGAAACTCAACAGCTATGCTCTGAAGGAGAGGATGGCTGGATCGGTGTGTTCACGGATCTGCTGAATGTTCTCCTCTCAGCCTTCCACAGGTTGCTTTAGCTCTCTGAGCTAAAGTTTTCTCATTAATAAAGTAGAGATAAAACCACGCAATTCAAAGGATGGTTATGAGGATTAAATGAGATGATTCATGTAACATAATTTTTAAAATATCTGACACAAAGTTAGCCTTCAATAAATGAGAGTTATTAATAGTAAGTTTCAAACTGAGTAGTTAATGATTGTAGTAGCAGAAGTTTAGCTGATAGTTAATACAATATGGATGAATGGAAGGATGGGTGGGTCCTTCTGCTCTTGTGATAGTACCAGACTAGGAATGACTGCCGTGTTCTGAATTCCTCTGGCTTCGTGTTCTCCTTGACTGTGAACTACTTAGCACCCCTTCTGTCTCCGAGTTTTGCCTTAGGGACTCTGATTGGGGTTGAAAAGCTTGTTATTTTAACTCATCACTACCATGGCTTTGGGTGACATCCAGAAAATTATCACATATGGGACTTCCATCTATGTCATATACAGCTGTACTGCTTTTATTCCTTCCATTTGCCTTCTCTTTTTCTCATCTACACATTAATAACTAGTCATCTGTGTGAAACTTAATGCTTCATAAATGTTATAAGCCTTTACACAGCACCGACTGGGAGGGGTACAGTGAAAATAATTTATTTGGTATTTTAAATCTGGTATCTCAACATTATCCTTGTGTTTTTCCCTGATGGTTTGAATATTTAGGCCCAGCACCCAAGGCTTTGCCAAGCAAATTGTAATTGATGTGTGGAGTTTAAAAGGGAAGAATAAGATGTTTCTTACTGTGCTAACTTGTATCTCTGCATGCCTTAGAATAAATCACGCCTGGAGCTGCAGGGCCATCCCAGCTTTATGCCTACTGATCTGTGACAGGAGCTTGGGCCTTTCCCTGAGCCTGTGTTATTCCCAACCTGCTGGCTGCAGAGCCCAGCTGACTTCTGCTCATGAGGGACAAGAAACAGCAAGACAGCCTCTGCCTCTGACATCTCTGACATTGTCACCTTCCTGCCTGGGAGGCCGAGTTGTGGCAGCACCTGATGTGGGTTGTAGGACTGATCACCAGGTCCCTGAACACCAAGGCAGAGGCCAAGAAACACAAGGCTTACAGCCTTTGGTACCCTTCCTGTTTCCAGAGCAGGAGGTTAAATCAGGAGCTAGGTCAAGCACTAGGAAGCACATAGAAGTTGAATGGAAAGGCACACTCACACACACACACGCATGAGTACACACACGTATGTGCACACACAAATTATGCTGCTGTTAAAACTATGCTTTCAAAAATACTTAACATAGGGGAATGCTTATGATATAGTGTTAAGTGAAAAAGGAAAGATAAGAAACATACATATACAAGTTTCTACAATGCTCTAATATTATTGTGTAAATTCTTATTGTTTATGGCAAAGCAGTAAGACAAGGGACAATCAGAATGAGAGATGGTGGGAGGCAGAGTGTTTTTGGCAAGTTGCAAAGGATAGGAACCCAGCTCAAACTGGCTAAATAACAAACTGAAGTATTGGGTCATTTAGCTAGGAATCCAGGAGCCCTACGTTCAGACATGGCTAGATTCAAGGGCTCCAGTATTATCCTGGGGACCTATGTCTCCCTCCTCCTCCTCCTCCTCCTCCTCTTCCTTGATTGGTATTGTGAGAGGCAGCAGAGCGGAATGATTGTGAGCATGGACTCAGGAGCCAGGCTGCCTGGGTTCACATTGTGCCTCCCCACTTAGTAGCTTTTTAAACTTTGAACTACTTAACCCCTCAGTGTCTCAGTTTCTTTATCTGTGAAATAGGGACAATAACAGCAATAATCATTATAACCATGATAACAGTCATCATAGTCATAAGAATTATAAAGATTAAATGACTTAATACTGTAAAGCACTTAGAATAGTTCTTGGCTATACGGATAACACTCAATAAATGTCTCTGTCCTCACCACCACCACCACCATCATCACTTGTCTTGTTGACTTTGTTGATTTTGCACATAAGATCATACCAAGTGACAGAATGGCTACCAGGAGCAGTACACCTACAACCTTCAAGCTTAGCAACCTCAAAAGAAAGAGAATTTTTCTTTGTGTTCAAATATCAATCCCGGGAGACTCTAACTGGTCTCATTTGGTTCTGGGCCCAAACTTGAACCAGTCACTGGGACCTAGGAAGTGGGGTACCCAGATTGGCTAGTCTGGGTCACAGGTCTTTTTCTGTGGTGGGGCTCAGATACCATGACTGCCATCCCCACCAGGGTCTCAGAGGATGAAAGAAGAGTTTCCCCAGAGAAAAAAAGAAGACTGGGAGCAGGCAGTCAAAAAATTATTGCTACCAAAGATTGCTACCAAAGAGTGCTTTCTCAAATTCACATTTTTAAACCTCTTGCTGTCACAGAAACCAGTGACTGAATTTTTAAAGCATGGCCTCAACTTGGATTCATAGGCCCATGACTTGTAGCAGAGAAATGGACTCTGGCCCAGGGTAGGTTATCAAATGCAGGCTGGGGCAGAATGGGCAAGTATGTGTAATTCTGCTCAATCCACCCTGTGCCCTCTAGGAAGATGGGCACTTGGCACCTAGATATCTGGAATGGATACAGGTACTTGTTTACCAGAATTAAGCTGTTACAGTTTGGACAAAGGCAGTGGAAATAAAAGAATGAACTTGAAATTGTCAACTATTTTAATAGCTCCTCATTTCATCCCAAGTTCAAGGGCAGGAAAGATTTGGCAGACAGTGTGTGTTGAATTATCCCCTGCAGCCCTGGATGAATGTGAATGTCTGTTGTAGTGTGGAGCTGTTAGGACTTGAAGCTAATGTAATATACTTTATCTATGCATGTATCAATTTATGACTTGCATAATCATACAATATCACCTTCCCTTTGGAATTACAAGAACCTCATACCAATACCAGATATACCACCTACTGGTGAACTTGGCCTCTTCACTTATCCTATATGCATGGTGGGTTGACTGCAAACAGAATCAGAAGTGGGATCTGGAGCCCCAGCTGTGCTCCTCAGTACTATGTGGGACCCAAGGAAAAGCATTTTGTGCTAAAAATTATTGCACTTGCATGAGGATTGGTAAACATCAGAAGAAATGCTTGCATCATCTCTGTCTCATCCACGTGTATTGCTTTAGTTGTAAGACATTAAAACTTTCATTATCCAGGATACTGCAGCTGTTGAACAGTGTCACTGGGCAGGCAGTGCCTCTGATACTTGTAATGCTATTTGTTGCCATCAAACACTATTTCTGGTTGTCTTCAGGTTGTGAACTATTCATGTATTCATTCATTCATTCATTTATTCATTCATTTATTCAGTACATGCTGATTACTTACCATGAGCCAGCACTCTGGTAGAAAACGGCTATCACTTTGAACAAGACACCACTCCTGCTGACCCAGAGATCACAGGCTGGTGGGAAGACCTACAATCAAGTGAAGGGCTGTGTATAGACCAGCTGCAGCCGTCCTGGGGCATCCTGCTGGCTAACCTTCTGACTCTTCTTCAAATGCTTGTCCAACATTCATTTGGGGGAGATGCTGAAATCGGTGTAGATGAGGGGTGGGGAAGGAGCATGAGAAGGGATGGGAAAGGCAGGATCAGTTTTGTGCTTTAAGAAATTTCTTTGAATTGGAGTCAGGGCAAGGCTGGAATAAGAGATACTAGTCAGGAAGCCACTGCTGTCAATCGAAGAGAGATTTCAGCGTCACGAACCAAAGCAAATGGGCAGCTAAGAGAGATAAGAAGGTTGACTCAACCGGACTTAGGAATGGGGAGAGAGGAAAGAAGATAGTGCCCACTTTTTCCTCTATGACCAAGTGTTTGAATGAGCACATTCAACGTGATGGAAATACGTGATGAAGAGCAGGCTGGGAACAGTGGGAAATGGAGGCAAGATGAAGCCACAAAGGCCACCCACCATCATGTGGTACCTCATGTCCTTTTCTTAGCAGGCCCTGGTGGCAGCACTGCTCAAGGAATGTTAAAGTGAAGCCTGGCAATTCCCACTTGTTGACGTGAAAAGACTGAAGACAACTGTTTTGTAAGCAAAACATGCTCACTCTAAGTTCACCAAGCGTTTCTGAAGGTGCATTTGCAAGCTGGTGAGTCAGTAACAAAGGCCCTGGGCCTCACCATGCATTTGCAATATTTCCAAACCTAGTAGAAAATCTGCACAGTGTTTTAGTGATAAACATAATCAGCTCAAACAACCAATTTGTCATGCAGTAATCTGTGTAAATTACCATAGCAAGAATATTTTCTATCATTTGCATGGTTTAGTGGAAAGCATTTTTGTCTATTATTTAATCCCTTGGGCCTCAGAGAATTGTTTTACAGTGATCTAATAAGCAGAAGCCAAGATTATTTATAGTACTTATTAGAAATAATACCTCCTTGTTCTCTCCTTGGCTTGGAGGCTGAAATAATGGGGGAAGAAAGCAAGACTGGAGATTCTTAAGAAGATTGGAGGACACGGGAGTCAACGTATAACTTTAAAATCACTTACATTTCTTAGGCCTTTTCAGATTCGTGTATTAATTTCAAATATGGGCATTAAAATAAGGAGCAAAAATATATTCTAAATCAGTGGGTCCTAACTCTTACAGGTGTCAGACCCTTTTGAGAATCTTATAAAAATTATGAAACTTCCCCCTAGAAGAACTCACTTGCATGAGTTTGCATGTTGCATATGACACAGTGAGGGCTCCTGGGTTGCCTAATGTCCATCTGTGGACTCCAGGTCAAGGACATCTACTGCGAAGTTTCATGACTTCTTATTTCCATTTTTCTCCATTTTAATTTTTGGGAATGAAGACAATGAACAACGTGGCTCTCTTTGTTGTGTACATAATACAAACTTCTAGTTTGCCCCAAAATTAATTCACAGCAGCCTAAAGGATCAGCACACAAGTGAGAACCCAGAAGGAAGCAAGATTAGAGACTACAGGAAAACCACACTCTATAGCTGGTGCATTCAATTCAAAGAGAGTCACTCTGGTGCCCTCTAGGAACCCATTAACTCTTGTTTTTTCACAAAATTTTAATAAGCTCAGCTGTCTGCTTTCCTAGCTGCCAGAAAATCAAAAGATGGAAGATGGGCTGCTATAGACAGGCCTACTGATCACCTCGAGAATTCAGCTTGTTGAGGGATGGACAGAAAGGAAAGAAGAAAAAAAATCCCTCAACTTATTTATCGAGGGCCTACTCTAAGCCTGACATTGAGCTAGGCACTGTGCATAGAAAGATGAATGATTTCACATTTGATTTAGGAATTGGGGATTGGTGAGAAAGAAACAAATAATTACAATGCAACATAGTAAATATTCCAGAAAAGATATGTGCAAATTGCTACATTCATAATGAAGGAAGAAATATCAGTCTCTGCCTTTGGAGCGGAAGAAGACTTTAGAGTAAAGGGAGTATCAGAGATGGGGTTAAAGGGTAAGTAAGAGTCGACCAGGCAGTTTTAGGAATGAATGAATTTTAGAGCAGGACAGGGAGGTGTATATGGGCAGGTATGAATAGGCAGGTGCAGAAGGGCAGAGGTGGCTGGACAGGTGAGTATGGGCAGATGTGGAGGGATAGGTGTGAATGGGGCCAGAGTGAACTGGTGTCAGGAGTGGAGGAAGACTTGCTGACAAGGAGATTGGTGTCATTCTGTGACAGTGATTGAATGCTATGCCCACCGGTTTGGGCTTTTCCCAACAGGCAACAGAGAATTTTCTCAGAGTAAGAGCCTGAGGGAATCAGATTTGGTTTGTGAAAGACAATGCGAGCAGCCATTTGGAGGATGGACTAGAGCTGGTATTGACTAAACTGGCATAGAAAGCAGTTAGAAAACTATGACCATGGCCTGAGGGAAAGATGATGATGACCTGGACTGAGCAGGGTCAGTGAAGATAAATGGAGAAGTGTGTGTGTGTGTACCAGAGGCAGAGAGAGGGACAGAGAAAGAGAGGCATAACTGTGTACATACGAGCATTGTATATATGTATGCTGCTTGAAAGATTTTTATAAACTGAGATCTTCAGGTCTTGGTGAAGGGTGAGAAAGAGGAAGGAAGCAAGCATGTAATAAATCACTTATTCCATTACATGTAAAAGCACCAAATTTATATCCTACTCCAACTTCACAAATTCAGCTCTTTCTCAGTTTAGGAGATTATTTGGGTGGGCTATGTCTCAGGTTTGCCTTTGAAATATACACAAAAACTGCAGTTATTAAATGCTAAACCATGGGTTTCCCATGTCAGAATCTCCCAAGGTCTTGGTTAAAAACAGATTCCTGGGACCTTACCCTAGATCTACTAAATCTCTCTGGGTGGGGGTCAGAGAATCCATAGTTTTAACCAGCTGGTCAGATGACTCTGCTGGGCAGCTGTGGTTGGGAACCACTACTTTAAACCACTCAACTACCCGTCAAGTTGAAAACGGGTATATAAATACTCAGTAGAGCAAACCATTCATGCACCATTCAAGCAATGCATATGCTACTTACATTTTCACTATGTAAAGAGATACAAGGCCCTCCATTTGATACCACTTGGGGGATCATCTCAGAATAACTGCATATGCTTAAGAATAATCCATTGCATTCCATTAAGCATATTCCTTAACTAAGTCTCTTCAGTATTTTACCCTCAGCCTAACGCTTTGACAAATAGCAATGAGTAACAGGCCAAACCAAGGCTAAGCAGCCCGCAGAAAATCACCAGCTGTGGGTCCTGTTGCTTTTTCTCTTTACTTCTCGCCCTAGGTGAGCTCATGCTGTCCCATTGCTTAAATACCGTCTCTATGCCGATGACTCACAAATTTTTATCTTCAGGCCTCTCATCTGCATTTCAGGGTCATGTATCCAGCTGTCTCCCTGTCATTTCTACCTGGAGTCTCACACGAATCTCAATTCTAAGGAGGACAAAAAGTACTGAACTCTTAAATCATTTACCCAACCTCCTCTTCCCCAATCTCAGTCTTCCCAACCTCAGCAAACGGTACCACCATTCACTGGTCCCTCTGACCAAAAATCTTTAACCACTGCCTCCAGCATTGAATCTATTTCTAAATCCTGTCAATTTCACCTCCCCAATCTGCCCAGGACTCTCCACCTCCACTGACATAAACTTGATCCAACCTACTGCCTTCCGAATGGACTATTTCTCCTCCAAGCCACCCTCACCACAGTGGCTACAGTACTCTTTAAAAGTTACATTATATCACATTCCTGCTTAAAACCCTCCAGTGGCATTCCAGTAGACTCAGAGTCATATCCATCTGAATTCTAAGGTTCTGGGTAAAACAACCCTCCCTCCTCTTCCAGCTCCTCCAGGCCCTGTGTCCCTCCATCTCCACTCTCCCATCAAACAGCCCTTCCTCCAGGTCGGGGAACACACCCAATGTGTCCCCCTTGCAGGGCCATCACTCCCTTTATCCCCCCCCCCCCCGCACCCCGCTGCCCTGCCCTGCCATGGAACTTCTCACCCAGCTAAATTCTTGTCCTCGAGTTCTGAACTAACCTCATCTTTTCTGAGAGGCCTGCCTTGACCATCTAAGCCAGGAGTTGGTATACTTTTTAAAATAAGGAGCCAAAGAGTAAGTATTTTAGGCTGTGTGGGCCATGAGGTGTCTGCCGTAACTACTCAACTTTAACTCTGCCACTGTAGCAAAAGCATTCATAGCCAATATGTCAATGGATAGGCATGGCTGTGTTCCAACAAAACTTTATTTAAAAAAATAGGAAAGGGGCCAGATTTGGCCCCTCAGCTATGGTTTGCACATCTCTGATATAAGCCAAAGTATGACTTCTCTGTTATTCCTTTCCAGAGCTTCTCATAATTTATAAATATGCCTTCACTACCCGTCTCGTGCACTAGTCGGTTAGATCCGTGAGGAGAAGGGGGAACTTGGACTCCTCAGTATTTGCCAGAATATATAGTGCCTGGTACAGTGCTTGCCACACAGTGAGACCTCAGTAAACATTTGTTGGGTAAAAGAAAGGCAGAGGGAAAGGAAGGAAAAGAGCGTTTATTGCTTCTTGAAGCCCAGGCACTTTTTGTAAAAAGGCAGCAGCCATGACTGGCCCATATTTCTTAACTCCTTCTCTTTGTCAGTAGAGTTCCAGGGCGAATCCATTTACTGCTTTGTTGGTCCTTCCATGCAGCAGTGTTGACTGAGTCTCCCCTATATTTTGGGTTCCGTGCTAGAGAAACACAGCACCTTGGCTGGGCCCTTCTGGGTGTCCAGTACTGCAGGCTGAAGGCTCTTCCCAGATCTCTGTTCCTGAAGGCGTTCTTTCTGGTGTTTCTGTTCAGAGGTCAGGGTAAGATTCGAATCTTGTGACGTGAAATTGAGAGGTGAGAAGCAATTAGTATAGGGGGACTGCGGAGGCGCCCCTCAACCGGCAGGGAGCTCTGCCCCGTCTGTCCTTCCTGACTCATTACTGTAAAATAGCCCTTAACGTAATTCTTCGCTATTGCTCCACGTTGGCAGATGAAAAGCCAGTACTTGAGTACCCCGAAAGTTTAGCACCGGCATTGCTTTGAAAGAGACGCCTCCCCATGGATGCAAGTCTCATTTCACGTCTCTTTCTCCCCAGTCCCTCCCTCCTGCCCACCCTCCTCCAAACCGACTGAACACCAGTGAAGAACCCAGCGGAGAGCTGGGCAGTCACTACAGATCATCAACTAAAGAGCTCTTCAGCGGGCAGGACTGTGTTTACTAGACAACAAGACTGTTCCTGCCGGCTCCCGTTAAGTTTCATCAAAGCTGTGCCTAATTAAAATCTTCAATATAATTATGCTCCTCTGCATTACTAATTTTGATCGAAATTGATTTAATTTGGTGCAAGGAGAGATGTTCCTTTCACATGTGAAGTGAACCCACCCTGAGACTACGCTCTGCGTCCTGAGCCTTTTAGGACCCTCTTGTACAATCCGGATTGCCACCCCCCCCTCCACCTCCCCACCCCCACCCCCCACCCGCGTCACCACATTTGGTGAATTGCCCGCGGCTCAGGGAATTGGCAGTTGCTGCTCTGCCCACATCTGCAAGAGCTGTCCCCAAGCCACACTGAAGCTGACAGCTGTCTTCCCTCACCCATCTCTCCCTTCCTCCCAACCTCCCTTTCCTCCTCTGCTGTTGAAACGCCCCCATCTCGGGGAAAAATCACACCCAATCTGTCAGTGAAATATGAAGTTCTGGCAATCTGTTTCCACTCAGGATAGAAATTTTGGCCTGTTAGTGGCCCTGCGGAGAACTTTCCAAAGTCCTTCGTTCACAGATCCCCAAAGCAAACAGTTCTCACGCAGCAGGAGGCTTTCTACCCGCCTTCATGGTCACAGGCACTGCCCAACCCTGGCTTCCCAACATTTCTTTCTCCCTTCCAGGGTCCTTCCTGAAATCGTACACAGCTACAAGACCTGACATCACTCAGACAACCCCCTCCACCGTGTACACCTTCCTCCCTGCCTCCACCAGACCCCTCCTGATGGTTTGGTCTTCATCAAAATTTCCTGGTGGGGGGTTCCACTCAGTCCTAGGGCTTCCCCTGTTAATTGGCTAGCCAATCTGATGATCAAATTTCTGCTTCTCACTGAATGCCTTGCCTCTCAAGCTGAAGCATGACCTCCCTTCCATGTGGATGTGCCCAAGATAATTTATTCTATGTGAAGTCACAGGCTAAATGCCACCTGTCATGCTGCAAAGTCAGTCTTATTCAAAGGTAATTTAAAATCTTATTTGTGCATTGTGGAGTAGAATGGAAAATTCACATGATGTTTTAAAACAGGAGAATTCAAAGGTAAGTGGCTGGGGCTGCAATTTTCTCCATCTTGGGCACAGAAGTATAAATAGCCCTGGCGATGCGCTACCGACCCTGGTAAAATGTTTGCCCCATCACCAGGACATCCGATGCCAGGAGACTTTTATTTAAGGCATGGCCATCTCCTCTAGGAAGCATGCCTGAATCTACTTCTGTCTGTCCTTTCTCTTCAAACTTCATTACAAAATAGCCAACTGCCTGGTTGGACAATTTCACTTGCATGCCCTGCCATGGATGGCCTTGAAATTAGCTTGTCCACAACTCCAAACCTACCATTTCTCATCAGCATAAACAGACCTGCTGTCCCTTGTCATTTTCCAGCTTTTCTTAATGGTGCTTCAATTTTCCCAGGCATTGGTTTGGAAACATGTTAGACATCAGCCATACGTAAATAAATAAATAGCTGCTTGTAATGTTATTATCTTGAAACTATCACATAACAAGTCCTCACTTGTTCTTTCGTGGGTAAATTGACTAGGTCTTAGTCTTATTTTTTTTTTTAAACAAATAGGCTTAATGATTTAGGGCTAGACATTTCACCCCAATTTAATAGTTCTCTATTCCCTAAGCAAGGCCATTGCCAAATCCTTCAAGTATATAGCATGGGTTCAGCAAATGCTGTATGTTAATAAAATTGATAATACACAGAATTATACACTACTGTGTGTTATATAATTAACTGCCATGTGAGTGAGAACAGAAGGCTGCAGGCAGTCAGGAGAAATAAACGACTAGATTTAGAGAAGTTCCTGACTTTGAGGCCTGCTTGTGAGACAGACAACACAGCTTCCCCAGAGCTTGTGGTTTATGCTTCTTTGGCCAGATGATGCTGATTTGAAAGAAGAATCCAGTGGAAGGAGGAGAGACAGGTGCTAGGGTGATGGCTGGTGTGGCATGAAGCCAGAGGACCTGAAATAAAAAGCAGGCACTCAAGTATTTATGCTGTGAATTAATTATAATAATATCATAATGGCTAAAACATTTATTGTGAGCTTGCTCTGTGCTGAGCAAAATGCTAAGTGCTCTACATGCATTACTTGTTTAATCCTTGCAACAGTCTTGAAAAGGACCTTTTATCATTCCAATTTTATAGGTGGGGAACTGAGCCTCGAAAGAGTAATTTTTGCAAGGTCTCAGAGCTAGTGCGTGGTGGAGTTAGGGTCTGACTCCAAAACCTGAGTGTTTCATCATGCCATTTTTCTTCCTCTTACTTAAAAGCCTGCATTATTATTTAGATTTTCTCTTTTTTTCCTCAGAGAATGTTCCAACTCCACACTCAGTAAACTCTTTAATGGTAGAGGTAGGTCTCAGAGATCTTTGAATTCTCCTCAGTGACTCACCTCATGCCTTCTGTGTAGTAAATACTTAATAAATCTTATTGATTTATCATAGAAATATTTGATAATGGATCAATGTTGAGAAAATCAGTCATTGCAGCAGGCAGAGAACTTTCTGGAAAGAACCATACAGTGCTTATCTGGTGAAGCCGGTGTACTGTCACCAGGCTTTATGCAAGTCTTTTCTCACCCACACCACTGTGTTGATTCTGTTGCCCAGAACCCTCTTTTCTCCCCTTCCCCCTTCTCTTGGTTTATTGCCTCTTGTTCTACAGGGCAGCATAAATGCCTCTTCCTCCAGGAAGGCTTCCCTGATTGCCCCCAAATTTAGAGGGTTCCACGGAATCTTATTCTTCTCCCATCACAGCACTTGTGCCACTGTATTGCAACTGCCCGTTGACGCTTTAGCTTCCCTCAACTAGAATATAAACTCATTGAGAACTAGGTTGCCCTATATACATGGTATTTACTTTTGAATAAACGCACATGCACACTACATAGATAATACACTTGCTGAATATATAATTGTTGAATGAATGAAACAGATGCAATCAGAGCCCTCCCACCCATTTCTACATCAATGTCTATATTCCCAAAATTTTCAAGGAGCAATGGAGAGACAGTGAACACAAATTTCTCTACCTCACAGTTTTGCCTAAACCAGGATTGATATTATCTCAGGATACAGTAAGGAGAGTGATGGAGAGGAGCTGAAAAAAGTGAAGAAGGCTAATAAACTCATCTAACAGTTAAGGTCGCAAAGCCCAGTTACAAGGACTTTGTGAACTTGGGCAAATTCCATGTCCTCTCAAACATTAGGTGAGAAAGTGGTGAACCACTCTACCTCCCTTGTGGGATTGTTGTAAAGATTCATTGAGATGTAAAACAGCACAGTGCTTGGCATGTAGTACATTCCCAGTAAAGCATCTGATGCTGTTAGCATTTTATTAGCATCACCTGGTGTAGAGTGTGAGAATTTTCCAAATCTACTACTGCAGAGTAACTCTGCCGGAGCACTTTATTGTCATTGGTATATTATAACACAAGGAATATATGCAATTAATTAAATGCACTAAGATGCCCAAGGCTTGGAAGCAGAGTCAGACTCTGGCAAACCCCAGCCTAGTCTAACTGACCACAAGTGTGGCATGAGCATCTGAGCTTCAATGGGACAGAGGACACATCAGGAGCCTTAGAACTCTGGCTCAGCAACATTTCTCACTGCTCAGCCTCTTTCCAGCTCAGTCCACGTGGTCACAAATTAAAACAAGTTATAAGGAACCATAAAATTTAGATGCCGATGAAATGTTCTCAAATTTTCTTCAGCCAGAAGCTTTTTATGACAGGAGGGTGGTGAGCGAGTTCCCCTCTAATTTTTTAAGCCGTGAGCGGTGACATGAACAACAAACACTGTGGGCTGTACATTCAAGAACAAAGTTAGGAACTGTGATCAAATAAATGAACAACAAAGCGAATCTGACATATTTAATGATAAATCTTATTATTGTGCTGCATCGTAATTAGACAAAATGAGAAGTTCACATAATGGCTGTAATTATTTATTCATATTACTTTCTTAGTAATCTCAAACTTTTACGGATTTTCTCTTTTTATTTTGTTAGTTCTTCTGCATTTATAAAAAGCCTTCATGACAACTGTTTTCTCCGACGCTGCATAAGATTTAAATGGGATTCTCATTGCACAAAGGCAAAATTAGGTACAAGCACACTCACACGTGTGAGAAGATACAGGTCTGGGATTTCCATGGGCTGAGTTCCCACTTCTGTAGATGCTCCTTCTGGCCTTAGTTCCTGGGACCACCTGTTTCCCCTGGTGCTGTCCAAGCTTTCTCCTGTACCTCTCATTTTCTCCCGAGGTAAGATATTCTGCATAAGAAGATCTACCTAGTCCTTTTTTCATAGAAGAATTATTAGCCTCACGTGGTGATGTTGGCTGCTATAACAAGTAGATCCCCAACTGTGTAATGTCTCAAACGTAACAGAAGTGTGTTTTTGCCGACCTATAAACCTGAGGTAGGTGTTTCTGGTTGGCAGCAGACTATTCTCCATTCAGTGATTCAGTGACCTAAGCCTGCTTCTATCTTGTGGCTCCACTATTTCCTACAGGCTTGTCTTCATCGTTTGCACTGAGCGGGCAAAAGGGGAGCACATGGATGAGATCTTTCTGCTTCTTAAAAACCTTGGCCCATTCACTGCCCCCATCGCTGTCATTAGAACTCAGCCACATAGTCACATATCCAACTTCCAGGGAACTCAGAAATGAGGTCAAGCTGTGTATTCAGGAAGAAGAAGATGCAAGTTTTGGTGTTCAGCTCATAATCTCTGCCCTTTCTGAAATCAGTGTGAAAACAAGGGAGTAGAGTCGGCAAACCAGATGGAGAACAGGGACAGGGCAGGGGCAAATAAAATGAGATACCAGGAAAACAAAACAAAACAAAACAAAAGGCAGTAAAGTTTGCTACTGGGACAACTTGGGAAATGTGAACATGGCATGTATCATAGTGTTATAGTAATGCTGGATTTCCCAAGTGTGATAATTAAGTTGTGGTGATGGAAGAGAATGACCTTATTCTTAAATGATACCTGCAGAAATGTTCAGGGATAAAGTGTCACGATGGCTTCAACTTTCTCCCAAATGCTCCCTCAAGTGCACATACACCCACACGCACACATACAGAGAGAGAGGGACCACACAAGGCAGAGGGAACAGCACGGATGAAAGCTCTCTAGTTGGAAAGAGCGTGGCATGTGTGACTAATAGAGACCAAGTGAGTGTGTATGATGAGATCAGAGAGACGAACAAGGACCAGTCCTTGTAGGACCTTGCAAGCCGTGTTAGTGCGTTTGGCCTTTATCCTACATGAACCGGGAAGCCATGGGTAGCTTATGAGTGAGTGTTGGGGGTGGTGGGCGGCATAGTCCCTGTAGCTGCGCAGTGGAGAAGGCATTATAGTACAAGCTTCAGGGGACCAGCTAGGAGACTGCTGCAGCCATCCCGAGAGATGACAGCAGAAGGAGAAAGGGGATGGAGTCAAGAATCCTTAAGTCACAAATTTGGTAAAATTTGGTGTTTGATTTAAGATGCCAAAGTCATGGGATTGAAGTTGACAAGAACTGGCTAGGTGATGGCATCATCAGGTGAGGGAGAATGCCAAGAGGAAACAGCTGTAAGGAACATGGTGAGTTCAGATGGGGACATGATGGGCTTGGGGTGCCAGGTGGAACTGTCCAGCAGGGGCTAAATAAACGAGTCTGAAACTTAGGAGGTAGCCTGGACTTAAATAGAGACTTGCAAGCACTAAACAATTAGATTTAGATTTGAGCGACAACCATAAAGCAACCGGAAGTGCCCCAGGCTCCCGAGCTGAGGTGGAGGGGCAAGTGGGCCTCAGCCACACCCCTCTGACATCTATGTCCAGCCCAGCCATGACTGAGCCACCACCAGAAGCCCCCTGGGCTCCCCTGCCAGAATGAGGGGGGTGCCACAGCCCTCGACCACACCCCCTCCATCCTTTTTCATCCTTCCTCACTATCTCTCTCCCCCTCCCCCAACTGCTCTGCAACATCTTAGAATGTAAAATAATAATAATAATAATAACAATAAATAAATAAATTTTAAGCATTTTTTAAAAAGATAGAGACGAGGCCGTGTCAATGCATAAAGCACACCATCATTTAAGGAGGGATCGGAGAAAGCAAAGTCTGCTTCTGACACAGAAAAGAAAAGGTCAGAGAGAGAAGAAAATAGCAAGATTATGGTAAGAAGCCAAGGGGGTAGTGAGATTCTGGAACGGTCAAATGCTCAAAGCATCACCTGTAGATAATGAAGAATGCCCACAGACTGTAGTAGTTAAGGTTATCACTGGGGACCTCAGTGACAATAGTTCCAGCACAGTGATGGGGCTGAAGTCAGAAACCAGTGAAGATTCTGGAACGGTCAAATGCTCAAAGCATCACCTGTAGATAATGAAGAATGCCCACAGACTGTAGAAGTTAAGGTTATCACTGGGGACCTCAGTGACAATAGTTCCAGCACAGTGATGGGGCTGAAGTCAGAAACCAGTGAAGATTCTGGAACGGTCAAATGCTCAAAGCATCACCTGTAGATAATGAAGAGTGCCCACAGACTGTAGTAGTTAAGGTTATCACTGGGGACCTCAGTGACAATAGTTCCAGCACAGTGATGGGGCTGAAGTCAGAAACCAGTGACATGAAGGTATGGAAAGAGGAGACCATGGGTGTAAGTCACTCTTGTGGGGAGTTTGGATGACAGAAGATGGAGAGATATTCCCCAGTGGCCATGGGGATTTTGGTCTCAAGTGGAGGCATTCATCCCATTACTCATTCATCATATCTGTCTTGAGTGTGTTTTATGTGCCAGTCACTAAACAGACACATAAATATTGAAAGCAGTGTCCTGCTCTCAAGAAGCTTGTGCTCTGAAGTGATTTTCAAACTTCATTCCACGGAACCCTGGGTTCTAGAGACACCAGCCAGGGAGGGGACCAAAGGGAAGGCTGAGTTGTTGGGCTCTGGGACTCCTGTCCCTCCCCATATCACTGTACTTTTCTTTCTCATGGGCTTCCACATTCAAAATATTCTTCACAAAAATACAGTCTGTTGCTAAGGAAAGAAGTTTGTCAGGTAGTGCTCTGCAGGATGCAGCATTCTGGACTGGGGGTTGGCAAACTTTTTGTCTGTAAAGAGCCAAAAGTAATTATTTCTGACTTTGTAGGCCATGTGGTCTCTGTCACAACTACTCTGCCATTGTGAGGGAAAAATAGCCACAGAGAATATTCATGGGTGTGGCTCTGTTCCAATAAATCTTTATTTACAACAACAGGAGGCGAATTGTGGTTTGCACCCGTCCTAAATGTTGATGAGGTGCAGCAGGACTTTTTCAGCCTGTTAGTTTTGAAAGTATTTCTGTAAGCCATAGCATGTCATTAAAGAGTAACTGTGTTCTGACCCATCTAATTTTGCTTAGTTCCCAGTATTCTCTCACCCTCGGCTGCCAACTTTGATGTCTCCCCATCTGGAGTGTGGGTCACTTCCTATTCCCCATTGGAGACTGCTCAGATTAGTCTTTTTCTCAACCCAACCACCCATATTTATCTTCTTAACCTGCTCTCCATTTTACTTTTCCTCTCAATTTAAAAGAAAATAAGTTTTTAAAAAAATTATCCCTCAAACCAGGCAAAAACAACCCTTAAAAATGTTGGCTGAAGACCCATTCCCCTCATCAAAAGACCACAGTCACGGAATGAGTTTTTATTAATGGTACTTTGGGGAAACATTGGCCTTGAAAATTCTGAAGTTAGGAGCCCATGTCACACCAGAAATTGGGAAACAGAAAAACAGGGCTCTGTGGGCGAGGCCCTGCCCAGGAGGGAGGCTGCGGCTCCCTTGGAAACAAATCGGAGGCATTAGGAAACCTATGGCCGCTATCTCAGGTCCGAGCAGAGCTGGATGCTCTCTGGAGATGGGTAATAAAATGGTGCAAGTCCGGGGGAAGGAGGCCTTCCACATGCAGAAAGGAAACACCTTGTTGCCGTGTTTTGGAAAGTAGAGGAAGGGAGGACGGGAGAGAGGGTGAAGGAGTCCAGGGATCTGCCATTTGGATTGGGCTGTAGGGCATGAAGCCCCTGGGCCTGGCTTGTGCCAGCTACACAGGCTGGGGATGGGGGCCTTTGCCCACAATTTCTTCCTCACTGGCCTGGAACAGATAACTGATATTCCTCTGTTGGAATGTCCCTAGGAATGTCTTGATAAAATGATAAACTGCAAAACAAAAGCTGAGTCTTGAGAGTGCCAGAACCTGCCCCAGGAACCTTCCTGTGACAGATAGCTTGAGAACAGCAATGATCTTGGTAGAGGGAGGTGAGCAGACAGCAAAGGCTTCCCGATTATGTAGCAGGACCAGCTAGAGGGGAGGTGAAAAGAGGAAACTAGATAGAGGAGAAGGATGAGGGGGAAAAAGGTCACCAAGGCACTTTTCTCAAGGGCCAAAGAAGTAGGTAAGAGGCCGGGAAGGTCACATTCAATTCTTAGGCCTCCAGCCTCTGTTACTGCCATGCCCGGCGACTCCTCCACGTTCACTATGTGAGCAATGATCTCTGGCCTTATTACAGTGCACATTACCACCCACACCACACAGTCTCCTTCAGGAAGGACCCCTGGTGTTTGCCGTTTTCACATGTGTGGCTGGGGATTCTGAGAACCACCGCCTCACAAGCCACTGCGACCACCTTTGGGGAACAAGCCCTTGCAACACAGCAGACTTCCTTTGGTTCACTGAATGAAGGTATCTGGGTCTGGGGATTCTGAGTGTGAGCCGCCATTCAACAGAGGGGAAAAATACTGCCTCTCTCTAAAAATATTGTGACTTCTAACACGTCATGTTTTATAATGTTGTTTTTCATTTGATCCTCAGGACTCATGCCTCAAGCAAGGCATGAATTACCATCCCCATTCTACAGATGAGGCACTGAGCTTCCTGTGAACATTTCCCAAGGTCACATGGCTAATAAATGATGGGGCAGGGACTGGGAACTGATCCTTCCAACTCCTCACCCGTTGTCCTTTCTCTACATCCCTTGCTTCTCATCCTGTTTACTGGAACCCTCATGATTGGCACACAGAGGCCACAGAGTTAGCAGTTTGGCTGACTTGGGTTGCAACTGGCCCCATGACTTTTAAACTTATCAGCATTTCGTGTTAAGGCAGCAGTAGCAGGTTAGAATCACGAACATTCTTTGGCTCTAGCCAACATGTGCTAAATCAGAACCTTTGAGGGTGGGTCCTGAGAAGCTACAGTTTTACAAAAACTCTCCAGGTGGTATTAATGTTCAAAGGTTTGGGAACCAATGCGATAAAGTAAGGAAAGCAACCACAGGGACTACCTCGTTCAAAATCAACTCTCAACTATTCCTGGACTCATTACCCAGGGAATGGATTACTCATTGTTTAGAATCTGCCCTCACTTCCACTCCCATTCTCAATTCTACATTTTTCCTTTTTTTATTTTTATTTTTTGATTCCTTAGCAACATTTCTTAAGGGAGATCTCTTAAGAGAGAGACAACACAATTTAAGTTAGTCTTGCAATTTGGGAGTGCCTCCAATGGTTTTTGTATAAGCAGATTGAAATTCTCTCCCTCACCCCCAAACCATAGGCAATCTGTCAGAAACCTTAGAGGGTAAGAATATGGTTTTGAAGCCTGATTAAAAAAAAAAAAAAAAATCCTGACTTTAGCAAACTGCAGTGGATGCTTCAAACACACACCTGGCATGATTGCTCACTCTGTGAAGGTTCTGCATGGAAAAGTTCAACCCGTTCTCAAAATAGAATCTAGAAATACAAAGGAATCAGTAATAGCCTCACGTATTTGTACACAACAGTGTAGGTTCTGGTATTTTTATTACCAACCAGAAAAGGCTTGTCACAGTGAGCCATCTGCTCGAGTCACTGCCTGGCTGCAATGGCCATGGCTTTAGAGAAGGAACACTGAAATCAAAGCTCCGGCTCATGGAAGAGTCACAGAGCCGAGAGACAACTGTGACCTGTGACTAACATCCTTCAGTATCCTGAAGGACTCAGTCATATTCTACCTCAGGAAAACTCACCTACACGTTTGGATCCTTAAAGAGAACACATGACTGTGACATCAGGTGGAAGCTATTATATTTGTTCTCGTGGAGATGGTTCAATATTTCAAAGTAGTCTCTGCAGTCCCATTAAAATTACAGACTTTTTTTCTCCCTCCTGCTGCTTTTCCTCATTCTAATACAGGCTTCCGAAAGAAAATAAAAAGTGAGTGAGCTAGCATGGGATTTTTCTCCACAGAGTCAAAGAAATCCTGACTCTGATTATTGGCCTTACATCCAAGGAATCATCTTATTTTTTCCTATTCTTTTTTTTTTTTAAATCAATGTACAAAAGCCTTTCATGCGGATAGAAAATTTTCTGAATCTGAGGTTATTATTTGACTACCAAGTTAATAAAATGTTTTAAACTCTTACTCCACATCTAATCCTGACACCAGAGGTTCAGGAAGCAGAAAGTCTCAGCAAGTCTTTGCTTTCTGTCTCCTGACCCTCTGTTGTCAGAGGCTCTCCTGGCACAGGCTATAGCAATGGAGATCTAGAGCCTAAAATAAAGGCTGAAAGAAAACAGAATTTTGTTAAAACAAACAAACAAACAAACAAAAAACTAATTCAACCAGCACCAAGGAGAAAGGTGGTATTTGGACCTGAGGGTCACCAAAGAAAACAGATTAGGGAAAAGTTATTTTGAGACCTGGAAACAATGATGAGTAGGTCAAGAAAAGAAAAAAAAAAGTAGAGAGTGAGATTTCAATAGATAAAGAAGAATAAAAAATGGCTGGTGCTAACAAGGGTATAAGTCAAGCTCTTGCCGATCCAGTCTTCCATGGAGAAGAGCAGTGACGATCTCAGAGGGTCTCTATCCATCGTGTAAATGTTACTTGGCATTCGTACTGCATAAATCAAGGACAAAATAGATGGGGAAATGTAACAGCTACTTTTCTAGAAAACTATTCCAGATTTGTGGGAGGAGGTCAAAGAGCAAACAGAGAGTAGGCCCACTTCAGGGAAATGGCCAGCCCTGGATTAGAGAACAAATCACTGACAGAATCTTTTCTCGAGCCAAAACTGGAGCCAGGCTCAGAACTCCAACTTGAAGAAGGCTGGGCTGAGACCAGTAGCATACCTGTTGTTTCCTGTGCTTATCCAGGTCACCACAGCTAGAGGTGACCAGGAGCAATGTACATTTATGTGGCTATATCCCTGAATCTTTTATATGGGCAGAGTTTCTATTTATTTTCCTTTGGGGGGAAAAAAAATCCAAAGTCTATTCCAAGCCAAGTGCCAGATTTAATCTTTTGTTATTATTATTATTTCTTTGCGGTAATCATCAAGAAGCAAAAGATTAGAAGTGTAAAATATCAATTGTACAATTTTAACTGTTTTCAAAGGAAGAAAAAATAAATGTCAGGTCTAACAAGGTCATGAGTCCCTTTGGCAAGTAATTGTCTCCACACGCCTCTTTTGATGTATCGAAACTGAAGTAGATTGTTAATGCCTTTCATTTGCAGAGGAGAACTCATGCCTCTGCAACATTATATAGTTTAGAGTCTAAAGCAAGCCCGCAGGCATTAGTCACCCTTTCTGGGTAATCATCTAAAAATAGGGATGGCCTTTCCAGCTACCCTTTGTAGAATGCTGAAAATGGGGTAACAGAGGTGCCTTCTATGTCCATTTTAAAGACTCTCCCTGGCACTATTTCTTTTCTCCTCCAAACTTTCATGTTTTGTGAGAAGGAAGAAACTGATATTAAAGGTTAAGAAAATTGAGCTCTGTTTCCCAGCTTGTGTCTTAATCAAAGCTCCTTGGTTCTATGTAAACAGAAACCTACTAAGACCAAAATAAAACAGAGGGAGTTTATTATAGGGGTGCAGGAATGGAACATCAAGAAAGAAAGTAAGAGAGGGACACGAATGGGTTCATTGGAACCAGCAGGTGGAAAGCCATTGTGGACCAAGGTTACTATCTACAGCACGCCACATTCTCTTGTGTCTGCACCTATCTGTAATAGATTCATCCTTCTCCTTTGACCAGATGTTTTCACATGTCATGGCCGAAGATGGCTGCTCTGTAGCTCTCCAGTTCAAGTAACCATCAGAGACTGATTAGTGCCTCTTAGAATCAGTTCTGTATTCCCTGGAGAGAAAATAGTGATGGGCTGAGGTGAGGATCAGTGTCTGCCTCTGTTCCAATAACTAGGACAAAGAAACAGAGTTGTATGGTACAAACATGGCGTCAGAATCCACCAATGTAACATCCAGTAATACAGTAAAAATAGGGGGGGGTGGCTACGGGGTAGGTAGACACCTCAAAATGCATGTAATACAACCTATCACTAACTTTTTCCTCTTGACAGAAAATGTTAAGACCTATTTGTGCCAAATAAGTTTAAGAAGCCCTGATCTCTAGTCAAGAAAAAGGGACCAACCCAGACAAGAAAATACAAGATTCAGGCGGTGTAGTATTATGATTGAAATAACCATAGAGCAGGGTCTCCCAACCTCAGTACTCTTAACATTTTGGGGCTAAATAATTCTTTGCTATGGGCCTGGGGTGGAGGTGGGCACATTGTCCTACGCATTCTAGGATGTGCAGAATTTCCTTGGCCTCTACACATTAAATGCCAATAGCACCCTGTTTCCATGCCAGTTACGACAACCAAAAAAGTCCTCTGGGGAGAGGGCAAAATTGCTTCCTATTGGGAGCCACTACATGGAGCAATATGAAATCACAGAAGGGGAAACCAAAACCAGACCTGGAGATCCAGGAAGCTACCTGGAGAAGATATGCTAGAACAGAATGTTGAAGTTTTGAGAGGCAAGTGGGAATTAGCTACAAGCAGAAGGGCTGGTGGGTTGGGAAATGGCAGAGGGAACACATATTTTCTAATTCATGGTTCAATGTTTTGTTCACTACATCAGTGTTTTCAGAAGTGTGTAACTCAGGACATTAGTCCTTCAAAGTCCTGCTAGACATTGAGTGAATAGAGAGTTCTGTGGTCAACAATTTAGAATCTCCTCTTGTAGGTTCTAATACATTTTATTTTGCACAATACGTTTTAGTACAGTAATGGCTCTGAAAAGACCTGGGACAAAGCAATCTTTTTAAGTTTGTAGCACTCTTTTAAAAAGTGTAGGCTTTGGAAAGACAGTCCTTTGATCTGAATCCTGATTCCTCCACTTACCAGCTTTTTGTTGAAAAAGTTATTTAACCTGTCAAAAGCTTGGACTGCTTATCTTTGTAAAGAAGATTACCATAGGGCCGGCTGGTTAGCTCAGCTGGTTAGAGCCCAGTCTTATAACATCAAGGTCAAGGGTTCGTATACCCATACTGACCAGCCACTCAACAAAAACAAAAGATGATCATAACAGGACCTACCTCATATGGTTGCTGAAAGGACAAAATGAGAGAATACATCTAAGGTACCTAGCACACTTCCTGTCTTATAAGAAGTTTCAACAAGTGCTGTATGTTTTAAACATGATATTTTCCAAAAGATTTTGACCACAGACTTAAGATTTTATCCTGAGAAACACATATTTAGAATTCTCTGCAGAACACCATGAGTTACTTACCTACCAGAGTCTAATTTTACTTATTTGTAACCCACAGAACCTGTGTGGCTCCCTGTAAGGTCATGAGGATGGGATAGAACAGAACACAACTGGAGAAGGGAAAGAATATTGCATGGCCTATGGCAGATGCATGAAGAACGCACCCAACAGTTGTTCTAGGATTCCTCCTGGCTAACAGAATCCTGGTTTTGCTCAAGGAAGCACTTTTTCCTGCCTCAAGAACTAGATCATGGCTGTTCTAAGCCAATCTTAGCACTCTTTCACTTAGCCTTCTCCCTAGTTTCACCTGTATCTAAGAGTGACTGTGAAACTCAGTTCAGTCTACTAATATACATGCAAAAGTCTGCTGAGGGTCTTTCATGAAATAATATATATATATATATATATATATATATTTATAAAAGATGCAAATGAATCAAGAGAGCTTGCTGGTGCTGTTCTTTCTTTCTGCCTTGAGCACAGATGTGATGTCTGGAGATGGAGCTTCCTTCCACCTTGACAGTGAGGCCATGAGCATGAGAACACAATACCAGCAATTGAGGATGGTGAAATAAGTAGAAAGATTCTCAATCTTTAATGACCTTGTTGAGCAGATGAACTATCTCAGGAACTGCCTGCTTGTAGGCTTCGTGTTAGGTGAGATAATAAATGACTTTATTGTCTCAGCCCCTGTTCATCTGGTATTCTATCACTAATGGACAAAAGCATTCTAACTAATACAAGACCCATATGAGAGCTAATTATTATACCTTTTCTCTGGGAATTCCATTTATCCAAAGTTGTGTGTCTGTAAATTATGGCTGGACAATTGCGAATTCTTGATAGAGTGCTTGAGAAATCCTAGGAGTGCTTAATATGTATGGATATAAGAAGAAGGAAATACTGCATCTTCCAAGAAAGTCTGAAAAACCAAGAAAAAGTAATTTTCTCCTTATTCTTTTTCTCCACATCGTCTGTTTCTTCTCTGTGATTTTCTGAAGCCAAGAACGATTGTGCCAAATTATATATATAGTCTAATTGCTGTTTTCTCTGAATTTTTCAGGAAAATTTTTATTTATACTAGCTTTTCTCCATGCAAGTGACTTCTCAAGCTGCATGCTCACTGACACAAGGTGTATACTTGCAGAGGAGGTTCCACTCCACAGGAGGTGTGTTTGTGAATCAGAGATGGAAGCAGAACTGCATATAAAATAGAAAATTTCCTTGTTTTGTCTATAAAATTGAATTTCCTAAATTTCATATATTGCTGGAGTCAGTACATTGGTATTTTGTTAAGGATTTTATACCCATGTTTGTAAGAGATATTATTGTCTTGTTTTCTTTTCTTATGATGTCTTTGTATATGGCTTTGGTATCTGGGTTATACTAGCCTTAAAAATGAGCTTGGAACTGTTTCCTTCTCTTTTATTTTTGGAAGAATTTGTGAAGAGTTGGTATTAATTTTTCCTTAAATGTTGAATAGAATTGAGGAGTGAAGCCACTAGGGCCTGGGCTTATCATATAGGTAGCTTTGTAAAAAAATATTAATTCAGTATATTCACCTATTACAGCTCTATTCAGATTGTCCACTTCTTCTTGAGTCTGTCTTACTTATTTCTGTCTTCCTAGTAATTTGTCCATTTCATCTAAGTTGCATAATTTATCAACATGCAATTGTTAATAGTATTTCTTTATAATTGTTTTTACTTCTCTAAGGGTGGTAATGATGTTCTCTCTTTTGTTTCTGATTCTAGTAATCTGAACTTTCTTTCTTTTTCTTAGTCAACCTAGCTGAGGACTTGTCAATTTTGTTGAAATTTTCAAAAAACCAGGTTTTAGTCATATTGTTTTTCTATGCTCTATTTCACTTGTTTCCACCCTAATCTTTGATATTTCCTTTCTTCTGCTTTCTGTAGCTTTACTCTTCTTTTTCCCAGGGTTTTAAGGCAGAAAGTTAATTTATTGATTTAAGATTTTTATTCTCTCCTAATATAGACATTTATAACTATACATTTCCCTCTGAGCACTGCTTTCATTGCATCCCATAAGTTTTGGTATGTTGTACCTTCATTTTCATTCACCTCAAAGTATTTTATAATTTTCCTTTTCATTTCTTCTTTGAATCACTGGTTATTTAGGAATGTGTTGATTAATTTCCATATATCTGGGATCTTCTGAATTTTTTTCTGTTATTGATTTCTAATTTCATCCAACATATGGTTTTTCCTGGAGAACATTCCCTACACACTTGAAAAGAATGTGTATTCTGTTGTGGCTGGGTGAAGTGTTCTCTAGATGTCTGTTAAGTCTAGCTATTTCATAGTGTTGTTACAAGGCTTCTATATCCTTGTCAATATTCTGCCTAGTTGTTCTATCTATTATTAAATGTGGGGTATTAAAATTTCCAACAATTATTGTTAAATTGTCTATTTATCCCTTGGTTTTGTCAGTTTTTACATTATGTATTTGGTGCTTTATTATTAGGTTCAGATATATTGGTAATTGTCATATCTGCCTGATGGATTGACCCTTTTATCAATATAAACTGTCCTTTAGCTCTAATAAAATTTTGTTTTAAAGTCTTTTTTCCCCCTGATATTGGTATAGCCACTCTAGCTTTCTTGTGGTTGCAGTTTGCATATCTCTTTTTTTTTCTTTTCTTTTCACTTTCATATTTTCAATCTATTTGTATTTTTGAATCTTTAGTGTACCTCCTGTACATACCACATAGTTGGATCTTATTTTTTAGCCAGTTTGATAATCTCTGCCTTTTGATTTAATTATCTAATCAATTTATGTTTTGTATTATTATTGATATAATTAGATTTATGTCTGGCATTTTACTTTTTGTTTCCTATGTGTCTCATATCTTTTTGTTTCTGTATTTCCTTCTCTGCTTTCTTTTACACTAAGTGAATATTCTCTAATGAAGCATGTAAATTTATTTAATTTTTTTCACTTTTTAAAGCTTCAGGTTTATACTAGCTTAATTCTAGTGATACATAAAAATGTTATTTATGCATATATCTCATTTTCCTTTTCTCCCTTTTTTTGGCATTATTTTTATACATATTGCATCTATTAAAGTTATGAACCCAACAATACATTCTTATAATTATTGCTTTACCATCTGTAGTCATTTCCTTTGCCCAATACAGCTTCGCTACCACCCATGTCCTTTTACTGTTATTGGCAAATACATTACCAATATGTTACATTTCTGTATGTTATAGACCCAACAATATGTTATATACATTTTATTTGTATAATTGTTTTTTGAATCGGTTAAGAGAAGATAGGAAAATATTTAATATAATTACTGTCTCATAATTACATAATTACCTTTATCAGTGCACTTTTGTGTGTGTGCATGTGTGTGTATGTTCATGTGTGTGTGTATTTGAATTACCATCAGGGTCACTTGCATTCAGTGTAAAGAACTTCCTTTAGTATTTTGTATAAAGTGGGTTTGCTAGCTACAAATTTCTCTCTGGTTTGGTTTATTTTGGAGTATCTTTATTTTGCCTTCATTTTTGAAAAATGGTTTGGCTGAATATAAGATTCTTGGTTGACAACTTTTTTCCTTGAGCACTTTGAATATGATATCCCATTGCTTCCTGTCCTCCACTGTTTCTGCTAAGAAGTAAGCTGTTAATCTTATTTGTGGTTTCTTTGTAAGGAAGGCATCAGTTTTGTCTCATTACTTTCAAGATGTTTTCCTTGCCTTTGACTTTCAACATATTTACTATGATTTATCACTTTGTGTATATCTTACTTGATGTTCATTGAGCTTCCTGGATGTGTAGTTATATTTTTCAATAAATTTGGAAAGTTTGGGGCCATTATTTTTTCAAATAATTTTCTGCTTCTTCATCACTACTCCTCTTCTGGTACTTCCATTACACCTGGGTTGGGGTACTTAATGCTATCCCACATTTTTATGAGGATCTGTTCATCTTCCTTTTTTATTTTTTCTCTCTGTCCTTTGGATTGCATGATATCTATCAAATTATCTTCCCAGTTTGCTAATTCTTTCTTCCACCAATTCAAATCTAGCAAATTTTTCATTTCAGGAATTGCACTTTCCAACTCGAGAATTTCCATTTGGTTCTTGATTATACTTTCTACTCCTTATTGATATTTCCTATTTGGTTCAACATTGTCATCATTCCTTCCTTTACTTTTTAAATCATGATTTTCTTTAGTTCTTTGAACATATGTATACTGGCTACTTTGAAGTCTTTTTTCTGTTAAGTGCAACATCTGCTGTCTCTCCCAGATAGTTTCTGTTGCCTTCTGTCTCTGTCTTTCTCCTTTGCGCCCCACCCCCCCTCCCCAGTATATCAATCACATTTTGTTGGTGGTGGTGGTACTTTGAATGTCTCTAATTTTTTGTTGGAAACTGAACATTTTAGGTAATATATTGTAGCAACTCTGGGTACTCCCATTTATCAGGACTGTTATTGTTAGTTGTTTATTTGCTTGTTCATTTGTTTTAAAATTGGCTGAATTTTGTTAGGGAAATTCATCTCCCTCTCACCCCACCCCAGCAGTGTTAAGCCTCTGATGTTGCTCCTCAGGGAGGCACAGCTTTGGGTATGTCCAAAGTCACCCTGGGATGACAGTGGTTTTCCAGGGCACTCTTCATCTCTATCCCTGGTCACATCCAGCTGTTAGGCTGTATTAATTACTGGCTGATTGTTCCATTGTTTTCAATGATACCCTTGAGCATAAATGCTCTACGGACAAATCCAGTTGAAATGGGCTCACTTGGAGAAACAGTTCCTGAAATCAGTCTTTGATATTTGTTCTGACCCCAAGAGGGCTCCTCCCCACTATCTCTTTTCTTGGTTCTCTCCCACTAAATAGCTAGCCTGCAGTTTAGCCTGTATAATCTTTGAATCTAGGAATCTTCTCTCAATTGCCTTTAACTATCACCTCCACTGATTTTGAGAGCACCATTAGACCTCAATTTATTCACACTCTGTTTCAAACAAAGTTGATTCCTTTGGGTAGAGACTAGGAGCTATCTGTTGTATTGCCTGTTTCTGTCCCAGGCAGAATCTCTGAACCAGGACTTGGGAGCTGGGACTGGAGATAGCACCATGCTTTGTGCTGAGTAACGCCCCTACTTCAGTAGCTCAATGAAGAGGGTGCACTAGCCTGAGGTCTTCTCAGCTTGTTTCTCCTGGCATGGAACTCCCACCTCACGAGAAAAGGTGGATTAGTCCATTTTTGTTGCTTATAACAAAATACCTGAAACTGGGTAATTTGTAAAGAAACAATATTTATTGCTTACAGTTTCAGAGGGTGGGAAGTCCAAAGTCCAGGGAACACTAATGGTGAGGGCCTTCTTTGGTGGTGATTTCAGCAACACAGGATCTCAGATGGCAAGTATGGCAGAGCAGAGAGAGAGCTAACTCTTCACTCCTCCTTTTGAAGTCCTCAGAACCACATCCATGACCACTATCTACTTACCAATCCATTTACTAGGTCATGGTCCTCACAATCCATTCACCTCTTCAAGGCCCCACCTTTCAATTATCATAATAGGATTTCCCACCCTCATAACACTGTCACAGTGGGGACCAAGCCTCCAACACATTAAACTTTGGGGAGACGCAATTCAATCCATAATACAAAGCAAAGGTGATTAGGACCCCAGTATTCTCAGCACACTATGTCCAAGCTAGACACCCCATTCTGTGAGAGGGGCATGGGCAGAAGAAGGGCACTTCCCATCCCTTGACCACACTCACTCAGGACTTAGCTTCAGTGACAGGTAGCTGGGGGCAGAATAAAAAATTTTGATGTCCTGCTCCTTCTGGGAAGAAAACCCAGGACCAGGAGCTGGGAGTAGAGGGTTCCCTGTGTTCTTGACTGCACCAGTCTGGAGTGGGGTTTCCAACTCACTGACCTGTGACGGGGAATAGAGGGGGTGGTCTTGGTTCAATTGCCATGGACTCATTTTTCTTACTGAATTATCATAGATTGCTTTGAATAGTTGTTTCTTCATTTGCTACATGCTTTTAGGACCATTTTTAGAGGTTTTAAATTGTTCTTTAAAATAATTTCCACCAGTTTGACTAGGGATGGGGTTCACAAAGCTCCTCACAGTTGTTCCAGAAATCAATCACATTGTCTGCATTTCAGATCTTTGTATTTGATGGTTTTAGGTCTGGGACACGTGGTACTCCTGATCATTAGAGAAGGCTTAGGCTGGTTTTCAAAAATGAACTGATTCTATTTTTTTATAAAACTAGTTTTTAGGAACTAGGCATCTGAATAATCCTTGCACAATTAGTGAGATATCTTGTTTTACCAGCAGTTCATTCATTCATTCAACAAACTCATGTCAGATGTCCAGCAAACCATAGCATATTCTAGGTGCTGATGACACCAAATTTTAAAAAAATACTCCAAGTTCTTTTCTCTCACCCACTAAAATCTAGTGGCTGAAGACCAGCAATAAATAAGTAAAGAAAAACATAAACAACGTTATCAGAGGTTATGGTAAGTTGCCATAAAGGAAGCAGGATCACCTGGTAAACAGGAGGCTCTCTAAGGTTGTGTTGAGACTAGAAAGATTAGAAGGAGCCAGTCATACAAAGAGCCAAGAAAGAGCATTCTGGGCAGAGGAATTAGTGAGTAGAAATGACCTGAGTCAGGAAAGAGCATAGCATATTTAGAGAACAGAATCAAGACTAGTGTGACTAGAAGAATAAATGGGAGAGTGAAATGGGAAGAGGCTGGGAAAGCAGACAGGAGCCAGGTCAGGTAGTGACTTGGAGGTCATGGCATGGAGTTTGAATTTTATTCTAAGTTCAGTGGAAAATCCTTTGAAGGTTTTAGGCAGAAGAATGGGGATAGTAACATGAGAGACACTGTGGGAAGCAGGCCTCAGATGTTTAAAATGAAAATTACCAACAGAAATTTCTACCCTCAGCCAAGATTCCACATAAATTTTTATAAGTTCTTGACCTTATTTCCTAAACATCTTGTCTCCGATGAAGTTAACCAGCTTGTTTCTGTACTCCACCATCAGGGTGGATGTACATTTGACGTCTTCCTTTTGAATTTCCCACCATAACTATGCCATAGGTTCCTCTCTAGTCCCAAGAAAAGAATGGCAGGTGCACCTCCATTTTTGTAAAGAAAGTCCTCTTGATTTTGTTCTGTGCAATTTGATTCCCTTTCCCCACTACCTTGTACACCTGTAGCTATTCCTACCTATGAAGCAGCTATAAAGCTGTGATTACGGAAAACCTCCCTGACCCCCTTCAGATGAAGAGATGCTTTATCTTAGTATCCCAATGATCACTGGAAGCTAGAAGTTCCCCAACACTCTGGTTAAGTTTCCCTGACTCTGCCAAGCCCCCAAATCAAGTGGTAAATTCTGTGAAAACAAACACTTAAATGCTCCCAGTGGAGTGCTGGGTTTGAACAGCTCTGTGTTCCTTTTGCAAGGAAACACATCTGCTTGATAGCTTCAGATTTTCCTTTATATGGTTTTCTTAAAGAAAGGCATGCACTGAGCCAGCATTTTCTTCTTAGTCAATCCCATAGTAATGGTTCCCAGTAATGGAGGCTGCAGACCATGATTGAGAGTACGGTCTTGAGTTCTTGGGTCCAAGTCCTGGCTCAGCCACTTTACAGTAAGTCTTTGGAGTTCTCAAAGACTCCCATGCTCCATCGGGACAACAGGGATGAAACAGAATTGGCCTCATAGGGCTGTTGTAAGCATTAAATATGATGCATGTCACATAATAAGAACTCAGTAAGTGCTGGTATTCCCTTCAAATAAGAAAAATCAACTAGACCAGACATTGACATAAAAAGATACACAGGGAGTGGGGGAGAGAGAGAGAGAAAGAGAAAGCACAAATCACCATGCTCCACCCCAATGTGATGTCATGGCTCTGTCTGGGAACTAGGACACAGAATTTGAGGGAAGATGCCAAGGCTGATGGGAAATGAGGATTAAGGAGGCTTCTGGAAGCCTTGAAATGCAATCTCACCTCAAGCCCCAGGCAGACGAAGAGGCTGGGGAATGCAGCTCATTCACTCTGTCTAGAAACCCTCACCCTGGTTGTCCTCACCACCTGGAGGGATGGGCTGTATTGGCGGGTGAGCAGTACAGGCGTAGGCTGATATGTGTATTTATTACACTCTAAAGAATATCCTTGACTGTCAAGTTTGGCAGTGAAATTTGGAAGTTATAGTGGAGAAGCAGCACAGGGAGGCAGAAAAAGCAGAGTATTCCTAATCAGGGGGCTTGAGTCCTACTCCTGCCTCAGGCACTGGCTGGCTATAAGATTCTTGAAAACTCATTTTCCCCTGCTTGCTTAGTTTTCTCATCTGTATAATGGGAGGTGAGACATGATCCTGAAGGGCAGCTCTTCAGTGCCAATACTCTATGATGGTGAAATCATAGTTGTCTCTATTTTCCCAAATTTTCTAGCACAGGGAGAGGAGGAAGGGATTGGGCCACCTAAGACAGGAAATAACTAGAGAAAAGCCTTGCAGAATCTTGAGAATTAGCTCCTTGTGAATTATGCTCATCCTAAAAACAAGCTGACTTAACATAAACTAGAATGGCCTGAAATGGAAAAGACAAGCAAGTGTTGGTAAGAAGTGGAGAGGCTGGCACCTGCATGCACTGTGGGTGGAAGGGTAATTTCTACAACCAGTTTGGATAACTGTTTGACAGTATGTGCTAAAGTTAAACACTGCACATACTCTGTGACCCACCAATTCCACTCCTAGGACTATCCCCAAAAGAAAGCCCATCTATGCCAAAAGACATGTACAAGAGTGTCCGTAGCAGCACCACATGCAATAGTCCCAAACTGGAAACAGTCCGATGCCTGCTTAGAATACATTGGATACATAAATCCTGGTATATTCCTACAATGAAACATGTTACAGCCATAAAATGAAATGAACTACAGCTACACATGAAACCATGGATGAATCTCACACGTTGAGAAAAGAAATCAGATACAAAAGAGTATATTTTGATAGACTCCATTTATATAGGGTTTTAAAACTAATCTCTTGGAAGTCAGGAGAGTGTTTACCCTTTAGGGGAGGTTAATGATTGGAGAAGGGCGCATGAAGACTTCTGCAGTGCTGTAATGTTCTGTTGTGGGTGCTGGTTACACAGGTGAGTTTACTTTGTACATATTAATTGAGCTGTATACTTTTGATTTGCATATATGTTATACTTCAATAAATTTACCCAAACAAATAAAGCTCAAGTATGCAAATCGTGTTTGAGCTTAGCTCCCCTCTGGGGAGAGAGAAGAGCCATATTCTTGTGGCAGGTACATATCTCCACGCTCAACCTTGGAGGGTTAAAAAAAAAAAATGTCATTTTTTGTTTTCTAAACTGAACTTCATTTGTATTCTGGTTCCCTCTTCTCTTCCTTTCTCCCCCACACATCCCATTCTGCCAGCGGTAGGAGCAATATCAGCCTAAGTCTCTCTCCTCCTTCCATCTCTGTGGATTGTGTGTGAGCTTCAATGGTCCTGCACAGGCCAGATGGGGTTGAAGACGGCTAATCCTGGTGCCACAGCCTGGCACCCAGGTGACATCTACTGAGAGGGCCCTGCTCTCACTAGTATCTGTTTATTTCCCCAATCAGCTTCCTGCTCTGTCCTCTTCCTCCCACCACAAGGTCTCTGACTTCACTAGTAAACCCCAAACTAAGACCTGACTAGTGCTTTCTTCTGAAGCAATGACAGCTGGCACCCAGCTGTGCAAATGTGTGTATGGGGTGGTGGGAGGTAGTGGTTACAGAAAATACCAGGGAAAAACCATAGGTCAATATTACAAAATAACAATCCCCTCACCTTTTCATCTGATAAACATGGTGTTCATCTTGGTGGCCTGTGTCATTTATTTTGTGAGCAGATTCCCCAAAGGAGGAGGAGAAAGCGACTATCTGGGGTGGGATGGGGTGGAAGGAGAGGGCAAGAAGAAGGGTTGGCTTATTAGTTTCCTAGGGCTGCCATAACAAACTACCATAAGGTGGGTGCCTCTCTCCGTGAGAGAGGCTTTATTCTCTCACAGTTTTGGAGGCTACTGGTGTGAAGTCAAGGTGCCAGCAAGGATGGTTCCTTCTGGAGAGCTCTGAGAGAGGGTCGGTTTCATGCCTTTCTACTAGCTTTTGATGGCTGCTGGCATCCTTGGCATTCCTTGGCATTCCTTGGCTTACAGAAACATCACTCTATCTCTGCCTCATTGTCACATGGCATTCTTCTCTGTTTGTGAATCTTTGTGTGTCCAAATTTTCTCATCTTATAAGGACACCAGTCATTGGATTAGGGCCCACCCTAATCTGGTATGCCCTCATCTTGACCTAACCATATCTGTGTATTGGTTTGCTAAAGCTGCCATAACAACATACCACAAACTGAGTGACTTAAACAACAAAGATGTATTATCTTACAGTTCTGGAGACTAGAAGTCCAAAATGAAGCTGTCAGCAGGGTTGCTTCCTACCAAGGGCTGTAAGAAAAGGACCTGTTCGGGGCCTCTCTCCTTGGCTTGTAGATGACTGTCGTCTTTCTCTGTCTCTTCACATCACCTTCCTTCTTGTATGTGTCTGCCTCTGTGTCCAAATTTCCCCTTTTTATATGGACATCAGTCATATTGGATTAGGGCCCACCCTAATGACCTCATTTTAATTTAATTACCTTTGTAAAAACCTTACCTTCAAATAGAGTCACATTTTAAGGTCCTGAAGGTTAAGACTCCAACATATCTTTTCTTTTTGGGGGGATGGGAGAGCACACAATTCAATTCACACCAATCTGCAAAGATCTTATTTCCAAATAAGGTTGCATTCACAGGTACTGGGAGTTAGGACTTCAACATATCTTCCTGAGGGACACAATTCAACCTTTAATGGTCAGCCTCTGTGAATCCCTGAGAAATTCCAGAGTACTGACTTCATCACCCCTCAGGTCAGGAGATGACTTTAGACACCATTGACTGAGTGTGCCCTGAGCTTCCCCAGCCTCCCCACATACCTCTAACATGGTACAGCACATACTACATTGTGTGTAAACCTGCATACAATCTGTTTACAGTCTGTCACCTACCCCTACACACACACTGCCCAGTACTCTGAGCTCCTCCAGAATAGAGACTAAATCTTTTCATTCATCTCTGTATCCCAGCTCAGGGCCTGGCACAATATAGGTGTTCAATGAGTGTTTGTTGGACTGAACTGAATTGTTTGCCTATCACTTAGAAAAATTATTTTGTTTCTTACTTTGCTGTCAGTCATGAGCAAATAAGCAAGCCAAAAATCTCTTGGATGACTGTGTAAATCACACAACCACATGCTATCAGGACTGGGGCTACTCCTAGAGATTTTCTAATCCAGGAATGGGAGATGGCCAACGTGCTTCTCACCATTTCCAGCTATGCACCTGCAGCAGACATCACTAATGTATTGTTGCATTCTTTCTCATTAAGCTTGGATACAACCTCAGAATCATTCTCCATATGTGACTCTAAAAGAAGAAATCAATTTGCTATTTTTTGGTAAGTTCAGATGAGCAAATTGGGATTCATAAGGAAATGTGTCCAAGATGATGCAGAGAACTAGAAGCCTCATCTCCTAATTCCTAGGGCCATGTTTATTCTACCTTCTCCCCCAGGGTTTTCCAAAATGTTCCAGTGAAACATGCATCATTGTTATGCCGTGGCATTAAATAACATTGGATCAGCCAGTGAGAAAAATTATTCCCTTTTCAAACTTTTTGATCACAATGAAAAAGTCCCAGTTAATGCTATTATGTCTTTAATACTTTAATTCTTTTTTTTCTTTTGAAGAAAGAGTAGGCCCAAGTCCAGAGTCTTCAGTAAGCAATAGCATCTTGTTAAAATTTAATATCCCCACAGTTTTCCTTTTACTTATGCTCAAATTACCATCCAATTATGACATAATTTTTAAATGTGGTAGTAATAAAAACTTTTTAAAAAATACATTTATTTAAATTTTTCAAAATTTGGTATAAAGAAAAATATTAATTAAATGTAGTATATGTAGCACGCAAATGCAGCAAAATGAAGAAGCCAGGGGAATACTGTGTAGCACCACACACACATCCTCATTCAGGCCTCCTCAATACTCTCCCCTCCAAGACAAATACTGCTTTCTCCCCTTTCTTTTCTGAGAAATATTTCCTTTTGCTTGTCTCCTGCCTCTTGCATTTTCCACCTGCTCCCAACCAGCTTCCTCCCCAGGTTCTCCCAGCCAGCCCCCTCTCCTCCCAGTTGATAGACTGTCATTTTCAGCATAGCTGTCTCCATCTGCCAAAACCCAGGCTGAGTCTGCCTCTCTGCAAACCATATGGCCTGGCAGACAAGGAGGGCTTGAGGATGATTCAAGATTTGGAAGCAAATCCAGCTTAACACCCATTCTTCCTTCTTAGCGGGAGAGGAGGCAAACTTTGCTGTCCTGTCCCTTCTATCCCCAGCCCACAAAAGGCATGCCTTAGCTAGATGCATGGGTTCTGGCCTCTCCTGTCCTGGATCTCTGCTGCTTCTCTTCTCCAAAGGGACTATTCTTAGTCCATTGTGGGCCCTCTCCTAGAAAGGAGCATTTTGTGTTGGATGGACTTTGAGCAGGCAGACCTTCCTTGGGTCAAGAGGGAAGAGAAGGCCCACAAAGGCTGGCCACAGGTAGGACAAGGACTTCAGGACAGCCAAGCAGGCTGAGGGGTCAGCACGCACAGTCCCTGATGGTGCTATGTAAGCCTGGTGGTTGGCATTGCCATGTGTCCTTTGCCAGTGGAGAAGGTCAGGTAATAGCACATCAGCCCACTGGAGTAAAGGAAATAAAGATAGCAAAGAAGAGTGCATGGAAAAGGGAGAGAAATCAGGGGAAAGAGGAAGGAGGAAAGTACCCACCCAAATCTAGCCATACAGTGTTCTGAGATCCAGTAAAAGGCATCATAGAAGAGCATCCTAAATCATAAGCAGGTATGACTCACCCACACACAAAAGCTCCTTGGTGGGAGGAAAAAGTGCTGACTGAGCCCCATTGTGTGCTGGCTGGCTTTCATTCAACAAATAGTGAGTGTGTACTCTGTGTGAGGTGCTGGAGTTCCCGCAGTGCACAGGACAGTCAAGGATCTGACTTCATGGAGCCAACATTCGAAAGGCTTCATAGAGTCATGATAAGTACGTGGGCACTGGAATCAGACTGTCCATGTTTGAAGCGTGTTGCCAGCATCTTAGCCATGTGACCTTGAGTATCCACTTAGGGCAAGTAAGTATCCTTATCTGTAATATGGGAATAATAGGAGCCCCACTTAAAGGGTCTTGATAAGAATTTAAAGATACCGCTAATATGTGGCACAGTGAGTGTGTAGTGATATCTCACTGTGGTTTCAATTTACACTTCCCTAATGACAAAGGATGTTAAGCATCTTTTCATGTGCTTATTTGCCATTTCAATACCTTTTTGGGTGATGGGTCCATTTGAATCTTTTGCCATTTTTTATTAGGTTGTTTGCCATATTACTAAGCTATAAGAGGCCATGATATAGTTTGAGTGCAAGTCTTTTATCAGATATATGTTTTGCAAATATTTTCCCCAAACTGTGGCTTTATCTTTTCATTATCTTAATAGTGTCTTCTGAAAAGCAAAAATTCCTGATTTTTATCAAGTCCAATTTATCAATTTTGTATAGATTGTGCTTTTAATAGCATATATAAGAAATCTTTGCCTAACTTAAGTTTTATAGTTGTATTTCTTCCATTTAAGCCTGTAATTCTTTTTAAGTTAATTTTCGTGCATGGTAGTAGGTAAGGGTCATGGTTAATTTTTTTGCATATGGGTAACAAAATTATCTATAATTCCCTTTTTACAGGTGAAAAGGTGAGGCCTGAGGAGGCTAAGAAAGGAGCTCAAAGTCATACAGCTTCTAAGTGATTGAGTGACACTTGAACCCAGGTCTCCTGATTTCAAATAAAGTGCTGTTTGCATGTTGCCTCCGCTGCCTAAGTGCCTACAGTTTCTTTCCAGTAGAGATAAGACCCAGGCTTGGAGATAAACAAAACTCATTTCAGCTTCGTCACTTAGCCTGGGCAAGTTACTTAAACCTTCGAAGGCTTCATTTTTCATTTGTAAAATGGGATAATAAGAACATCCGCTCCTGAGGCTGTTGGGAGGACAATTTGAAATAATGCATGTAAGGTGCATAGCACCAGGCCTGGCATTTAGCATGTGCTTTGTACAAGTCAGCATGGAGGAGTGGCTTTTCCCATGTCCTGCCTTCACTGGAGCCCCCTGCCCAGCCTTGCCAGGTCTTGGAACACTCTAAACTCACACAGCAGATTGGGGGTTTACTGAGGGGCAGACACTTTCTACCATAATAATCCACCGGAGTTGTACTATACGAGTTGTTTCATTGCAAAACTAGAATGTATATTTGTCTAAAAGACATTTCACTCTGAAGCTGTTTTTGTAACCCTTCCCATCCCTGTCTCCCAAGCTAATTAACACCAGTTAGAGGTTAGAAGCTGTGGCAGACTAACTCTAAGATGGCCCATCACTCCAGCCTTGGTATTCATGCCCTGTGTAATTCCATCCCCTCAGATGTGGCCAGGACCTGTGACCTGCTGCCAACCAATAGAGTATGACAATATGATTCCGACATGAGTCCCTTCTGTGGTGACATTACTTAAGATTGCAATGCCTGTCTTATGAAAAAGACTTGCAGGCTTTGACGAAGCAAGTGGCTGTATTTGCAAGGCCCACATGGCACAGAACTGAGAATAGCCTTTGGCCAACAAACAGCTAGAAACTGAGGCAACTTCCACCTGTCTGCCAGAAAGAAACTGGCACCCTCAGTCCAACAGGCCACAGGAACTGAATTCTGCGAACGACCACGTGAGCCCAGTGGAACCTTGGGATGAGATCGCAGTCCTGGCTGACACCTTGATTAAAGCCTATGAGAGGTCTTGGAAACAGAGGCACTCAGCCAAGCCTGGCCAAGACTCCTGGACCATAGAAATCATGAGAAAATGAGTGTGTGCTTTTTTTTAAAGTCACCAAGTTTGTGGTGATCTGTTATGCAACGGAGATAACTGAGAAGCCAAGATAAAGTAACAGCAGAATGCTGGGGAGCAGAAAGAGGTGACAGATCTAGGAAGAAATAGGTGAGGGTCACCCTTTATGCTCATGTGTGGAGTCTCCCTTTACCCTTTTAAATATGCTTAGTGACCCAGACGGACACTCCAGCAGCCCCATGACTTTTTTGATCACTCTTGGGTAACAGAAAGTCCTACCACCACCTTAAATCACAAATATGCTCTCTTTTTGGTAGCTATGATGCCTAATCCCCTCTAATTATCAAAATTGGAATGTAAATGAGATTTAAAATGTTTCTTTCGATAGCGCCAGCCACAGGCCAGCCTCCTGCCTCCTGAGAGGGGCTTGGGGTCAGCTTTTCATTTCTCTTTCTGCTTCTCCTCCCACAGCTTGCTAACAGCCGCTTCTGCTGTCTCCACTGTGGGGTGTGACAAGGGCTGACATTCATGGCAGGAAGAGAATGGGGAAAGTGTGTACTTGCCTGGCGCTGTTGTGAGATGACTCTGGACCCTCTAGGCCTGGCAGGGGTTTAAAACTGGCTATTTTTGAGTACTTTGGGGTGTCTTTGGTGGCTCTCCCACTGGGTCCCTTTGTCTGCTATTTCCATGCCACAGTCAAGAGTTCTCCTGCATGTGGATGTCCCACCTTCCCTCTTCAGCTTCCATTTGTTTTCTGAAGGGTCACATCATACAGGCACTCTTTGTGGTAACTTGCCTCCTGGCAGAAGCCCTCTTGGACAGGATTCCTTTTGAAACAACCTCACGTTAACATTCCTAACACGGATTCTACACCTAGTTCCCAGTATGCATGCACCTTTCACCTGCCAATGGAGGGGAGAGATTACTCCCCAACATAGTGGCAACTCCATTTTCTTCTACCTTGCCATCTGCAGTAGAAACCCTTCAATGTCTACAGCATGTATTAAACATTAGTCTATCATGGCCAACCCCACCTCTAAGGGACATCCTCGTGCATCAACCATGCTGAGTGGTCTTCTGATAAAGCTCTTTACACTTCTCCCCTTGGAAGAAGAGGCTCACCGAATAGCAGCAGATTAATCCAAACACGGTTTGGCATAAATCCTTTTTCAAAATTGACTCCTGACTTTTTATGTCCTGAGATAGATTTTGTTAAAAAGTTGTATTTTGGTTTATCACCTCGCTTTGGAATTTTGTATCCATTGCACTATGGTGCTTCAGTTGAAATGGTTTCAATTTTACAACTTGTTACATGATATTATTGGCCTGGTGGTCTCCTCAACAACAATTTCCTTTCCTCTTTGGCTAACTGGAGTGACCAAGTCTAAGCTAATTTGGTTGTTAGGCAAATATCACATTCTTTTTAGTGTATGCTGGTAGCCTCTGGTGGTTAAAGGCAGGAGAGGTAATATATCCCTATTCCTGCAACCTTGCTCCAAGATGATATCTTAAAATGAAGCAAGTCTCAGGTCAAATTCCACCAAGCATACGGATGTTTTTTAGCAAGCAAGCAAACACCACCAGTGTCTTGGGAGAGACTCCTCCTTTCTCTGCCTTCTCATTCCCTGACAGGCCCCTTGCAGAGCAGCTCCCTCAGAAACAGATTCACTTAAAACACAATCAGAGGCCTCATCACTGGGCCAGCTGGTGGTGTCCTTCATGAAGTGGAAGGATGTAGGGCCAATGGCCTCCAGAACTTCCACCTCTGGTACTGAGGGCTGAACATGCTTGTTTCTTCTACCTAATTCATGCACAAGTGGTAGATCCTGCTACCCGACTCCTACTCAATCATAAGCACAACTAATTTAAACAATAAAAATTATTTCTATCATTACATATGCTGGTTAACTAACCCAAAAGTATTGATTCAGATAAAAACTCTTCATATACTAGTTAACCATTCATTTCTAGAGTGTTGACTAGTGTTAACTTGCACACAGACACATCACACCACTTATACTAACGTATTCTAAAATAAATTGCCATGCACACGATATAGAACTGTATTAGTCTGTTTCTGTTGCTTATAACAAGCTACCTAGAACTGGGTAATTTGTAAGAAAATGAAATATATTGCTTACAGTTTCAGAAGCTGGGAAGTCCAAAGTCTAGGGGACACATCTGGTGAAGGCCTTCCTTAGTGGTGGCTTCAGCCACACATGGTATCTCATTGGGAGATGGCAGAAGCAGAGACAGAGAGACTCTCACATGCCGTCCTTTTAAAGCCCTCTGCACCACACCCATGACCACCGCTATCAACCCCTTCATTAGGGCATGGTTCCCAGAATCTAATCACCTCTTCAAGGCACCACCTTTCAATCACCGTCACAGGATTTTCCACCTTCTTAACAGTCACAGTGGGGATCAAGCTTCTAATATATAAAACTTGGGGAACACAATTCAACCCATATCAAGCACTAAGAGAACCCTGATTTCGTTTGGGTTGCCAAGTACACAGCCCTGAGAGAGAAACTGTGACTGCTAATTCAATCATGAAAACTTGGCATTTTTTGACAGATACTCACTTTTTCAGCTTTTCTTGTTGTAGGTGGCCATGTGATTGCATACTGGTCTATGAAGAGGAGGGAGAAGTGTGATAAGAAATACTTTCCTCCTTGACTAAAAAAAAGAGACATACATGAGACAATTTCTCCACACCTTGGCTGCCTTTGTTTTCTATCTTTGTGTGTGGTCAGGAGAAAATGTGATGGCTTGCAGCTGAGGTGCCACCTTGCTATGGTGAAGCCTTCTAGAATGCTGAGGATGGCACAACAGAAAAGCCTGTAGTCAGATGATCTTGAGTTACTGTCTTAGTCCATTTGGACTGCTATAACAAAACACCTGAGACAGGGTAATTTATAAGTAATAGAAATTGATCTCTCACAGTTCTGGAGGCTGGAAAGTCTAAGATCAAGGTGCTGGCCAATTTTGTGTCTAGTGAGGGTTCCTGCTCAGCTTTCAAGATGGCGCCTTGTTGCTGAGACCTCACATGGTGGAAGGTGGAAGGGCAAAAGGGCTGAGCTAGTTCTCTCAAGCCTTTTATAAGGGCACTAATCCCATCATGAAGGTGGAGCCCTCATGATTAAATTACTTCCTAAAGGCGCCACCTCTTAATTCTACCACATTGGGTCTTAGGTTCTAACACGTGAATTTGGGGAGGACACATATAATGAAGCCATAGCAGTTACTAACCATCCAGAGTTGGAGTTAGAAAAGTCCAAGGAGACTTCTTCCCATTTTTCAGTAAAAAATAAATATACCTATGGTTTTATTACAGGAGCTGCTCAGCTCCCAGCTGAGACTTCCCATAATTTGATATCAAACTCACAGGTTTGGCTGCCTGCCCCAAGTTAAAAGCAAGCCACTCACGAGTCAAGTGTTGGTGAAAATGGAAGTCAGCTTTTATTCAGGAATACTGGTGATCTGAGGAGAGATGTTAGGCTAACCCATCTCCCCAGTAAACCTGAAGTAGAATGGCCAGGCTAAAGCCATCTCGAAGATTCAGACTTACTGAGGGGTTTTTAAAGAGGGGGATGAAGGAATGGAAGGTGGGAAATGAAAAGCAGGAGGGAGGGGCACGTGAGCAGTCAGGGCTTCATGCAAGGTCTCAAGTGCAAAGTTTCACAAAGACTCTGTCTGGTTTCTGCTCCCATCTTTGCTGTTATCTCAGGGTCTGGGTAATACGTGTGAGTCTGCAGTTTCAGGCTGGCTGGAAAACAACTTTACATTCATGTAAACAATGTCATCTTGCCGCATACCCAAGGTTCAAAATATCAAATAACCATGGGAAAAGAGGGAACTAAGAGAAATGCATGCGAAGAAAAAAACTGTCTTTTAAAAATTTGCCTACAGCCCATGTGGTCCCAACATGGCTTCGGTCCTGCTCACTCCAACATTTTCGTCACTATTAGGCTTTCTATTATTTGCAGCCCAAAGTATCCCAACTAATACGTTTGGCCTCCAGAATAAATATGTAAGGGAGGGGTCTTTACTGAACATCTGATGTCCTAAAGTATCACAGGCATACACACACCCCTTCCCCTCACAAGGCAGAAGACCTATCCTCCTCAAAGAGTTAGGAAACTCAAGTTCTTCCTCCTCTCTACACTTTGAAATTTCTCATCACCAATGCCATTGATGCTATTTCTGGGATCCATTCACCAGAAATGCATTTTCCATCAGTAATAGAAATGCGGGAATTTGTAACTTCAAATGGTGAATCCAAGATGCTCTAGTTTATCAGCATGTTATGCTGTGCCCACTAGAAGTAGGTGGAATTGGGAATCAGCTGGGCTCAAGCTCCCTAGTTCCCAAGGTCCCTTTTATAGAATCTCTTATTCTCTCCTTCTCCATCCTGCTAGATGAGAGTTGGCCATAGAATTTAGGCTTCCCAGAGTCCCTCCACTGACCTCCTGCCCTTATTCTCTTCTCGGATCTTGCCTGTGGAGGAATTTTGAAAGGTTATAGTAATAAGACATATGAGCACTTGGGGATGAGAGGCATGTAAGAATTTGGAGTTTATAGGCTAAGGTATGACTTCAGGAAACTTGCTATATGCAAGCCTGTCATTTTGGAGTATTCTGGCTAGTTCTTGCCTCAGTTTCTTCAACTGTAAAATAAGAAGAGCAGCATCTTCCCTAAGGACTCATGAGTTTAGGATAATAATTAAGTATTACAATTTAAATGAGAGATAGTTTAAGATAGTGCTTAAGAACATGTATCTTGGAGCTAGACTGCCTGGCTTAAAATCGTGGTTCTACCACCTGTCAATTGAGTAACCTTGAGCAAACTACTTTCTCATCTATAAAATGAGGATAAAAAAATACCCGTTTCAAAGGACTTTTCTTAGGTTTTAATAAGTTAATACACATAAAGCTACTTACAGTAGCAACTGACAGAGTATTATGCAAGCATTACTATCATCTCCATCATTGTCGCCATCATCATCATTATAACATCTGAAAGGGCTCTGAAAGCATAAGAGCACTATGTGAAAGCAGAAGAGGATAATAATGACACTGATCGCCCCAAGTTAGGAATGAAGGAATATTACTGAAACCAACAGGATTTATGAGTTAGAGAAAAAAGAGAAAGAAGAGATAATAAAACAAAAGAAAGGAAAGGGAAGGGAAAGGGATGGGACAGTGGGGGGAAGAGGGGAAAAGAGAGGAGCAGGAGTGGGTGGAGGGGAGGGAAAATGTATGGCGAGTGAAGCTGCACAGAGTGGAAATAAGGGCTAAGTGAAAAGAACAGTAAGGAACTGCTCATTTTCTTTCCAGCAGGCATCACTGTAACTCTAGGGGAACATCTTTCAAAGTGTACCATTTCCCACAGAGCATAATGTGGCTCACCCACAATTTCATCAGTTGTGCTCAAGCTGCATTAAAAGCATCGAAACCAGCCCTTCACCTTAGGGCACTGCCATGTGGTGTCATTATTTTCATGACAAACAAAATCTTTCCCAGGAAATGGAACAAAGAAAGTAACTGAAATGTCCGTAAAGTAGTGGGAAATTCTGGGTACCTAAGCTTTCCACATTCTTGAGATTGTCCTGTGTTTGTTATTGCCACCCCAGTGGTGCCTAAGGGTCCTATTTTCGAATAGACAACCAGAACCAAGCATCAGAGCATGTAGCTGACACGTGGGGTCCAGATGCCTCATTTACTGGTTCCTGGTACACACTAAATCAGAAACAAATAAATTCGTTCCCAAGTACAACACCTTAACTGTTCAGCTCCTCTCCTCCCTCATGAAGACCTGTCTGTCATCTCATGTTCCCTGGCTGAGATTGCCACCCCATGGTCCCCATACAGCCTTCATCTCTACTGGTTTCCTCCACCCCAGTGTAAATGCCCCATAAACATTTTTGCATTTTAAAAAACAAAGTCATGTGTATAAAGGGCCAAGCAGAGTTCTTAGGGATATAATGCATACTAGCACTTTATAAATATTAATTACCTTTCATCTTTCTTCTATAAATTGGATCTTTCACATCATCTCTGTCTCAACATTTCAAGGAGGCAGGGTAGTACAATCTTGAAGGTTTCTTGAGTTAGTTGGCTTTGGGCACTGCAGATGAGAAAAATAATCTGCAAATAAATTGTAAGTTGATGAATCATTAATCACCTTATTTTTAAATAAAATGAGTTGCTGAAGAACTCTACTATCTAATTCATCAGCATCAGACTCAAGAATTCTGCTATCAGGATACAGAAGTTCATAAAAGATCATCACTCTAACAGCAACAAAATCAGATAAATTAAAAAACAAAGCAAAACAAAACTTATTTCTCCTTAAAGCCATTGAGGGCTATGGATGAAAAAAACAAACAAACAAACAAAAAAAAACTAAGTAAACTGCAGTCCAGAGAGGGAGAGGGCCATTTTCTGAGCACAGAGGAGAGACCATCTCAATCCCTAGGGCAGTTACTGAATCTGGGGAGAAGCAAGCCTACTGTGGGAAGAGGAACTTTGTGGGAACAAGGAAAACTCAGCTAAGTTTTTAAAGACTATGCCTGGGAGGGCATGGCAGATGGGAATCTAGAGGAGCCCAAACTCAGAGTTAGCCCTCCCCATCTACCGACTCCCGCTCATGGGAATTTTATCGAATACGTGGAATAAGCAGAAAGCCTGGAATAAGTTTTAGAAAGGAAGGGCCTGATATCCACCAAGACATTTAAACCAGAGGTGAACTGAAAGTAACTCTACTGGTAACCCAACCCCAATTCTGTTCAACTGCTAATTGGATTGATGAGCTCAGCCCCTAACAATAGCTGCATGTCAGACAAAACAGTGAGCCCTTTCTGGAGGAAATTATAATCTACTTCAGTCTCTACTGGTCTTGTACACACTATGTCTGAAACACAATAAAAAATTCTGACATGCAAAGAAGCAAGAAAGTGTGACTCATAGTTAAGAGAAATAAAAACTGTAACCTAGGGTCTAGGGTCTCCTAAATGCCACTAAAAGGTCCAAAACAGGAAGTGAATGGTCACAACCCTTTGTTCTGAGTTTCTGTTCTTGCAGGAGGCTGCAGGAAGTCATGAACCATGAAATACTAAACTGCCCTCAAAATCTATCAGCTAAAACTGAAATACAGGCCCTAGAGGTGAAGTCTGGTGAATCTCCACCCAAGAAGAAGCCAAGATCTCCATAGCTACCCGGCCCTGTTCTATGTCTCCTGTCAGCGATGACAGGAAGTCTCAATTCGCCACCTATGGGCTGTAACCCATACTAGCAGAGGGCTCAAGGTTTAGTCGATGTGACAACTTTCTGAGGTTCCACTGTTGCCCAAAGGCCACATTCCTTCCAGGGTCCAAATGCAAATTTGGCTTCAGAACTGACTGATGGACTATGCCCCATAGTCAACCAACCCAAATTGATCAAGCTCGTATCCTACATTTACATGAGAGGACCTAAATGAGAACCTGGGTGGGAAGTTAGGTGGGAAATTTGGCTACACAAGATGACCCCTTTCCCTTGTTTGGGGAGACACTGCTTTGGGAGCAACCCCCAGTGTTGTCCTTAATTGCAGGTAGTAAAGCCTTTTCCTCCTATTCTGGTCCTGGTTGCGCTCTCTGAGGGACGGACCCCTGCTGCCCAGTAACAAAGCATGTCAATAGACTCAGACCCACAGACGACCCGTAGGATGAAAATTTCAGAAAATGACATAAAATATATAAACATGTTAAAGAATTTAGAGGAAAGGAGGGACATATTGGGGCTAGAGATGGAAAATTTCAGTAAATAAATGAAAACTATTGAACCAAACAGCAACTCTATAACTGAAATACACCACATCTTTTTTTTAAAAAAGAAATGATTTGATAGACTTAACATCAGACTGGAGTGCTCGTTCGGCAGCACATATACTAAAAAAAACCATCAGACTGGACAGAGCAAAACAAAGGATTAATGAACTGGAAGTAAGCCAGTAAAAATTATTCAAACTGAAACACAAAGAGAAAAATAAATTTTAAAATACGACAGTATCAAAGACCCATGAAACAATAAAACTCAACTAATGTAAGTGGAATTGGAGTCTCAGAAATGAAGAACAGAGAGGGAAAAAGAGAGAGAGAGAAAGAAATGGAGGAGAGAAAGAATAGAGATGAAAAAAATGTTTGAAGAGATTATGGCCCCCAATTTTACAAAATAGATGAAATATTTTAACCCATACATTTAAAAAACACAGCAAATACAAAGCAGAATAAATACAAAGAAAAAACACTAGGCACATTGTACTCAAACTGCTAAAATTCTAAGATAAACAGAAAATCTTAAAAGCAATTAGGGAAAAAAATCATCACATTTATGGGAACAATAAAAATTACAACTAACTCCTCATGGGAAACAATGGGACAATATCTTGCACGTGCTGAAAGAACATGCAAAAAAAAAAATCAACCTAAAATACATTGTTCATGGATTAGTATGATAATAATTTAAGATGAACTGTGATAAATTAAGAGATGAATATTATAACCTTCATCTGAGTAATTACTAAAAATAATACAAAGACGTATAGGTAAAAGCCCCTAGAAAAGATGAACTGGAATAACAGAAAATACTTTACTACTCCAAAAGAAGGCAGGAAGAAGGGATGGACAAATACCAAGATGGTAAATTAATGGTAATTATATTAAATGAAAACAAATTAAACAAGCCTACAAATTAATAATTTAAAAATAAACGCAAAAATTTGAAAAATGGGACAAGACTTTAATAGGCACTTCACACAAAAAATGACTGTTTCCTTTGAATGGCCAATAAGCATACGAAAACGTGATCAACAATATTACTTGTCAAAGAAATACAAATTGAAACTGCAATGAGACACCATTACACACATGCACTAGAATGACTAAAACTAGAAAATCTAACAATACCATGTGTAGGTTAGGATGTGGACCAACTGGAATGCTCATAAAGTGCTGGTGGGAGCATGAAATAGGACAACACTCTGAAAAACAGTTTATGAGTTTCTAATAAAGGTAAGCATATGCCCACTCTGTGACCCAGCAATTATATTCTTGATACACACCTAAAATAAATGAATGGATATAAAAATATATGTAAAAGGATGTTCATAGTAAATTCATTCATCATAGCCCCCAAATAACCCAAATGTTCATTAACAGGAGAATAGATAAATAACGTTGAATATTCACACAGCGGAATACTCCTTAGCAAAAGGAATGAACTACAGTTACATGCAAACACATGGATGAATTTTTAAAAATGTATAGTGAGCAAAAGAAGCAAACACAAAAAAGTAGATACTGTTTGATTTCACATACATGAAGCTCAAAAACAGAAAAAAACTGGTCTATAGTGATAGAAGAAAGAATACTGAATACAGTCGTGTGTGTGTGTGTGTGTGTGTGTGTGTGTGTGTGTGTGTGTGTGTGTGTGTGTGTGTGGTGTATTAACTTCAAAGGGGCATGAGATAATTTTGGAGGGTAATGAAAATATTCTACATCTTGATCTTGGTGGTGGTTTTATGGGCATTTACTTGATAGAAGACATGGAGCTGTATGCTCGAGATTATACCTGAGTAAAACTACTGGACAAAATTAAGTGGAAGTCCAGGTCATGCGGGTAAACTTCCCTTAGCATTTGAACACCACACTCCTGGATTTCCTCCTGCCTCCACCCCAGACATTCCTTTTTGTCCCTTCACTGGGTTCTTCCTTTCTGATTCGCTGGCTCTTCAGGTGAGTCATTGTGTAAGATGCTTTTGTTTTATTTAAAAGGAATTCCTCTTTATTGTAACAAAATAACAATAAGTCACTTATAAAGGAAGTTTATTCTCACCTGCCCTTCAGTACTGCCTCTTTAAAGAGGGAACCAAAGAGCCCCCAGCCCTACTCAAAGCAAGAGAACACAGTCGATCTCCATCAGATTGTACTGCAGGGCAGGGCACTCCAACCCTGAACTGGGTTTGACCCCTTACTAAATTTCATCAGACCACACAGCATGTGCCCCAAACTAAGTGTCCCGAGAGTTAGAAAATGGAACAACTGCCTTTAAAGAGTGATAGACAGTACTGCTGCCTTCTGAAAATGTCAGGTGTATTTTTACACATTTGTGTTGTATATATCTGGCTCATTTTTTATTTTCCCTCTTTCTTCCTATGACTCTTTCTTTCCCTTTCTCTTCCTTTTTCTTTACTCTTTTTGCCACTTCCCTCCCATGATGTATGCTGGCAGGGTGTATTTTTTTCTTATCTATTTTATTTATTGAATACTAGTATATATTCCCCATTTTTTTCTCAGAGAAGTGAAAAACATAAAATAAGGTGGATTTTTCCTATGTAACCCTTCCTTATTTTTTCACGTGAGTTATATTGATCGTTGCTCTAGGATTACATATTAAACCAATAGCTTCTTATGTAAGTGAACTCAAGAGTGTACATATATATTTTGAATGGGGCCAAGTTTCAAGCTCTGTACTACTGCAAAGAAATTTGTAAATGTACCTAGCTTCATCTTTGAGTTAAATTCCTTCTGAATGGCTAGGAAAAAGTAAAAGGACTAGGAAACAGAATACCAAGAAGTGGGGAAAATATATTTCTCCAGGAGAGGAATTTGAGACATATTTCAAATGGCTGATTTACGTAACTTAAACAATGGCTTGTTCACTTCAGACAAGAGTCACCTGTACAGTGTGTGTGTGTGTGTGTGTGTGTCCATGAGCGCGCGCGCGCGCGCTCATGGACACACACACACACACACACACACACACTGTACAGGATCTTTCAAGGTAAACAGCCAAATATGTCATAACAGATTCTTTCTTGCAAATCAGAACCATTATTACCAATATAAACTTTAAGTTTCTGAAAGAGAGTTAACTTTCCTTGGCAACCACATTGTCCATAAACCCAAGGCTGTCCACACTGGTATTCTCAGCAGTCGGGAAATGAGATCTGAGAATGAGGTGACTTGCCATTTGGCAATACATGAGCTGTTGGAATGTTCTTCTTATCTTCATGGCCAGTTCACTGGAGGACCATTTCACCTTGGCCACTCCACAGCACACTTGCTGTCACTACAGCGTGGTATGTGTGGAGGAATCCAAGTGCACTGCATGTTTGCCTGGAAACTTGCCCACAGTTTATTACCAGAGAGGCCAGTCTCTTTGATCTCAATCAAATTAATTTTCAGGAAGTGTTCATTTTGTGGTGAGTCCAAATTTTTCGTGTCATTGACCCTATTCCTCTCAAAAACCAAAGTAGAGAAAGCTTAGCTGTTTATAAACATAACATATAAATTAATCATGATTTGGGTCCTGTGTTTTTGGCTTTTTTCCCAACAGTAAAAAGGTCAAAGCAAATGCCATGACACAGCCTGTCTTTCTGTAATGAACAGCTGCTTTCCTAAGAAAAGTTGTACTAACAAAATTCACCCTCTAATAACTTCTATCATTTAGTGATTGCTTATTATCTGTTAAGAACTATGTTAAGTCCTCACAAGATTATTTTATTGAATCTTCATAATCCTAGGAGATAGGCACTATTATTATCCAAATTTTACAAATGAAGAAACTAAGGCTGAGAGCTTACGTCATTTTTACACTACTCTCGATAGGGCCTGAATCCAAAGAAGTCTAATTCATAATGCTCTTTCTTAATCACTCTTCTTGACTGCTTCCCATTCAAAACTAACAAACAAGAAAATTGTTGTAATGGAGAAAAAGATTAGGAGTTAGAGTTTCTTTTATACAAGTTCATCATCTTTGCTGCCCATGGTTAGCATAAAAGGCAAATAAATTATAGCATAGTTCCCAACTACAAATGGCCAACAAAAGAAAACTCACACTGAGAAACCAACCACCCTGACAGGTGTGCACCTCTGCTTGCCTATTCCCACCCTACTATCTCATCCAACAAATACATTCTTTCTCCTGTATTTCTTCTCAGTAAAAATCATCATACTGCCGTTCACCCATCTGCCTAACTCTGAAACCTGGGTTGCATAGCTAAGGCCAATTTTTCTCATTGAAGTGGTGACAATTTCACTGTGGTTGTATCAGACCCCTAATGCTCTACACAGTTAAAAGTGTGCCTTAACTGTTCAATACCACTACATCTAGCTCGATTATGAAAACTCAAGCTGTTGGAAAAATACCTGTAAATGTAAAGTAGATTTTCCAGTTACGAATAGGCCAAATCATTTTAGAGAGCCCCGTGTTTATTTTTTGCCATGTCTAGATTCTAAGTTTCACAGTGTGTGAAATAAACCGAGTTTATTACATTAACTTTTCCTTTAATTGTCTGCAACTAGCAGAGAATTGGGGGCATGATGTCTTGGGAAATAGCCACAGCCCTCTAGCCTTTTTCTCAAGTCTCCTACCCTACCACAGTAGTTAGAAGGATACTCAGTGTATTTGCAGATTTGTGTTATGATTATACTATGTAACAATGACTCTCTTCTTAAATCTCAATAGCTAACAAAAATAAGTATCTATTTCATGTTCATGGGAATGTAGATTGCCTATGAATTGGCTTAGCTCAGCTGGCCTAGGCTAGAATCCAATCTGTGGTTCGGGTTTAAGTCAGCTCCATGAGTCTTTATTCCAGGACTCAGGTTGAAAGGGCAATAGTTACCTAGGACATACCTTCTGGGCAAGAGCAAAAGTTTGAGATATCTGACAGAAATTTGCTATGCCTCAAAAAGTGTCTGCTCAAAACTGGCACATTGTTGTGTTACTTCTGCCTATATTGATTGATCATTACGAGTTACATAGCCAAGTCCAAGTAAGTGGGGTGGGGATGTCTATTCTGCTTAAAATTGTGACAGGTACAGAAAGTACATAGCAGAGGGCATTAGGGGTACAATTCTTTATAGAAAGGAACAAAAAGTTGGGAACAACAGTCCAATTGTTGGGCTCTTTTACCTGCCGATAATCCTGTACCGACTGGGCCAATTGTCGAGCTAGGGCTGGGACTGGAGCTCACAGGCCCCTGAAGCCTGTTCACAGACTGGGTCACAAACCCTTCACATGCCAGGCTGGGTCCGCAGGCCCCTCACTCACAGGTCTACGAGCTAGGTAACTGGCAAACAGGTCCTTGGAAGCCATAGATTGGAAAGCATGGCCATGCGCCCCACGGCCACCCAAGGCAGTGGTATGCCAGCCGAAGTGGCAGCGCTGCGCAAGTGCACCAACTCCACCCACACCAACTCCACCCACACACAACCTATTCACAGCAAATGCTTGGCAAGATTCTGAACATCTAAGGGGCCCTGACCATTTTCCTATATTTTCCCAACAGCCTAAAACCAGGACTTAAACCTGGAGAAAGATGCCGCCTTGTACCTGTACCTTCTCAAGAAGAGAAGGGCACACTTAGTCTGGAAATGAGGAGTCAACACTGAGACAAGTTTGCACAGACAGAACTTACCAAAACAGCCCTCCTCTTCCATTAATTCTTCCGTATATTTCCTAGTCATTTTCCCAGTATTTCTCATACCTTGAAGCCCGAACCTCCTTTCTTTTGTTAAAAGGTGATATAAGCTCCTGCCTCTAACCTCTTCTTTGAGTTTCACTTCTTTTCTGTGAACTCCTGTGTGCATAAATATTAAATAAAAATTGTACCTTTTCTCCTGTTCATCTGTCTCTTATTAGCTTTATTCATAGGCCCGCCATTCACTGAATATATGAGGGTGGAGGAAAAGTTTTTCCTCCTTAACATAGGAGGCCAGAAAGAGACGGAGTTAGGAGGGCAAAATACCAGAAGAATGGGGTGTCATGGAAACCAGGAGAGAATTTAGAGGAGTCAGCTCAAGGAGCAAAATGCTGCCCAGAGGCCAAGTGAGATCAGGGATGAGACACGTCCACCAGACCTAGAAACAAGGACGTCTTTGATGACCCCAAAGAGAGGAATTTCCGTGGAAGAGTGAAAGTGGATACAGTATTGCTGAGTTGATCACTGCATGGAAGGCAAAGAAGTGAAGACAGAGTGTGGACACTTTAAGAAGCTTGACTGTAAATGGAAGGAGATAGATAAATGAGATTCTGCTGGAGGGGGCCTGACATCAAGTGAATGGCATTTTGTCTACTGTTTAATATCAGAAGAGATTTAGCAACTTTAATGCAGATGGAAGATACCAGCAGGGGCATAGAGGCTGAAAATATATAAGAGAAGTGATAATTACTGGAAATAAATTGATCCAGGGTGAAGAGGGAAGGAAGATGTTCAGAAACAACAGTGGGGAGGCACGTCTTAGACAAGAAGGGCATGGCTTCCACTGGAACAGGTGAAAGAGACTGGCGCACAGTAGGTGCTGCTGAGCTATCCCGGATCGTTTTCAGAACCTACTTTTTAGGTTCCACTGCCCCTCAGGCAGTTCCCCAAAAGCTACCCAAAAGCCTCCCACCTCCACTGATTTCATCCCAACTAATTCCATTTTCTCTTTATTCTCTCTTCTTGTTTGTTTGAGGCCAGGTGCCCTTCAATCTAATCCCTCTAATTAGCAAAATAGCTCTACTCATTTGCATGACTTCAGCAGCATTTACCTAGAAAGTACTGAAGGTGATATGCAAATTATAAGGACAGTCTGTAGATCCCAGGACTGAGGTAAAAGAACTATAGACTAACTAAACCTCACCTAGTTTGTGGCTCCATTGCTTAAATACTGTTTCTGAGGCAGGCAGTTAGATAGAGACAAGAGCGGGAAGAGGAAACCTGGTTATTTGCAAGTGGGAAAACCGGTCCCACGAGGGCGTAGGCATGTACATGTGCAAAAGTGGCCACAGGAGACAAAGGCAATTCCAGACAGGGAGCCCCACGCACCAGCTAGGGTGCCAATCACTTTAACCACTAGGACAGAGACTACACTTAGGACTCAGCGAATGACCAGATGAAACAAATCCAGCTAAGAGGACTTAAAACCCCTGGGAATATAACCATTGGGGCTCTAGAGCCACTGTCTCACTCGAGCCCACTCCATGCTCTCTGGGGTGTGTTCTCGCTTTGCTAAATAAAATGACTTTTGCTTTTCACCTTGGCGTGTCTCACCCAATTCTTTGTCTAAGACACCAAGAAACCGGATTTAGCCAGCAGAACCTGGAATTTCCTTTAACATTTCCAAAGTAAACAAAACAAAATAAACAAAACTGCACAGAATGTTATTTCCAGAGAGAGTTCCAGGATCCCTTACTACAGCCTATCTCATCCCTCCTGCCCACACACCTCAAATTCCTTTAGCCCAGAGGAGCTAAGTAAGTACTTCACAACCACACAGCTTCTTCATAAGCAATATTCAAGCACTCCCAGGGACCTTCCAGACTTTTAAGACTTCTTCACCCATTTCATTAGTATAGTAGAGTGTACTGAGGAGAAGAGTGGATCCCAGGCCAAAAAGCCCAAATCTCTTTTTCTTTTAAGTTGTACTCTTATATGAAGAGTCATACAAATTTTGTATTATCCCCCATAATATATCTGTGTTGTGTGTTGGTTTCAATGAACTCCCTCCGATTTTGAGTAAAATTGAGGATCCATGTTTAACTCAAGGTCCTCCTACCCAATATCCCAGTTTGAGAGTGCCAGCACTGGGTGGTGTCATTCTTGATCATAGCAGCCCTTTTTGCATGCCTCCTCCTAGCCATCACTGACACATCAGTCTTTTACCACTGCTGCTTCTGTGTAATCCTTAACTCTCCATTCAGTTATAAGATCCTGTAGGCAGATGTACTGGATGCAAGGTTAGTCTTTCTAGGCCTCCCCTGCCTTCCTCTTCTGGGACCTCCCTCTGCACCTTCGCCCCATAACACATGGTTGTGGTGAAAGCTGTCCTCAGTACAACATGAGCCACCCCAAGTCACAGCGACTGGTCCACTTTGGGTGAGTACCTCCCCCCATGCCAAGGCTGATTGGTACATGGAAGTCACCTGAGTTAGATCAGACCAATCAGAGAATTCCCATAGGAATTCCTCATGCTTTGGAGAACCCACAATGAGGAAGTCCCTCTTTTTCCAGTGGCTGAAGAAGAAAGGGTAAAATCAGGAAACAATGGACATTTTTCTACCCTGTGGAGAATGAGGGCAGCATGCAGGGAGAAGTGAATGTGAGAATTAAGCAGAGAGTGCTGATATAGCTGGAGTTTCTGCTTTCAGCTTTTCTAAGACCCAGCTATGTCCCTGCCCTTTCCATGGCTTGATATTTATTCTTGTATTCTGGGGCCAATAAGTCTCCCCTTTGCTAAAGTGACTTTGACAAGGGTGTCTGTCACTTGCTATAGAAGGAATTAAATGTAATATTTCTTCAGAAAGCCCGTAGTGCTGAACAAAGATCAGGAGATTAATAAGTACTTGTTGATTTCCTCCTTGCTATTTATTGGCTTAAGTGTTGCTGAGCAATAACATCCTGGGAAAATATTGACTGCCATAGACTCTAACCAATAGATGTAACCCAAGGCAATTCACACTTGCAGCTCTTGTGAAATTCAAGACCACTGACAAGCAGGGAGGGAGAAAGTGAAAACAAATGAAGGGGCTTTCTTTGGGAGAGGGAGAAATAGCCACAGTGGTGGCATCACCTCAGAAAAACACACTCCAAATGCTGGCAAGGGAAAAGAAGCAGGAAAATAGTCTGGGCCAAGGATCAGAACACCTGGATCTTCTTCCTGGATCTACTGCTGACTACGTATGGGACTTTGGAATAATCATGAAACTTCTCTTGGCTTATGTCTTTGCATCTATAAATGAGGATGTCAGAGGAGAAAATTGCCAGTGTCCTTTTGAGATGGAAATGATAAGGCTTCCCCTCCTGCTGTGGTCTGAATGTCAGTGTGCCCCCCAAATTCATAGATTGAAACCTAGTCAAAGTGATGGTATTAGAAGATGGGGCCTTTGAGAGGTGTTTAGATCATAAAGGCACTGCCCTAGTGAATGGGATACTACCTTTATAAAAGAGGCTCCAGAGAGCTGGCTTGCCCTTTTACTGTGTGAGGATATACAGAAGGCTCTGTCTATGTGGAAATAGTCCCTCCCCAGACACCAAATGTGCTGGCACCTTGATCTTAGACTTCCCAGCCTCCAGATCTGTGAGCAATAAATTTCTGTTGTTTATAATTACCTTGTTAAGTTATCTTGTTACAGTAGCACCAATGGACTAAAATAACTCCCCTTTAGTCATGGGATGCCCTTAGATCCAAGCCCTTATCTTAAGGGAGTCATGGGTCTCTCCTCTCTCAATCTGAAGAGGCATCACAGTCTCCCCACGGTGTGCCAAGCCCTGCAGGTAGCAGTCACTGACACAGATCTACTGTCTGGAAAGATCCTTCCTTAGATGGAGCCTTGGGCATCACCAGTCTGGACCAGAGACCATAGGACAGGTCTTGTGTGCCATCAAATTTACCAGGGAGGAGAATCCAGACTTCTAAATCAAGGTGGCAGATTGACATGCCTGCAGGGACAGAGAACTGTGCCAAGTAGAAATGGTTTGGTGTGTGATAATGAGGGCCTAGGAAACCTAGAACTTCTGATAAAAGAAACAAATGAAAACAGAAATCAGATTGTCATGTGAAATCTCATTGTTTTAAAATGTGTCAAAAACAAACAAAATGCTGAGAGGGTAAAAACAACACAACAATATCAAAAAACTATGCCTGCAGACCCAGTTTGACCCATGGCCTCTGCACAGCATGGTGTACTTGTTAAATTATAACTCTGAGTTCCACAGCACCTTATCATACCAACCCACTAGAATTGCCAATGTCCCAGGGAGGCCCACTGCATAGTATCAGTATCAACACGTTAGAGTGGACTGATTTGTATAAATGTCAAGTCTACAGCCTGACGGCTCAGGGTAATAGAGCCATCATGTACACTAGTCATATCTAGTAGGATTTACCAAATGTAAGAACCCTGAGCTTCCATAGCTTCATGACACTTGCTTTCATGGTCCTGGTGCTGGCTCCAGCTGCGAACTCTGGACCTCATCCTAGATCCAATCCTTAGTGCTGGTTTAGGTGGCTTCTGAGGGGAGAACTTCCAGAGCACCAGTCTGCACCCACATAGACCAGTGTTATCTCCAGTGTAAAGGTTGGGGTGCTGTGGCCTTTCCCTCTCCCAAAGAAATGTGCATGTGTCTATGTGGTAGTGTATAAGGAAATTTGTTTTAATCAGATTAGATAGTTTTATATTGGATAATCTTTTGTTACGTTCGGTAACTTTATAATAAATGAGTCATTGAGAAAGCCTACCCCCAAAGGGTTTCCACTTATTATGCCAAAGCCATAGAATGAATATACTGAAGGCCTTAGACCTCCAAACCTAAGAAGTGAGCCCCCCAAAAATGACAAAAAGGGTATGTGCCTAAATGGACACTTCAATTCCCAGTTGCTTACTTCTTTCTTCTTTCTCTCCCTCTATTGTAAACATAACTCTATTTCCTGGCTGCTCCAAGGTCAAAAGACCCAAAGGAGTCCAAAGTCATTAACCAAAATCTTTCTTGTGAAAAGCATAAACTCGTAAGACTGAAAAAAAAAAAAAGAAAAGAAAAGAAACAAAAAACTGAGGGAGAAAGTCAGAGGGTGGCCATTCTAGAATTAGGTCACTCATTTATATTTAATTCTGTTGGCTCTTCATGCAGTTTACTATTTACTTTCCATTCATCTCTGTTTGTTTTCCTGATAAGAAAGCAAAATTCAGATATTATAAGTGTTCCTGAAGGGAAGGATGTTCCAGCTATCCTTTTAGATAAGCCCCTCGGACATATAGACACACACCTCAAGCTCAGTCCAATGGAAAGAGATCTGGGATTTTCACAACCTAAGTCCAAGTGTCAGGGGCTGTCAGCTCTAATCGTGTGTCTTGTGGATTGTCCAGGTGCTTTGTTTTTCTGCTTCATCCTTCCCACAGCCCGAGTGGGCACAATGTCACAGTTTCAGTTTGGGGAACAAGGGGGCACGTGAAAGGGAACTTTAGGGTAAGAGAGTGTTGGAAGAAATTCTCTGGAAACTTACCCCTGATTCCTAAAGTGGACCCACTCCTGTCCTGTCCTTTGTGGTCAGGTGGTACCTGAAGACATCAGCCTAAGCAGTTAGTGAGCGATACAAACAGTCCTAATATCCCTCTTGAATGGTGTTCTAGACCCTTTTTTCCAACCCAGAGCTGAAGTTTACCTAAGAGATTTAGAAGTACATCAGAAGAAGAAGTAAGGCAGGGGCCTTACAGCTTGGGAGACCCTACAATTGTCTACACAGCTTACAGGGTGAAAAAGAATAGCATACATACTTATGCCAAGACAACAGGCATAAACTGGCACTGTCTGGTGTGGTCCCCACCCTATGAATCAAGGAGACAAAAGTAATCCCAGCCTTGTTTTGGTCATGGATCCCTTTGAGAGTGGGATGAATCTTATGGACCCTCTCCCTGCACATACATACATGATTTTGCATTAAAAATCAAGAGCTCCAGAAGCCCCCTTGATTCCACTAATTGATCCCAAGCTAGGAAAAAAGTTTCCTTTTAAAGCAAAGGTAGTAATCATGATCTGTAAAACCTCTTGCCCAGCCCCACTAACTAACAGCAGGGATAAAGAGGGGTCCCAGAATTCTGTGTGCTCCTGGAAAGACCCCTACTTCCATCTCACCCCCAAATATTCTCTGCCTTTACATCATTAGGTCAGTACTAATCTCTTTATGCCTCACATTCCAGTTTTCTTCTGTCATCACAGGATGCCCAGGACTCCCAAGAGATACCACATGTCCCAGACTGCAATCCTCATACAGCTAAGGGGGCAGCCAGAAAAATGACCCTTGTCCATCCTGCCATTTCCTAGCACTGTCCCCTGCTTTATTTTTTCCAAAGCATGCACCACCACTTAATACCAGTGGTATTTTAATAGTCTGACCATTTCGGCCCAAAAGGTAGGGATTCCCATCTGTTCATTCACCACTTTATCCTTAATAACTAAAAACAGTGCTTGGCACATAAAAGGCACTTCATAAATGTTTTGTGAATGAATACCTGATGAATAAAAAGCTAACCTTTATTGAGCACCTACTACATGCCAGGCATGCAAACACTTTTACATATACTATTTCATTTCATCTTTGCAACAATACAATGAGGGAAGTACTGTTATTACTTTCATTTTGCATATGAGGAGGCTGAGCCTTTAAAAGTTATGGAAGTTTCCTAAAGCCACAGAGCCAGCAAATGGTGGAGCCAAGGTTCAGACCCAGCCACCTCACTCCAGAGTCTGTGCTGTTAAGTACTGGGGTTTCACTGCAGTTTAAAGTCATTACATAAAAGATCCTAAGCCATGGGTTATCGTGTGTCACATATGGGACATCTTGACCTCTGTTTTCTTTCTTTTCCTGAGCTGTGTTTTCTGTTATTTTGAAAGATTAAGAGATAAACTGATCGGTTCTCCAGAAACACACACACACACACACACACACACACACACACACACACACCATTTCTGCTCATAGCAAAATCATAATAAGATGTAGAACACTGGACCTTGAAATATTTGATCAGAAGAAGTATCTCCATGATACTACATGGCATATTTTCAGCCATCCCCCACACAAACAATACCCACTTGATGGAAAGTCAGATTGCAGAAGCCCAATGGCTGCAGCTGTGCACTCACAGCGTGTTTGGAGTACAAGCCAAGGAGCCTGGCACAGAGGCAGAATGATGCACTGCACCAGCAAGCCTGCAGTGGGGCATTCATTTCTCATTCATGTGGAGAGGGACACTTCTAGAAAGAATGGGTCTGGGGCAGGCAACTGGAAGTTGACCAAAAAGCAAGCAAGTTCTCATCTTGAAAGGTCAAGATCACCTTCTAAAATAGAGTTTTCACTGCCTCTCATGCTGTAGTTAAGATACTGCTGCCAGCGGGAGAGGTTAGAGCCTAAATCACCAAGCAGGAAAAAAAATTATCTGTGCAAAATCTGCATTAACCTTAACATTCCCATAAATGCCAACCATTTATGTGCTAAGTAGATTGATCCCTTACTTACAGGTATTAGTGAGATTATTAAAACTTCCTATTGAAATGAGCCCTTTCTCCTCTCTCCTCCAAAGCCCCAGTGGAGCTTTAAATGTCCACATTACGGTATTAAAGATTTCTGTTGAAATTTACCTATTTGGTATCCATGGACATGTGAGGAATTGGGAAAAGAAAAAAGAAAAGAAAGAAAAACATCCTCTTGGGGCTGTACTTCAAGCAAAGCAGTTATGCTTTCTAAGGAGCATAATGTTAGGTCATTATCAGCACTGAATCAGCAAGAGCCATGGCTCTTCTGAGTGACCGAACACAACCAGAGACCAAGACATAGGTATCCGAAAGTACCTTGCTACACCAGTACTGATTGCAGGGTTTTATGGTAGGATCTAGAAGGTTGCGTTACCTCCCACTGGTCCTAGAATGTTTGGACCAGAATCATCTGGGATGCTGATTTAAATACAGATTCCTGGGTGCCATTCTATGTCTACGAAATCACAATCTCTGAGGGAAGGGCCCAGGAATGTGCATGTTAACAATCTCCCTAGGAGATTCATATGCTCACCCTTCATTTGACCTCTGGCCTAGTGATCACAGCCCTAGACCCCTAAGTCTACAGCTAGGATCAAGAGATTCAACTTGTTACTCTGTATTCCTTTTCACTTTGGTAATTCTTCTCATTGTACTAGTTTAAAACCATCTATTTAGGAGCTAGTAGAGAATTTAATAAGATTTTAGGATTTATAAATTGGAAGAACCAGGTCCAAATTGGCCACTTAGGAGTTATAATGTTACAGGGACCACTCAGCTCCTGGCTGAGGCTTCCCCAAATTTGATACTGGGCATATAGGTCTGGCTGCCTGCCCCCTTTCAAAAGCAAACCACTCAAAAGTTAAATGTTGGTGGAAATGGAAGTCAGCTTTTATTCAGGAATACCGGTGACCGAGGAGAGAGGTTAGGCTAACCCATCTCCCATGGTAAACCTGAAGGAGAATGGCCAGACTAAAGCCACATCAAAGACTCAGATTTACTGAGAGTTTTTCCTCTTCTTCTTCTTCTTTTTTTTTTTTTTTTGGACCACAAAACCAGTTTTAATACATTTAAAAAGACTAAGATCATAGAAAATATGTTCTCTGACCAAAATAACAGAAGGAATTTAGAAAATTCACAACTGTGTGGAAATTAAACAACTCTCTTCTAAATAAACAATGAATAAAAAGAAAAATCACAGGGAAATTAGAGAGTACTTGGAGATAAAAATCAAAGCACAACCTATCAAAATTTATAGGATGCAGGGTTCACGCAGTGCTTAGAGGAAAATTTGTACCTGTAAAGACCTATATTAAAATAAGAAAAATCTCAAATCAGCAAACTTCCATCTTAAGAAAATAGAAAAAGAAGAGCAAACTAAACCAAAAGCAAATATAAGTAGGAAATAACAAAGATTACAACAGAAATACATGAAATAGGGAATTAAAAAACAATAGAGAAAATCAACGAAACCAAAAGCTGATTCTTCAAAAAGACCAACAAAATTTGCAAACCTTTATCTAGACTGACCAAGAAAAAAAGAGAGAAAACAGAAATTATTAAAATCAGAAATAAAGCAGGGGAATGGTACAACATTGCTTCTATTACTCTAGAGTGGGCTTTGAGGAGAGAGATGTCCTCTTCTTTTTCCAGTCTCCACTAGTGATTTCCCTGTGTCACTGCAGTCAAGTGTCTGGTGGGCCACCTGCATGGTGCCTGTGGCTACTGCTATGGCTTCAAGCCACTTTTGCAGCAGCTGTGGCTGTGGCGGTGGCTGTGGTGGGCCACCCATACGGAAGTGGTGTTTCCAGTGTGCTCCTTGCCTTCTTCCAGGTGGGGGATGTTGCCCTCAGCTCCTGCCTAGCACCCAGGTTGTGCTCTGTTTCTTGGCTGCTCTGGGGCAGAAGGGGCTACCCTAGGCTCACTGAGGGGTTTGAGGGAACAGAAAATGGGAAATAAAAAGCAGGAGGGAGGGGCTCATGAGCAACCAGGACTTCATGCAAGGTCTCCGGTGCAAGGTCTTGCCGAGGCTCTGTCTGGTTTCTGCTCCCATCCTTGCTGTTATCTCAGGCTCTGTGTAGTAGGTTCAAGTCTGCAGCTTCAGGCTGGCTGGAAAACAACTTTACATTCATGTAACTAACGTCATCTTGCCCTGTAGCCACGGTTCAAAATATCAAACAGCCATGGGGAAAAAGGGAACTCAGAGAAATGAGCACCAAGGGAAAAACTGTGTCTTTTTAAAATTTGCCTACAGCCTATGCAGTTTTAGGTCCCAACATGGCTTCAGTCCTGCTCACTTCAACAACAGAGCCATGAGGAGTCCAGGTCTTTGGAATGTGAGAACTGACAGAGTGAAATAAGAAAGGGGATGGGCAAGTTCATGTGAAGGTGTTTATCAGGGACACAGGGAACATCCTAGCTCCAGAGGCTCTGCACACTATGTCCCTGCCATCTATGTGCAAATAAAGTTTTATTGGCATACAGCCACACCCCTTTGTTTACATATTGTCTATAGCTACTTTCAAGCTACAATAGCAGAGCTGAGTAGTTGTAACAGAGACCATCTGGCCTACAGAGCCTAAAATATTTACTAGCTGGTTCTTTTCAGAAAAAGCTTGCCAGTCCCTCCCCTTGTGAGCTGCAAAGAGGGGCTTTTATTTTATACAGGAAGAGGGGCCCAAGAGAAGAAACTGAATAATGAGGAGACAAAGGTGTCACCTGTGCTGTCTTGTTTTGCACTGCAACACTACACACACACACACACACACACACACACACACACACACACACACACACACACACACACACACACACTTTCTTGACACACCACACCCCTCCACTGCAGGCCCATATATCCAGGAGACCACACGTGTTCTCCTGAGGGTTTCTCAGGATACCCAGCCCCCAGCTTGGCCAAGGGGAGGGTGCCTCAGGATGGGAGCCAAGACACTTAAACCCAGTCCTAGCCCTGCCACGGACCAGCTCTGCAACCTTGGGCAGGTCATTTTCTCTCTCTTGGCCTCAGGGTTCCCACCTGTAAAATGAGAAGGTTGGACTTGTTTGAGCCATTCACGAGTGCTACAACATACCCTAAGTACAGGCCTCCCATGCAGGGATGATCTGTTTTCATGTGTCTGTTAGGGACCAAGGAGCAGAGACATAAGGAGCTGGCTGGATTACTGGATATCCCTTTGGTCCCTTTCAGCATCAGGTTTCAGGCTCCTTAATCTCTACACAGCCTTGGACATAGTGGCCAATAAATGAGTGTTGATTTATGTTATGAACTGAATTGTGTCCCCACCCCTACTCCTGTGTTGAAGCCCTAACTTCCAATGTAATGGTATTTGGAAACAGAGCCTGTAGGGAGGTGATTAAGACTAAATGAGGTATGAGGATGCTGCCTTAAAAGGATGGAATTGGTGTCCCTACAAGAAGAGGAGGAGACACCAGAGTGCTTGCTCTCTCTCTCTCTCCCTCTGCCATGTGAGGACACAGTGGGAAGGTAGTCACCTGCGAGCCAGGAAGACAGGCTTCACCAGAAACTGACCATGTTGGCACCCTGATCTTGGGCTTCTATCTTCCAGAACAGTGAAGAAATAAATTTCTGTTGTTTTGGCCACCCAGTCTCTGGTATTTTGTTATGGCAGCCTGGACAGACTAATACAGTTAGATTCTAGGTTGGGTGACTTAGTAACAAATAACATTAACATAGTCCATGGCTCATAGGCCTTCTTCTACAGATGAGGCTTAGGAAGGAGCAGAGGCAGACAGAGTATCACTGTGGTTACCCCCAATCTCTTTCAGTTTCATCTCAACTTTGTTTAGCCTGTGCATTGGTTGTTTTTACAGGCCTTGAAATTAGGAGGTCTGCATTCCAATCCCAGCTTCATGGTATTATGCAAATCAATTCTAGCTCGAGTTTTGGGATTGATCAGATCTGAAGTCAAACACCTGTTTCACCTCTAGCTGTGTGACCTTGCTCAAGTTACCCAATCCTTCTGATGGACAGTTGCTTTATCTACAAAATGGGAATAATATCAGCAATTTACCAGGTGACTGTAAAGATTAAATGCAATAGAGCATGTAAAGAACCTAGCTCATAATGCCATGCAATATAACAAATGCAGCTTGTGAGAAGGTAGTCGCATTGCTTATCTTTTGCTTTTTAACAAATTGCTTCGAAATTTAGTGGCTAAAACAACAATCATTTATTATTTCATAGTTTCTTTAGGTCAATAATCTGTTCATGGCTTAGTTTGCTGTCTCTGGTCCTAAGGTTTTTTACAAGGCTACAACTAATATGTTGGCTGGGGCTGCAGTCTCATCTGAAGTCTTGTCTGGGGGAAGATCTGCTTACTCATGTGGTTGTTGGCAGGATTAGATTTCTTGCTGTATTGAGGGCCTCATTTTCCTGTTGGCTCTCTCAATTCCTTGCCATGTTGGCCTCTTCATAGGGCAGCTCAAAACACTGCAGCAAGCCTCTCACAGAAAAACGAGAGAAAAACAAGACAGAAGCTATAGTCTTTTTGTAATTGAATCTTCAAAGTGGAATCCTATCACCTTAAGGCATGTTCTCCTCATTAGGACTGAGTCACTAAGTCTAGTACACACTCAAAGGGATTGGTTTTACCAAGGGCATTATCAAGGGAACAAAGAACAGGAGGTAGGAATGACTGGAGGCCATCCTAGAGGGTACTGACCACCCTGGATAAAGCACGAAGAAGAGCAAAGACATGCTCTGGGACAAGACTACAGTTAACCCTCATTATTCACAGATTCTGTATTTGTGAATTTCTATTCTTGCTAAAATTTATTTGCAACTCCAAAATCAGTGCTCATGGGACTCATGCAGTAATCTGCAGATATTCTTATAGCAGCCAAAAAATTTGACTTGCCCCACATGTGTATTATGATCTAAGGTGGGATGAAGTGACGTTGCTTTTTTATTTCAGCTCTCATACTGTGAACAACTGTCCCTTTTGCAGTCTATTTAGTGCCACATTTTTCTCATTGTGTTTTTTGTTGATGATTTCACTGTTTAAAATGACTCCCAAGCATAGCGCAGAAGTGCTGACTGGTGAATTTAGGATCAAGAAGGCTGTGATGCGCATCTTACAGAAAACGTGTGTGTGTTACAAAAGTTTTATTTTGGCATGAGTCATTGTGCCATTGGCTATAACTTCAATGTTAATAAATCAACAGCATATATTAAATAAAAAGTTTTTTAACAGAGACACATGTAAAGCAAGGCTATGTATGGATCTGTTGATGAAAATGTGACCAGAGGCTTGCAGAAACCTAACCCTTTATTTCCCCCAGGAGCAAAGGTTCAGTATTCACTAATTTGGTGTCTATAGCCACTTTATAGAATGTAACTGCCTTGGATAACAAGAACCGACTTTATCTGGGTTTGAAACTCACCTCCACCACTTGCCCAGCTACACCATTCTGGGAAAGCTTCTTAACCACTTTGTGTTTTATTTTCATTGAGAGCAAAATTGGAATTACAATAGATTCTACAACCAAGGGCTTTGGAGAGAATAAACTGTAATGTTCCCAGTACAGTGACTGGCACATAGTAAATGCCTAATAAATAGGAAATATCATTATAATTATTATTGCATGAGTTCAGTTCCATCCGAATTATACCTCATTTTCTGGAAGTTTTCTTTCTATTCTGGGACAGTGTTAGGCACAGAGTAGATACTCATGAGCTACACACTGAATGAAATACGGATTCTCTGACTCTGTCGGGTGGAATATCTAAAGCTGGAGGAACACAAGCACCTCTGAGCACACTGCTTGATATCATCAGTGTGCCTGGTGGGGGTGGGAGTGTGTGAACCACTAAAAAATCTCTCTGATCAGAACCCGCATCAAGACATTAAATTCATATCGACAGACTATTGATTCACTTCTCCCAGGAACCCAGAGAATGCCCGGTAGATGGAAATGGACCCAAGACAAGGCAGTTGTGGTATTTTCCCCATGTCACCAGACGTGAGGCCAGAAGTAGATTTGGCCCTAGTATGCAATGCATCAGTCGTCTATAAATAAGTCACCTATATTGTCTAGGAGATGATTTTTCATCTCTAAATGCTGACAACAGGGGTATAACATCCATGCGGCTTCTGGGTTTGGAATCTGACCTTGCTTTTGCAAGTTGTCCTCCAAGCTGAGGGCCCTGCCTTCCCACAAAATGAGATCATTTGGGAGCTCTCCAACACAGACTGTCTTAGGGAGAGGGTGTGGTTGGATTTCAAGGGCTACCATCATTAGCCCTCTCTTGGGAAGGACGCTCCCGCCGCGGGTTCGGATCCTATATAAGACTGACCGGTGCACTCACTGGCTGAGTGCCGGTCACAAAAAAACGACAAAAAAAAAAGAGAAAGGTTATTCAAGAGAGTTGTTAGGACCACAGCTGAAGGAGGTGTGCATTAAACACTTTCTTGATGGTATCCTGATGAAGCCGTATGACTCAGAACCAATTAATCTCTCTGTGACCTAGTTGTCCTTATCTGTGAAATAGCACCCATTTTGGAAAGCCTTTTAGAGAGTCACCCAGGTGACAGAGAAACTTAAATTTATTCCTAATAGAGTCATAACACCACCTACCCTTTCTTCTCAGGGCTTAGTAATAGCTACTAACAATCCCTAACTTTTATTGAGCATTTATCATGTCCCAGGCATTACTGCATCTACTGCTCCCCAAATCCTATTATTATTCCCATGGTATGGATGAAGGAACTGAGGCACAGACATGAAGTAACTTACCCAAGGTCACACAGCTAATAAGTGTCAAAGCCAGGATTTATCCCAAGGTCATCTGACTCCAGAGCCTGTGCTAATATCTAGCACCTCCACTTGAAGGAAGATACTCGTATTTCAACAGGGTATATTGGAGATAACTTTTTAACCTAAATACATGGTAGAAATTTCAGGTGATACATCTCACTGGTGAAAGAGACACCTGGGGAAGACAGGCCTGCATCACACTTCAGCCATGATCATCCTTCCTCCGTTTGAGAGCTGACCACCTAAAACAGGGGTTGGAAAACTAACATCACTCATCATTCCTCCATTCATAAATAGGGAGCTGTGACCAACATGCTATAGTAGAGACTTTAAGGTCTCAGCTTAGGATGCTGAGGTGTGGAGGGCAGGAGGCCCCAAACTCCACAGAATACCACCTCCTCCCCCAAATCTCCACTTCATTTTTCAGTAAAGCAACGTCTATCCAACACCTGCTCAGTGCCAGGGACTGGACTCAGCATCCGACAGGCTATATCACTACTCCTCCCCAAAATTCATGAGTGAGCTACTAAAATTCCCATATTACAGATGAGAAAGCAAAGCCAGAGCAGTCATGTGACCTCACAGGACACATGACTTGTAATAGATGGAACTATAACAAGACAACCAATAATAGATGGAACTGGCATTTATCTCCAGGGCTACCTGGCTCCAAAGCCAGAGCTCTCCCTTCACCACACTGTGACCCCAAAAGTCTTCCTTCATGGCACAAACCTGATCCTGATGCAAAAATGTTTTATTAGTCTGGCTGCTCTTAGGTGGTGGCTGAAACTACCAGGCTGGGTAAAAAGCTGTTTAGTGTGACGGGAGATGGATGTGCCACATAAAACAAAAGACTCTTTGGAGACAGAGAGGAGACGTGGCCTGGAACACCAGCTAACACATATTAGAGGTATAATGTGACTCATGTTGTAAGTTACCTTTTATCACACCAAGGAAAGGCAGAACCAGAAAGGAAAGGCTCATGTGCCAGGATTCCTACTTTGTATGTCAACCACGATTTTAATCAATGTCCTTTTTCCACCACCAAAAGGTCAATTTATACATCAGCACCACAAAAATCCCTTCAAACATGGAACATCTTTCAAGCAGTGATATCTTGAGCTGGAAGAAATGAATATTCAAAAAAGAGAGAGAGAGAGAGAGACAAAGGACAGATTCTGACATCAAATTCTAGGGTAATTTGGTGTATATTATACCAAAAATGGCACAGCAGCACATACTGATGGAAGTACAAATTGGAATAACATTCTGGAAGGCAATTTAGCAATACAGATCAAAGAGCTTAAAAATGTGTGTAAGCCTTTTATCCAGCTATTCTGCTTCTAGGATTGTATTCTAAAAAACAATCAGAGACATGCATAAATGAGCTCACCACAGCGTTATTTTTAAAGGAAAAATAATAAAAATAACCTTCATGTCCAACAATAGGGGATGCGTTATCTTAACCCACTGTGGTAAATGAGGCAGACATTAAAAAGCTCTTGATTTACCCTCTAGATCCTACTTCCCCTCCCGAGATCCCCAACCAGGTGATGACACTCTCACTCATCCAGGTGCACAAGGCAGAAATCTGGGTGTGGTCTTGGACACTTCCCTCTCCTTACTTCCCATACCCATTCAGTCACCAAATTCTGTCCCATACAAATCCTAAAGAGATCTCAAATCCATCTATTTCTATGCCTACTTGGCACAATGCTAGTCCAAACTACCACTCTCTCTCTCCTTAATACTCAGACTCTCCATATCCACCCAGAGTTCCCATTTCTAACCTGTCTGCCTCCACTTCTGTGGCCAGAGTTCTTTTAAAAGGAAATCTGATTAAGTTTCTTCCCCGCTTCCTCTCAAAGCCTTCCCATTGTACGTGTGATAAAAGAAGTCCACCACATCCCCAGCTGCAAGACTCTACAGCAGAGGTCAATAAACTTTTCTGTAAAGGACCAGATAGTAAATATTTTCAGCTTTGTGGGCCATATAGTCTCCATAGCAACTATTCATCTCTGCCATCATAGTGTGAAAAACAACCATAGACATTACATAAAGGATGGACATGGCTCTGTTCCAATGAAACTGTGTCTACAAAAACTGATAGGGTGCTGCTAGATTTCGCCCCTGGGTTGTAGTTTGTCAACACTTGTCCTGTAGGATCCAGCCCCTATTTTCCTCTTCAACTTCCTCAAGGCCAATTTACTCCCATCTAGTTACTGTCTTCTTGTCAAGACCTCAGGCAAGCTGTTCCCTCTACCTGTGATTATCCCCTTCCCTTCTGTTCTCTGCCTGCCCTTACCCCAACCCCTCTTGGCCTAACACATTCTCCCATTTCCTGGCCAGTGATTCCTCACCATCCTGGTTGCAGCTTTGCTTTGGGATTCTTCCCTTAGATACACTCCCTGATACATCCTGGCTGGGTTAGGGCCCCCTATTCTCTCAAAAGACTCGGTACTTGCTTTTTGTAGAGCTTTTCAAATTTGAGATTAAATAGGGCCAGCCCCGGGGCGCACTTGGGAGAGTGCAGCGCTGGGAGCGCAGCAATGCTCCCGCCACGGGTTCGGATCCTATATAGGAATGGCCGGTGCACTCACTGGCTGAGTACCGGTCACGAAAAAGACAAAAAAAAAAAAAAAAAAAAAAATTTGAGATTAAATAATTCCGAGTGCAGTTGTGTGTATATAGGTCATTTCTGCTAGATCCAAAGTTTCATGAGATAAAGTATTTTGCCTATGATTGGTCACAACTGCTATAGTTTGAATGTTTCCCCCAAACTCATATTGAAACTTAATCCCTAATGTGGCAGTGTTGAGAGATGGGGCCTTTGGAAGGTGATTGGATCATGAGGGCTCTACTTTCATGAGTGGATTAATCCACTCATGGATTAATGAGTTAAAGGATAAATGGGAGTGACACTAGTCACTTAATGAGGAGAACAAGTGAGCATGTTAGAATGCTCCCGCCCTCTCACCATGTGATATACCTTGAGCCACCTCAGGACTCTGCAGAGTCCTCACTGAGAACAAGGCCCTCACCACATGTGATCCCTTGACCTTGGACTTCTCAGCCTCCAGAACAGTAAGAAATAAATTTCATGTCTTATAAATTACCCAGTTTCAGTTATCCCGAAAACAGACTAAGACAACAACTATACTCCCAGTGCCTGGCATGGTGCCTGATACATACAGAAGGCAATAAATATTTATGGAAATGTTGTTAGTGAATAAATGACCACACAACCAGAAGAAAAACCTGCATGGATAATAGTGGGAGATAAGTGTACATGTGATTTTTAGTTTCTTCTTATTCTTTCCTCCAGTTCTCAAATGTTTCACAGTGAGCATATATTACTAGTATACTCAGAAAAATAATCAGTGTTGAGAGAGAGACAGAGAGCATGATAGAGAGCAATAGAGACAGAGAGACAGAGAGAAAGCCTTCTCTGTCTTCAAATAACCTGTGGGACTAGCCCATTTTTGGCACGACCCACACGTTGGACCATCAGCATTTCTCCATGTGTTCAGAGCCTCCCTAATAAACCTCTTTAATTCCCTTCTTATTGCCTTTACCTGGTCATTCCTCATTTTCTACAGGTGACTCCATCAGGTCCAGGAGCACCCGTGCACCTGGTCAGTGATTTGAGTTGAGCCACTGCTTCCAAGAATGCCTGTAACAGATGGACACTAGTGTATACCACCCACACAGTCTAATTGGCCTTCCAGGGCCTTCCAACTCCAAGTTTAGGAAGCAGTTAAGAGATCAATTGCTGCCATGTGAGATCACAGGCACCAGGAGCTTTGCAATGCAGAAACTGCCTATGCAGATGGGAAGTGTGACAGCTAACTTATTTATTTCACTCACCAGTAGCTCAGCTTCAAACATCTGGTCATTTCCATGCCAGGCTGGTCTCCAAGTAGTACTTGGGGGCAACAGGCCACATGGCCACCATGTTCCTAATTACTCATCAGTAATTCGCTCCACATTCAAGAGGAAACCAATGAAGATCAGGCAACTTATTATCTTCAAGTAGAGACAGTATTTTGGTCATCATCTGAAAGAATCTGTGTGGGTGGGAAAAGGAGGGGGGTCAAAAATTAACAAAAATGTGTGGATTATGTAAAGGGTTGTGAGGATGCAAAGAAGTGAGAGCTTTATTCTTATCCTTGATCTTTAAAGTTCTGGACTAGATAAATATTTGAAACAAACATATAGAAAGATAAGCATCAACACAAGGTAAAATAGATAGCCGTTCTAATTGTCAAACATGGATTGTGACCGTAAGTGACAAGGAGGCCACACTTTCCTCAGTTCCCACAAAGTCAAGGCTATCATGTCACTTTCTTAAGTTTTATGAAATATCAGAGTGTTATTTGCTACAACAGAACATCTCAACTCAAAAGGACTTAAGTCATAAAGCAAGTGTCATTTTATATTTGATGAAGTCCAGAGGTAGAGCAGGGCTGGTTGCTTAGCAGCTCAGAAAGCCATCAAGAATCCTTCTCTTTTCCATCTCTTCTTTCTGCCATCAGTGATTGCTCCAACCTCAGACTTGGAATTTAAATGGCTGCAGCAATTACAGGCATGACAACTAGATGTGTCATGTCTTGTGGTTTTCTGCTGGGAATGAGGAAACTTTTTTGGAAATCCTCCAACACATTTCCCTAATGTACCATTGTCTAGAGTTTGGTCATTTGCCCCATGAGCCAATCTCTGGCAAAGGGACAGAGATGATGCTTGGACCAAGTAGACCCATCACTGAAGCTGGGCGTAAAGTCAGCTTCTCCTGAAACATATGATTATGGGGGGGCAGTTTTGTTAGGAAGGAGAGGAAATGAATGTTGAACAGGCAACCAGCAATGTCTACTACTCACGGTTAATACCAAAGGTAAGAAACATCTTACACCCGCAGAACCTGACATTGCAATGTCCTCTCCAGCTGGATCTCTCACTACGATACCCCTCATCACACACATGCATGCACACGCATGCACACACACACATTCTAGACTAGACAGACTGCAGTTGTATCAGTTCATCAAGAACAATGTGCTTTCTCAAACTATTCTGTAATGAATTCTTTGTTTCTCAACTCTAGGCTGTTTGACCAGAGTAGTCCTGGTTTACACTTGTTGTCCTGGCATAATTACTAATAGGGCCCCCTCATTTTCAAAAACATTCCAATTTGGATAAGAGCATAAAAGATATTAAGAAAATAGAAGGAAAGGATTCAGGGCTTGGGTGTGGAGAGTCAAGGAGAGAAAAGAGTCTAGAATGACTCTCGGGCATCTGACTGGGGAGGCTGGGTAGGTAGGAGTGGCAGTCATCAAGGCAGGGTATCAAGGAGAGGAGATGGTTTGGGGGGAGATGTTAGTAAGTTAAAGTTTTGGACTTATGAGATAGCCAGGCAAAGATGAGCAGGTAAAATTTAACTATATAAGTTCATAATTCAAGAGAGATAGACCTCACCCAGACATAGAAATTTGTGAGTCAGTAGCATCTAGATACCTCAAGACATGACTATGGAAGAGATGGTCCAGAAGAGATATAGAACTAGAATGTGTCCACAGCAAGAATCCCGGTGAGGTCAACATTTAGAGGTGTGCAGAGAGAAAGGAGGCAGTCATGGAGACTGGGAAAAGGTGACTAGAGAGGGAACTGAAGAATCAGGAGAGCAGAGGCATGGAAGCTCAAGAAGATGAGAGTTTCGAGAGGAAAGGAGTGGTTAATGAGGTCTGTGGTGTTACAGACAGCTCAAATAAGGCAAAGACCAGAGAGAGTTTATCGATATCAGGAATTCATTGGCCATCTTTACTGGAGCATTCAGAGTACAGCATAGAATCATATAATTTTAATGTGGAAGAGGACATTCTTGATGATCTAGTTTTTAATGAGAAAATGATGTCTTCACAAGATCCGTTAAGACTCAGTGGCAGAGCCTTGATTAAAACCTCCAACACGCAACTCATCCTTCACAGAATTTTCTCTCTCATTATGCTGTCCTTCTATGTGTGCTGAAACTGTGGGATGGGTAAAAGTGGGAAGCATGCAGAAACGACACATATCAGCCTCCATCAATCTGGACAGACAATTCTCCTGTCTCTTCTCACATCTCCACTACAGCTGCCTTGGTTGTGGCCACTCTCACATCAAACCTGGACCTCTGCAGTTGCCTCCTAACTGATCGCCCTACCACTTTCAATTCATTTACCTCACATCAGTAAATACATCACATCACTTCTCTGCTTAAAACCCTTCAAAGATGCACCAATGCGGTTCAGAGGGAGGAAGAATCTGGTACCGGAACACCTAGTTAAGCATCCAGAAAACAAAAACAAACAAACAAAAAGAAACTAACCCCTAGAGGGTCAAAAATATAATTCCAGGTAAATCATAGATCTAAACATGAAAACTAAAACTGTGCTGCTTTTAGAAGAAAACTTAAGAAAATAATTCACAACTTTGAGGAAGGCAAAGATTTTTTACATATAAAACAAAAATCACAACCCATAAAAGAAAAAAAGATCATTGGATTTTATCAAAATTAAAAGCTTAATGCTCATCAAAAGACACAATTAATAAAATTAAAAATCAAGTCTTAAATTGGGAGGAAATAACATATATATGAGGGTACTTTAAAAAGTTCATGGAAAGATAGAATTAAAAGACATTACAAATCTATCCATGAACTTTTTGAAGTACCCTTGTGTGTGTGTGTGTGTGTGTGTGTGTGTGTGTGTATGTATGTATGTATTTGTGTTCAGAATATATAAAAGCCTTGTTTAAATCAATAATGAAAAGACAAAATCTCCAGTTGAAGAAACTTCACAAAAGACACTTCACAAAAGAAGACATATAAAATGCCAAATTGCAAATAAAAAGGTGCTCTAAATCATTAGTTATTGAGGAAAAGCAAATCAAAATTACAATGAGATACCATTTCACATCCATTACAATGACTAAAATGAAAAAGCACAGACAACTCAAATACTGATAAAGTTTGGAAGCAACTGGAACTCTAACGCATTGTTGTTGGACGATAAAATGGCACAACTACTTTAGAATACTGTGGTCAGTTCCTCATAAAGTTAAATACACATCTATCCAAAGAACAAACAAATTGGAGGACTTACACCATATAATTTTAAGACTTACTGTAACACTATAGTAATAAAACAGTGTGATAATGGTGCATGTTTAGGTATATAGAACAGTGGGACATAACAGAAAATCCAAAAATAGACCCACAATACATGGTAAATTGGTTTTTGACAAAGGTGTCAAGGTAATTCAGTCAGGGACAGAGTAGCCTTTTCAACAAATGGTGCAAGAACAAGTGCATATCTATGTGCAAAAATGAACCTTGTACCATATACAAAAATTAACTCAATGTGAATATAAATCTAAACATAAAAGTAAAACTATAAGATTTCTAGAAGAAAAGTACTTCTTAGAGAGGACACAAATGATGAATCATAAAAGAAAAAAAAATGATAAATTGGACTTCATCAAGATAAAGATGCTTTATGAAAGGTACTGTTACAAAACTGAAAATGCATGCTGCAGACTGGGAGAAAATATTGGCCAAACTTACATATGATAGAGGATTTGTATCTAAAATATATAAAGAATTTTTAAAACTCACTAAGAAGAAAATAACCTAATTTTGAACAAACATTTCACCAAACAATCTACAGGAATAACACATAAGCATATAAAAAGATGCTCAATATTATTAGTCATTAGGAAAATGCAAATTAAAACCAAATGAGGCAAGTGGCAAAGTAAACATCTCTGAAAATTCTCTACAAAAGCAAAACTTGTGGCAATCTGGAGAACATGTGTTTAAAAAAAAAAAGTTGTATCTCACTAAAAACAATGAGCTCTGTGGCATTTTAAGTTGCCCTACTCCCATCCCCAATCTCCAGCTTCACTGTAGCCTTGAAAACGAACAGCCCAAAATCACAGTGAATACTAGCAACCTGGCAGCCACTGGAAGACGCAGAAGGAGGTTGGAGAGCCTTTAAAGCCCTGATCACAAAGAATTGTCATTATTTGACCTACGTGGTGGTTGCCTGGAAGACTTCAATTGCAAGGCTATGTTTACTTGACCAGAGTCAGAGCTCACCCAGTGCCTCCCTGTGGGTATTTGTCGAAAATATTTACAGGCAGCTGCATAATATCATGGCTGTCTGAGGCAGTGGATAACAGTTGCGGCAAACAATAGACCAACCAAGAAACTTAAAAGGAAAATCTGGGAAACGAGATGTCCACATGGGCTTTGAAAAGCTCTGGCATATTCCTGAGGATCTAAAAAACCATGTGCATGCATGGGGGTTGTGTGCAAGCATAGGAGAGACCTCAGAAGGTCCTAAGCTCTCACCTCTGGCTGATGATGAGGATCTGCAAGTACCACATGAGAGCTCAAGTAGAGTTGTCAACTGCCTGGCTGAGTGTTCAAGGCATGCTCCAGCATTCATACAGAGCCCCTTTGCAAAAACAGGATGACAAATTGGTTCTAGGCATTTAAGACAAAGTCTGTCCAATCATTAGCTGGCCACTAAGCTAACTGAGCCATGACTTCAGTGTTTACCTTCATTGCATAATACAGATTTTACAAAATTAGGTCAGAAAAGTCACTACACAAACAATAACTACAACAAAGAGAAGCAACAACAAACCCTGGGGAGAGGAGAAAGTCTGATTTCCAGAGTTGCCACATTATATTATTTTAAATGTCCAGTTTTTAACAAAAATTATGAGATATGTGAAGAAGCAGGAAAATATGACCCATACACAGGGAAAAAAGCAACCAACAGAAACTACCTCCAAGGAAGCACAGACATTGGCCTTAACTAGACAAAGAATTTAAATCAGTTATTCTGAATATCTTCAAAGAACCAAAGTATACCACATCTAAAAAACTAAAGGAAATTACAAGAACAATGTGCACCAAACAGAGAATATCAATAAAGAGATAGAAATTATGCAAAAGAACCAAATATAAAATCTGGAGCTGAAAAGTACAGTAACAAAAGTGAAAATTCACTAGAGGGACTTGATAGCATATTTGAAGTGGCTGAAGAAAGAATTAGCAAACGTGAGATCTGTGGGACACTATCAAGTGTCCCAACAGATGCATAATGGCAGTCCGTAAGGATAGGGTGTGGCTAAGGAGCAGAAAGAATATTTGCAAAAATAAATCCAAGTAGGATAAACTCAAAAAGATCAACATCTAGACACACCATAAACTGTCAAAAGCCAAAACCAAATGACATTCTACTACACACAAACTAGAATGGCAAAATTAAAAAGATAGGGTGTGGGGTCACTGAAACTCTCATGCATTGTTAGTGGAAATGCAAAATGGAAAAGCTACTTTGGAATACATTTCTCACTTCCATATAAATTAATAACCCAGCCACACCAGTCTTTAGACTTGTATTTAAATATTTAAAGCAATGTTTTATAATAGTCAAAAATTTTAACAACCTAAACGTTCATCAAGTGATGAATAGATAAACAAATGATAGCACATCCACATGTCCATATAATGGAATATTACTCAGCAATATAAAGGAATAAACTACTGATACATGCATCTACATGGATGAATCTCAATAGCATTATGATAAGTGAAAGAAGCGAGACATAAATACTATGTAAATATATAATTTCATTAGTATATGAAAGTCTAGAAAAGGCAAAACTGGTGACAGAAAAGAGATCAATGATTACCAAGGGCAATGGCTGGGGGAAGGGCATTGGCTGCGAACGGGCATGAAGAAATCTGGGGGGTGATATGTTATGATTGTAGTGATAGTTATGCACTGTATATATTTGTTAACTCATTAAATAATTTACTTAAAATACGTGAATTTTGTTGTATGTAAATTATACCTCAATGAAACGGAAAGTTCAAAATACAAAAGGAAATAATAATATACCTACCCTATGACCCAGCAATTCCACTCCTAATTATCTACCCAGACAAGTGAAGGCATATGCCTTCAAAAAGATTTGTATGTAAATGTTTATAGCAGCTTTATTCATAATAGCCAAAAGTGGGAGGAAAATGTCCTTCAACAGGAGAATGGATAAGCCGATTATTGTATTCTTATACAAGAGAATGCTAGTTAGCAATAAAAAAGAATCATCAGCTTGGATGAATCTCAGAAACATTACGCTGAACGAAAGCTAGACATGAAACACTACATAGTATATGATTTTGTTTGTATGAAGTTAAGAACAGGCAAAACATATAGGGTGATAGAAATCAGAAGAGTGGTTGCCCATCAGGGATGGTCATTGACTGGAACGGGGCATGATGAGGGAACTTTCTGGGCTAATGGGCATATTCTATATTGTGACTAGAGAATTTTTGTATAGGGTGTATGCATTTCTTACTCCTGGTAGAATGGCACACTTAAGATCTGTACATTTCAGCGTGGATAAATTTTACAAACTTCAAGCGATCCTCATTGCACTTACAATAAAATATAGACTCTATGGAAGCCCTCAAGGTCCCAGCCCACCTCTCCAATTTACCTTGTTTTACACTGTCCTTTTCTCCCCATCCTCAAGGCACCTCAGCTTCTTTCAGAACCTCAAGCATGACCCAGTAATTAAGGCTTTTGCATGTGCTGTCCCCTTTGGCTGGATGCTGTCCTCTGCCCTTACACGTGGCTGGGTCATTCTCATACTTCAGGTCTCCGACAAATGCCAGCTCCTCTGAGAGGCTTCCTTTGACCACACCCAAAGTAGCCCGACTTGGCCGTTTGCCTTTGCCCGTAGTTCATTTCACTCGTAGCACTTATTAACAATTCTTGCTATTTTATGCTCTACTTCTTTTTGCCTGCCTGCAGAATATAAGTTCCCAGCTCTGTCAATTATAGTTCAGTGTTTCATTTTTCTTTGTTGGAGGGTGTGGAGGACGGAGGATTGAAATTTGTTTTAATTAAAAGTAACACACATCCTTTTTTTCTCTAAACCTGTTTCAAGCACTTTTTCATCTCTGTTGGTCCTGATTTTCCAAATTAAATTAAAAGTTTCTAAGGGTGGGAATCAGTTTTATATATTTATAAATGGGACTGTCCAGATGCTTACTGGGTTTGATTTAAACTTCTAGTGCCCCAAGTTGTTGAGCTCACCTGCTACATGATGTCAGAATATCAGAATCCCCAATCCCTTTTGGGGCCAAGACCCCTTTTAGAGTCCTTCTTTGGGTCAAGACAAAATATCGCTCGAAGGCCCCTGTGGAAAAACAAATATGTTCTCTGGAGTGAATAAAATGTCATGTAGGTACAATTGTTCCTATGATCTGAATATTTATGTCCCTCCCAAATTCATATGTTGAAATTCTAACCCTCAGTATGATGTTTGGAGATGGGGCCTTTCAGGAAGTGATTAGGTCATGAGGGCAGAGCCTTTCTGAATGGGATTAGTGCCCTCATAAAAGAAGCCCAAGAGATTGTGTTTGTCCCTTCCACCATGTGAGGACACAGGGAGAAGACACCATCTACGAATCAGGAAATGGGCCCTCACCAAACATCAAATCTGCCAGCACCTTGACCTTGGACTTCCCAGCTTCCAGAACTACGAGAAATAAATTTCTATTGTTTACAAGGCTATGGTTCATCCAGTCTATGGTACTTTGTATAGTAGCCCAAACAGACTAAGACAGTTATTAATGGAACTCTTTTACTCTCAAAAGTGTCCCAGTTTGAACACTAAATTATATGGTCACCCTGCCCATCAGGAAATCTCAATGACACAGTGTCATGGAGAAGTAAGCTTTGGTGGAGGCTGAGGGATAGGTAGGCTAAGAGGTGAGGCAGGAACATGAAGCCAATAGGAGGTGCCATGTGTGCAGGAAAGGCATAGGAATGGCAAATAGTGAGTGAGAAACGAGGCCCCAGAAAGGGAACAGACCTCCTGTTCTAAAATAGGCATCATCAAGACAAACTTTGCCCCTTAACAATTTTGTCAAGTGGCAGTCCAGCCTGCAATGATCAAGACACATCTACCTTTCCTTGAGACAAACGTGATTAACAAGTGCCAGACTTGTGTAGAGGAAAAGTAATACATTTTAATAACCTACATTCAAAGCACAATCCTCATTTATTTTAGAAAAGGAGTTAGGAGCTTCTCTTACAACATTTTAATCCTTTGGCTGGATCATTTTCCAGCAGAAGCTGAAGCAGTATACAGAGTAAGCCCTGAGGGATGGACTAAAGGGGAATCCTTCATGGAGCTGGGGAGCAGTCGGTGTCAGTACAAAAGGTTGGCTACAGAGCTCCAGATTCTTGGTCCCTCAGGGAAAGTTAGTGCAATTCCCATGGATGTCTACCACAAGCTTCCCTGGCTGACAAGATCACTGTTAGCTTCTTTTAAGCAGGGCTGAGTTTTTCTCTAAAGAGAAAAACTCCTTTTCAAATTTATCTTTCCCCGAGCCTGGAAAAGATTCTCCTTCTTGCTGTCAGCTCCTGGCATGGTTGCTGGCAGATGTAAAACCCAGGGACTGTCACTGGGTAAAACATTCCATGTGTTTTCACTCCAAGTCTGCTACAGAGAGAGAGGTGAATTCGCTTTTTTGCCCCATTCACTGCCACACACCTGGAGAGCAAAGGCGGCTCTACTGGTGAGGTGTGTCACACCCCTGCCCATCACACGCCATGCAAAAGAGAGAAAAAGAGTCATGTTCTCTGTGACCTGTAGAAACCTGTACCCCAAACATGGTCACTTTCCCTCGATTTTTCCTCCCTGGCTGGGCTTTTGCTCAGAATTGTTTTCTAAGAGGCAGCTTGTGTTTATTCTACTGGGGTTTTGGAGAACCTAGGAAAAGGAAAAATCAACAAAGTGTAACTATGCACATGGAAAACCATATGCTTCATAAAACTGCATATGTGCTATGTATCAGATGTAAGGAAAGACATGCAAAAATAACCACCTGCCAACTTCCCAATCCACCTCGATTAGAAAATTCAAACAGCCTGTGTTCATAGGCAAAAATAAAACAGTGATGCCTTAAATTTCACAGATTGTTGAACCTAGAAGTTGAAAGAGCTCATTCAAGGACTGCAAACTGTACTTCCTGCAGGGAACAGGCAGGTAATATACATGAGTGAAGTGGGACCATGTAGAATTGGGAGTAAGGGCGCTGCCAAAATAGGCAATTGTTGCCATGTGGAAACACAAGGAAAGCTAGAAATCCACATTCTTATGTGCATTTTCTCAGGTTTTTAAAATGCTGTTGAGTAATTCAGATTTATTTTAAAACGTTGTACAGGCCAAACAATACACATCTGCAATAAGATTTGATCCATGTGCTCCCAGTTTGAGACTTCTGTTCTAGCACAATTCCATTCTTAGTTAATAGGTAAGACCTTTGATCTAAAGGAAGAAACTTTCTCAGTCACACTGATTGTGAACACCAGAGGTGTCACCAGGGCTCTGCTCTCCTGACTTTCAGCCTGGTGTTTATCCTCCCAATTCTGGTATTGTACAACCTGCTGTAACCTGCAAGGTATCATGTATGGGTATTTAGATGATCACTTGCATGGTCTGTTTGTCCTCGTTATTTTTAATTTGCTGTCAAGATTCATTCTGCACCCTTCATTATCTGTGTCTCTGGAGTCTGACCTATATGCACTAGGTCAATTGACTTCTTTGTCCTCTAGCTTTCAGCTGAGTTTAGCCAATGGGAGAGAAGGGAGGAGGAGAGTGAAATTGGTGTGTTTATTCTCCTTGCTTCTTTCCTGTTTCTTTCCACTACTGACTCCTCCAAAGGGCTTATTTCTCTGGGTTTCAGTAACAGCACTGCTCCTTCCCCTTCAGGCTTAGGGGTGGTACTGGCTCCCATTATTCTTAGATCCAGGGTGCTCCATTGGTCCTTGCTGGTTTCCCCAAACCTCATCCACAAGTTTGGAAACAGCCTCTTCATTAACATCTCTTAAACTATCCAGTTGAAGTAGGATAACCAATCATCTTGGATTATCTGACAAGACTCTTCCTGCTTTAGTATCAAAAATCTTGTCTCCTGGAAAATCCCTCAGTCCTGGGAAGAATGGGCCAGCTGGCCAACCTATGCATGAGTTCTATTTATATATTTCATTTAAATTTGCTGCTTCTCGCAAAGTAGCAGGATACAAAATCAACACACAAAAATCAGTAGCATTTCTATTCTCCAATAGTGAACATGCAGAGAGAGAAATCAAGAAAGCTAGCCCATTTACAATGGCCACCAAAAAAATAAAATACTTAGGAATTGAGTTAACCAAGGATGTGAAAAATCTCTGTAATGAGAACTACAAACCACTGCTGAGAGAAATTAAAGAGGACACAAGAAGATGGAAGATATCCCATGCTCTTGGATTGGAAGAATCAACATTGTGAAAATGTCCATACTACCTAAAGTGATATACAAATTCAATGCAATCCCCATCAAAATTCCAATGACATTTTTCTCAGAAATGAAAAAAACTATCCGGACATTTATATGGATTAACAAAAGACCACGCATAGCCAAAGAAATTCTGAGCAAAAAAATAAAGCTGTAGGCATAACACTACCAGACTTTAAACCATACTGCAAAGCTATAATAACCAAAACAGCATGGTACTGGCATAAAAACAGACACACCGATCAATGGAATAGAATAGAGAATCCAGAAATCAACCCGCACACCTACAGCCATCTGATCTTTGACAAAGGCACCAAGCCTATACACTGGGGAAGACACGGCCTCTTCAGCATATGGTGCTGGGATAACTGGATATCAATATGCAGGAGAATGAAACTAGACCCATACCTCTCACCATATACCAAAATCAACTCAAAATGGATTAAAGAGTTAAATATACACCCTGAAACAATTAAACTACTCAAAGAAAATATAGGAGAAACACTTCAGAAAGTAGTGGGACTGGGCAGAGATTTCGTGAATATGACCCCAAAAGCACGGGCAGCCAAAGGAAAAATAAACAAATGGGATTATATCAAACTAAAAAGCATCTGCACTGCAAAAGAAACAGTTAACAGAGTTAAAAGACAACAAACAGAGTGGGAGAAAATATGTGCAAAATATACATCTGACAAATGATTAATATCCAGAATATACAAGGAACTCAAACAAATTTACAACAAAAAAACAAGTAACCCAATTAAAAAATGGGTGAAAGAGCTAAGTAGGCATTTCTCAAAGGAAGATATACAAATGGCCAACAGACATATGAAAAAATGCTCAACATCACTCAGCATCCGGGAAATGCAAATCAAAACCACACTGAGATACCATCTCACTCCAGTTAGGATGGCTAATATCCAAAAGCCTGTGAACGATAAATGCTGGCAAGGTTGTGGAGAAAAAGGAACTCTCATACATTGTTGGTGGGACTGTAAAACGGTGCAGCCTCTATGGAAAATGGTATGGAGGTTCCTCAAACAATTGCAGATAGATCTACCATATGACCCAGCTATCCCACTGCTGGGAATATACCCAGAGGAATGGAAATCATCACGTCGAAGGTATACCTGTTCCCCAATGTTCATCGCAGCACTCTTTACAATAGCTAAGAGTTGGAACCAGCCCAAATGTCCACCATCGGATGAGTGGATACGGAAAATGTGGTACATCTACACAATGGAATACTACTCAGCTATAAAAAAGAATGAAATGCTGCCATTTGCAACAACATGGGTGGACTTAGAGAGAATTAAATTAAGCGAAACAAGTCAGGCACAGAAAGAGAAATATCACATGTTCTCACTTATTTGTGGGAGCTAAAAATAAATAAATAAATACACAAATAAACTGGGGTGAGGGGGGAAAGACACAACAATTACAATTCCTTGAAGTTGATCCAACAAGTGAACAGAAAGGACATTGTTGGGAGGGAGGGGGGAGAAAGAGGAGGGAGGGAGGTTTCAGTAATGGGCCCAATAATCATCCACATTGTATATTGACAAAATAAAATAAAACTAAAAAAATAAAATAAAATAAAATTGCTGCTTCTCTTATCATACTGCTCCTTTTACATCTATAATAATTTCAAATATTCTCATTTTATAGCCTCTTAAAAGTACTTCTATTCTTTCAGATTCTTAGGATGCTAATTACCCTTTGCTGCACTTACTAACTCTTCCTCATGGTGGTTAATTTCCTTGTGGGAATGCTCTGTGCCCTGAGTTGTAAAAATGTCCCAACAATTCAGTTTTACAATTACTTCTATTATATTCTAGGGGTTCAATAGACCTGAGCATTTATGCTAATTTATCAGTAGTACAGATTTGGATATCACATCTATAAGCGACACAGAGTTAGGGTTTTGATTGGGCAGCACAGTTATTTTTTCTTCTTTTCAACCAGGGTCCTAGACAGGTGGCAAACTTTCTTTCTTTTTTCATGGACTCAAATATGGAGTTTTTGTAGTCACCATTCTGTGGACAGGGCAACTTTTCAAAGCTCATACTTTAACCTGAAGCTCAGTTCTAGTTTCCCTACCTAGCAAGGGCTCGAGCCCACATTCCCTGTACCCCAGTGGGTATTAAATCACCAACCCTCAGCTCTTAGGGCCCATATATGGGTCAGAAATTTTGCTGAAATACCAACTCTCCATTATTGTCCTGGCTTTGATTTCTCTGTTCATTTCTTGCACCTGGGATTTTTCTTTCTTTCATGCCAGAGTATTTTTAAAAATTCTATTTCTGTTTTTTATCCAGCCTTTCTACAAGTTTGCTTTGCCATATGGTCAGAAACAAAGATCACTTTGAAACACTACAGTTCAGATCCAGCATAAACTTGAGATAGGCTAGGTGTTCCTGCCTTTTTCCTACATAGTCAGTAACGGAACCTGGCTGACAAATTGAGGCCACAAGACAGCAAGTCTGAGGGGGCCAGACATTGATACCTAACCAAGTGTGAGTCACTTCGGATATTAATCTAGTCTCATTTAAGGTGATTGGCACCATGAGGCAAGGTGGAAATGAAATATTCATTGCCCATTCAATAATATCTAATTTGTATGTCTAAGTGTTGACAAAGGAGAAGGCTTGCCGTCTACTTTATGAGTAATTGTAAATTAATATGCAGCCCTGCACCCATTCCAGTGAGAAGAGAATCACTTCAATTTGCCAACTGCTCAACAACATGGCCTGGTTTCAACTGCAGATGTCACCCATCCTGCCTCCCACTGTTGGAAATTCAGAGGGGATCGAGAGACTTCCTAAGCGACTCTGGATAGCATTATAGAATCTGGAATCTAAGAATCTTAAATAATCAAGGTTAAAAGCAACATTAAAGATCACCTTCTAATTTAATAGAGGAGGAACATGAGGCCCGACTTGTATTTCAGGTGTAATCCTCAAATTCTTCCACACACTTTTGCAGCACTGCCAAACACAGTCATGTTGCTCTGCAGTTATTTTCTCATTATGTGGCTTGAGGATTTTTTTTTTTTTTTTTTTCATTTGAAAAGTTGTATTGAACAGATCCTGGAATGTTCAATACCTACACAGATCTAGCAGGCAGGACTTGTGTGCTACATCAATCAGCATGACTTACAACCCAAAGATGGTAGCTTTTTCTTCATTTGCTTAACACATCAGGCCCTGGGGTTTCCTGGGGTTCCATTAGCAAGGAAATGCTCAGGGCTTTGACACTTTGCAAATGTCTGCTTGAACTTCCAGAGATTTCTCCAAGCATATAAGCTGTCAGCACAAGAACCTGGGCCTCATAGCACAAAACAGGAGCTTCACCATTCCCTGGCCTGGGGCCTCTCTAGGGGGACTCAGCTCAAGTTGAAGCCTGGGAATAGGAGGACTTCTCTCTGAATCTAATTTCTTTCTTTATTTAGTGACAAGGGCAGGGGTCAGTGGCAGAGGATCTCAGAGGAATAAGGCAATGTAGGGGTAAAGCACAAGAGAATGGCATTAATGTAATTGGAAATGGGAAATGGTCATAATAAAACCAGAAAATATTGTTTACATCCTTTGCATTCATTATCTTATTTAATCATTACCAAAAAGAAGCTGTGAGTTGAGTACCAATATTAATTCCATTTTACAGTTGAGAACACCAGGGCGCAAAGCAGTCCAGTAGGAGGTCACCTGGCTGGAAAGAGGCAGAACCAGAATTTAGTTCAGGCATTCTGACTCTAGAACCTCCAGTCTTAACCGTGATGCATGCTATATCATATATTCTGAGGAGCACCATAATTCAAACATAGTGTTCATCTGGTGTTTTGTTTGTTTTAGTTTTCATGGGTCTACTGCCTTTCCTTGTAGTTTTAGGTTTTAATAATTACTTAAAAATAGTTACTGAAAACTTCTTACATAAAAAATCATTGGGATAAGCACTTTATATGCATGCATTATCTCATTTACTCTCACAACCCGATGAGGTATTATTAGCCCAATATTACTTATAGAAAAACTGAGGTTAAGTTACAAGACCAAGATCATACAGGTAGTAAATGGCAGAGGCTAGATTCAAATCCAGACCTTCTCATTTTAAAGTGTGAGCTCTATTTTTTTTTTCTTTTTCTTTTTTTGCAGCTGGCCAGTATGGGGATCTGAAATCTTGGCCTTGGTGTTACCAGCACCATGTTCTAAACAAGTGAGCCAACTGGCCAGCCCCGGGGTCTAAACCCTTATTACTATGACAGTGGATCTCAAACTTTAATGTGAACCCTGGGAATCTTTTTAAAAACCAAAGTTCAGGCCTGTACTCTTAGATTCTGAATAGTAGATCTGGGTAACACCCTAGAATATGAATTCTTAAAGAAACTCCTTGGATGACTCTGATGCCACTTGCTTAAGGACCCTGCATTACCAACCCCTCCCCCACTATAATATGCTACCACTATGACTATAAAAGGTCAAGCACAAATTGGTCCGAGTATTTTAGCTGTAGCAAAGCAGTGTTGTTAAAGCCTTCTCTCCTCGGCCTGTTGGGATTACCCAAACCCAACAGGTTATATGCTATTACTCACTTTATTTGATCATTATATTGCAAATGTCTCTGCTTCTGCTCTCTCTGCACATCACCCTGAGTTCCAAAGTGGCTGTGTTAGTTTAGACATTTCTCATAGCAAATGACAAAAACCCAATTAAAACAAATAAGCAAAAGAGTGAATTCACCGGCTCATTGGACCTAAAGGTCCGGGAGCTAATCTACCTTTCAGGATTTTGTAACCAGGAGTTCATCTCTCTCCATTTCTCAGTTTTGTTTTCCTCTGTGTTGGCTCCATTCTCAGGCCCAAGCTCCTCTCAAGAGCTGATGGCCATGTGCAACTCCAAGTTTACATCCGTGTAGTTTAGTGACTATGCTGAAAAGAGAGCGTCTCACTCTCAAGTGTTTTGGCAAAAATCCTGAGGCAGATTCTCATTAGGCTGTCTTGAGCTAAGTTCTCATACTTAAATCAAACACTGTGGCCCGAGGGTGTAGAGCACTCTGATTGGTTAAACGTTAGTCAAGTGTCCACCCCTGGGGGAGAAAGTCAGCCGGACTGTCACTACATGGACTGAGAATGGGGGGGGGGGGGGTTCTCCAGAGGGGAGAGCTGAAAGGACTAGAAGGAACAGATAATAGGCAGGTAACAGCTACCATAGTCCAGCGCGTTAGAGCAACGTGTCTGATTGCTGGAGCAGGGATAGCCAGGCCACAATTTGTGCTGCTCCAGGATAATGACCGTTCAGGATATTTCCATACCTGTAACTGAGTTAGGGCTGGCCTGGTGACCCTGGTGTTCTATGCTAACAAAACAAAGCAAAACTCAGCCCTTTCAAACATCAAAGAAAACAGCACAGTATTTTAGGGTTGAAAAGGACCTTATCAATCTTTCAGTCCAGGTACGTAATTTTGACATTTAAAAAAAATCAACAGAACTAACCATTTTGAATTAGAAAAATCAATAAACCATTCACCAAGCACATAAGCAAGGAGCAAGCTGGTTGACGTTTTGGAAGTAGCACTAGAAGCTTTGGAATCTTAGGATCTAGTCCCAGATGAAGGAGGCAACTTGCTTCAGCAACATGGTGGCCATTTTCCTCCATCTGGTGATATATGAGACTTTTCTCGATGTCGTAATGGCAGAGTCAGGACTTGACCCAAGTCCCCAGGCCTGGGACTCTTTCTTTGTGGGAGGTCATCTTCCTTCCCTGACTCAGTCACACTTTCTTCTCTCTGTACTATGGTTACACCCCTCAAGGGCTGGCGTAGCTTGCTCAGCCAGCATTTATTGACTGCCCACCAAACACCTAAGGGTGATGGGAAGGTTGCAGTAAGTCAGGCACAGCTGGTACTCTCAAACTCACCACTGGTGTCTCCTCAAGCTTCTTGGAAAACACCACTTTCCTGCCAGCTCACCCCTTTCTGCCACATTTTCCCCTCCATCTCAGCAGTTCAGAGCTGTCCCCAGCCTCTCTCATCCCCCGAAATCTCCTCTTCCTCAGGGAGGTTGTGTGGAGGTAGACTGATGGCCCCGTGTCCCTGCTCCCCCACCCTATGGGCTGGAGAACCTTTCTCGAAGCTCATTCTGCATCACCTGACATCATCCGTTAAAATTTAATGGCAAGTGTTTAGCCAAAAGATGATGTGGTTTATTGGCAATTCCAATCAGGTTATTGGGCATCATCTGCTTCCTTCAAATTAATGGGAAGAAAGAATGGATCTTTTGGTCTTTGTTTAGTTTTAGATGATCGCAAAGGAACCCAGAGGGCTGCCTCTGGATCATGTTAATCCCAGCTGTAAATGAGGCCAAAATATCATGGGGGACAATAAGTGACCATAAACAGGTCTCCATTCACATGCAGTAGTTATGGGAAAAGCAGAGCTAAGTGTTTCTGTCTCCCTGTCCTCATCCTGTCCTCCTTCCTCTCCCTGGACCCACAGAGGGTGGTGGGGGAAGCAAACAGAATTATAACCACAAAGGGGGTAGCCGATTGAGACTGTGTTTGAGCCACAGGAGCCAAAGGAGGAAGACCCTCCTTTCCCTTCCGCAGCCCATATCAAATTCAGGCCAAGTCAGTGGTTACGTTACACCTTCAATTTCAGTTGCTGATGCAAATGGAATTCCAGAGAAAAATCGCTCTGGAAAATAATAGACGGGTCAAGTTTGGACTGGATGAGAAATTCTCCCCACATTGTGCCCCTCCCTCAGGCTTCAGGCTGACTTTCTAGAACTCTCCCCCTCACAGGCACTGGCTATAGAAGGCTCCAGTTTAAAAGCAAACAGGTTACTCACAAGATGAACCAATAGCTCATTAGCGACCGCTATCCCATCAGCACAGGCTGGTAAGCAGATGGATGCACTGCACTCTAAGGGAAGAGCGCAGGACTGATGAGGGCCCAGGCAGCGAGAAGGTAGGGAAAGATCGGGAAGGGTGGGGCGGGGAGAGAGATGAAGACAAGTAGCCTCCAGATGCTAAGGGGTTTTGGGGAAACTATGGAATATTGCCTGAAAAAGAGGAAAGAGAAGAGTGATGGAGAGTTGGAAAAGTCATGGGAAAGGATGGAGAGATCCCACATACAATTTTTGCTACCCTCCAATTTTTTTTCCAGACTGCATTGCCCAGAATTGGAAGGAACACAGAACATTTTGATTTTCCCATCCTTTTTACAACAACAGGTACAATATTGGGGGGCAGGGGGAGGAGTGTTTATGTTAGTAGTATTACATTAACACATTAATAAATGAAAATGGTCTTATTACTCAAATTTTATTTGCACATTATAAAGTATAAAAATAATTTCTGACAATTTCTGGCAACAATTATTTGAGAGCGTTTTTTGCAATCTCTTTAATGCAACTGTACACTATTTTACACACTCCCATTGACATACTATTGGTACCTCATAATTATAAAAGTTTTTCATCATTAAATAAGCTTGGGAAATGCTGAAGTCCAACCCTTTCATCCGTCCTTCAAGCGGTCTTGTCTGCATACACCCGGTGATAGAGAATGTTATGCCTCAAACAGTGGAAGCTCATTCTGCTGTTGGAAACTCCACTGGGTAGAGCATTCTTCCTTATGTCAGATCCAGTGGTTCTCAGACTTTAGCGCACATAAGAATCAGTGGTGAGTTTGTGAAACCTGCCTTGCTGAGCCCCACTCCCAGAGTTTCTCAGTAAGTGTTCGGTGGGACCTGAGAATTTGTACATGGAACAAGTTCCCAGGCGCTACCAAGGCTGCCAGCCCAGGACCACACTGGAGAACCACTGGCCTAACCCCATCCACCTCCCTGTAATTTCCACTCCCTCTTCCCTAGCTCTGATTCCTAGAACAACTGGGCAAGTCTAATTCCTTTTCCGCTGTGCAGAATGTCAAACACCTAAGCCCAGCTTCCCACTGCAGTGTTAAGTGCCACAAAGGTAGGGACAGGATCAGCAATGATTTCCTTGCTTTAGTCCCAATGACTCAAACAGTGCCAGCAACTTAATGTGCATACAATAAAGATCTGCAGATTGACTGGCACAGGTTAATCACTGTATAAGTGTTGCTCATTTATTCTCATTATTTCCGAGGAATCAAAATCTCACAAGACAGACCTTCCTCCTAGAGGGCTTCAAGACAAACTGTTAATGCACTCTGACCCTGTCTTCTATGTTTCCCAACCTCAATAGGGCCTAAAATCAGGCAGAGTGTATGTTTGCCTAGGATAAGTGGGTTTCTAGAATTTTCCACACATACACCTGGCAGGGCTCATAATACTCTATGTCTCTTTAAAGAATGGGTTCACAAAGGGATGAAGTGGTAGATATTTTCACCACAGAATTCTCTCATTGAGTGGAAGGAAGTAATGGAATAATGGAACTCAGCAATCAGATGGGAGATGAAAGAGTAAAACCAGTATTTCACTGTGAATGTACGTAAGACATCCTGGTAGTAATTTAGCCTCCCATTAAAACCCCATAACTGGAACAGAGCACAAAAGTAGTCATGCAAAGGGTCTTGTGTTTGAGCAGTAAGTTTTTATTTCCAGGCTTCACAAGGGAATGGAACTCTCTCTGGTCTCATCTGTCCTGGTTAGTGTTCCTACCTGAGGCAGGTATCCCTCCATCAGTCATGAAGTAGGTTTGCACATCGTAGCTGGCCTCCTTGCTTCCCCAAACCCCAGCAGGGCCAAACAGTTTCAGATTGAGGGACAAGAAATAAAAAGCCCTTGAAATAAATAATTCTAAAAGCAACTTATCTTTTGTCAATGCATAAGTAGGGTATTTGTGAATTGATTGGAAAACTTCCTTTTCAGAGCCCTTCCCAGCCTCAGGAACAAGTTATTCCAAAACCATCTCAGGCAATTGCCTCAGCAAGGCGACAGAAACAGAAGAAACTATCTCTGTAATTACGACTAATTACAATCCCATGACTCCATTTAATCTCCACATAAGAAGTTCACCAACTGGAGAACAGCATTGATCCTCTGTGTCTGAGACAATTAGATATTTTGGTCCAATCCAGAATGGTTACCCAGCCTTTGCCAGAATGAAATTGTGTTTAGAATTTTATTTTTATAGCCTCCTAGGCATCCCAGATTCTAATAGGACTTTGGAAACCATCCATTTGTAGCACATCAGCTCCAGCAAGATCTGCATATTTCAAAAATCATTAAGAAGTTAATACTAAAACCCATTTAACCTTTCTCCCCAATGAAAAGTTTTTATAATGTTCAAGTGGTTTGATTTCCCTGAGAAAAATAAAAATTATTCCTTAATATCTTAGAATTTTGATCCAGATAGCCTCGGAGGAAAGAGATTGTAAGTGACATCTCCATTTCAGGCACCTCATTAGTCAGGGAGACTTGATTTCCAGTGATTGCTCTAATCGACTAGCAGGCTGGCTGCTGCTCTCTGGGGTGAGAACTCCATGAATCTTGCTTCCAGCCCTCCAGGGGTTTGTGGAGACCTTTGCCTTTCACTGCCTGAGGGTCTCTGGGCCTTGAGAGAAATCATGAGAGGTTATTGGGCCTCTGTCATCTGCCAACCCTATAATCTGAGAAGTTATTCATCCCCTCTGACCCCCCACTTCCTTGGAGTGTAAAATGAATAAAATGCTATTTCCCCCAAAACGTGCTGTGAGGATGAGGGTATGTGCTGCTGTAGGGGCCAGGCCCAGAGGCAATGCCCAGACAAATTGCTTATTTGTTTATTCAACCAAAAGTTAAGCACAAGAGTGAGTGTAAAATACACAGGCCCTGCTTTCAGTTATAGTCTGGTGGGGAAAACAGATATAAGTCAAATAATCCCCCAAATTAGTTACAAACAGTGATAAGTACTATAAAGGAAAGGAAAACTTACAGCAGAGGAGCTGCTCGTTTGGTGGGGATGGGAGGAAGACTGAGGTTATGGCAGGGATTAGGGAAGATGGAAGAAATCACATTTGAACCAAGATCTGAAAGAAGTGGAGGAGGTTGGGAAGAAGCCACACTGTAGGCTCTTTGAGGGGCAGGATCAGGAAACAGGCCTTCAGAGAGATCAAGAGGTAGTAGAGTGGTAGAGATGGGCCTGGACCAATCACCAGCAATTTGACATAAATTATTAACAAACTTTATGGCACATAGGAATACAGTGAAGCCCTTGATTTAAACGACAAAATTTTACAAGTATATCTTAAGAGAAAAACTTTTTAAAAAAATTTATTTATCAATATTTTTTTTAACATTCTAAGATGTCATTGCAGAGCAATTGGAGGGGATGGGGAGAGGGGAAAGGAAAAGGAAATTGGGTGGGAGGACTAGAAAGGAGGGGGAGTTGGTTAAGGCCTGTGGCACCCCCTCATTCCAGCAGGGGAGACCAGGGGAGATTCTGGCAGCAGCTTGGTGGTTGTTGCTGGGCTGGTTGCGGATGTCTGGGGGGCGTGGCTGAAGCCCTCAGCCTCCCACCACCCTGGGGCTCGGGAAGGAAAAAACATTTAACTTTGCTATGAAATAAGGTGTATTGACAGGAATACTTCTTGATCAGTTTACTAATTTTTCTGAAAAGATGCCTAATTTATGTGAAAGGGGAAAAAAGGAAAAAATAAATAGTTCTATATAGCTATATAGTTATATACAGTGGATAACAAAAAATAAATGAATGAATGAATTATACCTTATAATAAGTTAGAAAGAGCAGTGGGTCTGAGTTGATGAACGATCTGAGATAGAGGTTCAACCCTATTCATTACTAGTTGTTATCTTCAACAGATGTGTTATCATTTACGTAGGGTTTTCTCTGTGCCAGCCACTGTGCTAAGTGCACTCACAACACATATCATTGAATTTCCACAACCACTCAGTGAACTACCCAATGTCCTGCTCCTCATCATCATTATCATCATCTCCACTTTACAGAAGAGACAGAGGCTTGGAAAAATTAAGTAACATGCCCAACTGTACATAGGTAATAAGTAACAAAGTTGGTATTTGAATCCTAGCTACTGGCTCCAGAATCAGCACTATTAACATCACAGCATCCTCTGCTCTGTCCAGCCTGGAATGTGGTTGTGAAGATGAAACAGTTATGCAAGTCCCTTGTGAATCCCTCGAGGGCTCACACTAATGGACATCTCTGCTTTTTTGCCATGAGATCCAGACCCTTTCAGGTTCACTCCAACTTCATTCCAACCATCCAAGCCAGGACTTCAGAAGGAATTTTCCTAGCGGGGTGCTTCACCTGCCCAGGGAATCATGGGTCTGCTGAAATTGTTTGCAAAATATTATACGTATATGCACATGTGCATTTTTCTTGAGGTTGGTTACCTAAAACGTTTATGAGCTTCTGGGAAGGGGAACCTTCTCTCCAAATTCTGATTTAATGAAGTTGACTTATGACAATAAAGGACTGAGAGTTCAAGAGAAATTTTTAATTCAATCTGGTCTCAGACAGGAATCACTAGCTCACTAAATACTTCAGGTGGGCCCCTGATATGCCAGTCCAGAGGTTTAGCCACAGATGGACTTTTTAAAGAATTGTTCCAGGTTTACTCACTTTCAAAAATATCTTCTTACTATTCTATATAAATTTGTATATTTAGGAGTTAAGAAGACCTTGAAAAAAAAGCCTAAAACACATTAACCTCTGAAAAATCTACATTATTCAAATTCTTCAGTCTTTGCCAATGTATATTAAGAATGCTTCAGCAGCATAATTTAGTATGTATGTTTCCCTCTGCTCTGGTTTTCACAAGTGATATTTCACATAAACATTTTCATGCACTGGAATGGCCCAAGTACTTGTCATTTTAGTAACCTAATAGTATTCCATTCTGTTAACATATCTTGAGTGCATTTAAGTTTTTTTAAAAAAAACTCAATTTTAGATCCTTGATTCCTGCTTTAAGATTTAAAAAAACTGATTTTTTTAAAAAAGCGCTAGCAACGTATAACTTAATGGTCTCAGAGCATGGGCTTTGGGATTCAGCAGACCTGTATTTGAATCCTGTTTTTTACCTCTTATAAGCTATGTGACCTTGAGCAAGTCACTTAAGCTGTTTGAGCCCTAGTTTTCTTGCTGTAAAACAGGGATGATAGCAGTATCTCCCTCTACAAACTGTTGCAAGATTAAGCTATACAGTATGCTTAAAGTGCTTTGCTGAGTGCCTGGTACATGGTAAAAGCTTGGTAAGTGATAGTTATCAACATAACAGGCTGAAAATAGACAATAGGACCCACCTAAGAGAAGTTCCTTAAGAGGGTGAAAACATTATTTTTTCCAAGGTCATAAGGAAAGAAAATCAGGGGAAATAAGAAAGAGTCTGAACTGACCACATGTTGGTTTCAATTTACTTGCCAATTCCGTTTGGGTGTCTGTGAACATATTTAGTCCTAAAATAAGAATGGCAGCTTGGGGCTGGTGAACATAAATAAATATAGCCAGCAAATGAATACACTCTGCATGTCCCTGGCATGGTGCATCTGTTCAGCCCTGACATTGCCCAGCTGCCTGCAAAGCAGGTCCTTCCAAGCCATCAGCCCTTTACCACCACCACCATCAAAAGGATTTTTTGACACCTTTCCCAGTCCAATGTTGTTTATATTATTTATTTGTGCATTTTTTCATATGTATGTCTTTGTTCTTCAAGAAGATTACAACATGGTAGTATGTCAAAAAGCTAAATAGAACCATAGCAAGCTGAATAGAACCATAGTGGTTCTCTCTTGTTTAACTCACTTTATAGATCAGAAAATGGGAGGCTCAGGCAGGTGAAATGAATTTCTAAGGTTGCATAGCTACTTAAGGGCAGGACTGGTATGTATAGAACCTGGTCACTTCTAACCATCTGTCTACAAGTTTTCTAATCAGCCATTTATGATCCACCTTCATATTTTATTTAGGCATGAACCCCTTATACTATAATTTACTTAATTTTAATTAAGATCTTCCTTTTTATTAAAAATAGAATCAAAAGAAAACTTACATGACTAGCCATTAATAAAAAAACAGTAAAACTTAAATAAAAGATAATTATAAGAATAAAGAGCAGGACAATGATATTAGAAGATAACAAGGGTTCAAGAGCGGCTGAATGAGGACAGACAACTACCAGTCTAAGATTCCATTAAACAAAAAGTCCATATAAGGAGTGTGAATTTAAGAAATACCAGCCTGTCCCTTCCTGCTTGGTTTTATGTTCTGATCCCCCCTACGCTGTCTTTTACCTGACAGCTTAGAATGGTTCTTGGAGGCCTTGTGTTTTAAGGCTGATTCTAAGCTTCAACAAAACTACCCATTTTGCTTCCTTTCTGGATCTCAAAGCCCTATTCAAGCCCTCCACCCTCCTGTGCAGTTAAGTTGCCCACAGCCTCATTTGCAACTAATCTTAGCTGTAGGTTAGCCTTGTGCATATGCATTATCTTATTCAATCTCAGCATTCCTTTTCAAGTAGGTTCTTCTACAATCCCCACTTTACAAATAGTGAAATGAGTTGCAAAGGAACTACTGAATTTCTCCACATCCCTAGCTGGTAACTTAGAACTACCTGATTCCATATTCTATGCTCTTAATCACTGTAATATACTGCTTTCCAGCCTAACTTCAGTTAATTTAATTTTCTTTAATATTTAATACTTATTGAATATTTCTTATGAGAATGGACTCAGCATAACAGGAGCAAGCAAAGAAGGATATAACTCAGTCCTTGTCCTTGAGTTTTATATGCCATTAATACATTCAGTAAATACTTATTGGCCTGCTACCATGTTGTGATCTTGTTGAAGAACCAAGACATGCGTATAAAAAAATGCACAAAAAACCAATATAATCAGATACTACAATGTACAGAGCATTTGGTTAGAATTTTGGGCAGGTCAGGAAGGAGATGTAGCATTGTAGTCTAGTATTATTGGGAAGTCTTCATGGAAGACACAACCCTGGAAAGGAGGGAGGGCATTCCAGGCACAAGTACACAGTGAGCAAAAGGGCAGAGGTCGCACCAAGCATTGGGGAACAGGAGGCTCCTTTTCTTAATACCTGATAAATTAATAGCAAGAATAAAACAAATAAAACACCCAGCCACTGGGCAACAGGGTCTCACAGTTCTTAGCTATAATTTCCAGAAATCAACTATAATAAACTATGAGGAAAAAGTTCCTCCACTCTTAAGAGTGGCATTGGGTCAAAAGGAAGCTTTCCCCAGGGATGCTTTAGATTTCATTGTGTGAAAGCTCTGCAATCGGTGTGGCCTACAATATCAACTCAGGGGCAGGAAGCTTTCAGTCAGCATCAGTGCAACAGAGAGTAAGAAAAAAAGTGTGCTTATTAGGACTGTTTGCCTGGGAAGCCTTGAGGTGCATTCCCGAGGTAAGAGCTTAGGAAATAAGACTTGCTCCTTACATTTAAGTGCCAAGTGCTGTCAATGGCTTGGGCCTGGCTCATTATAGGCCTATTTCAGCTAATCCTCCATGGGCAACGATCCTCTTTTCAGGGACTGTGGAAGCCTGGGGAAGGCCGTTCCTTTTCCAGTCAGGTTTGGGAGGGAAGAGCCACCCATCATTAATAAATCTCCAGGCTCACAGGATACTTTTTACTGTAGCTAATGCTAGAAAATGTAGAGTTTGCAGATCTCTGAAATGTTCAGCATCCATTCTGCCCCTTCCTAGTTAAACAACCACTACCATCTGTCTGTTAGACATCCTATCTATCTTCTCTATTAGATGCTAAGTTGGTAGAATAGTCATTCATTATCCACTTCCCTGTGAATCAACAGCTGAGTGTCTCAATTGTATGCCCTTCTATGTTAGCACCCAAGCACTTTATTGCACTCATTTCCTCATGGGGTCTGGCCCTCACCTGCATCTCCAGCCTCTTCTCCCATGACCCTGCACCTAACACTGTAAACTCCAGCCACATTGCTCTCCGTCCTAGACAGCACACTGGGCTTCTTCCCTCCCACCATAAGGCTGACTCTTCTGCATGGATTTGAAGTAAATATTCCTTCCCACCGCCCTCCTTCGCCTGATCGGCTTCTACTGATTCTTCTAACCTCAGCTCATCTCACTTTGCCATCCCAAACCCAATCCCAGACTAGCTCTGCATCTTGAGTCATAGGTGACTGAATGGTCTGTCTCCTCACTAGTCTATAAATATTATGAGGCAAAGATCTTGTCTGTTTCTGCTGCTTAGCACCTAGCATAGTGCCCAGCCCAGAGTAAGCACTCAATATATACAAGTATTTGTTGTTTGAAAGAATAAGTGAATGAACACATGTGGTCCTTTTCCCCACGGTTCTGCCAGATCCTTGAAGGCAAGGATGGCATCTCACATTCTTAGTGCCTTGCACAATGCCTGGCATATGAGCACTTAGTCAATGTTTGTTGAATGAATAAATGAAGCTTTCACGCACAAGTTTCCACTTGGAAATACTGTGAAGGACCTAAAACAAACAAATAAGTGAACCACACAGAGCCAGACATGTAAATATGTGGTCCCAAACCTCAGGGAGTCTTCAACAAAACAGGGGAAAGTGGGCAAGTACACAAATATTCATAATAAGGGTGAAAAGAAATAAGAGGCACAAGACAAGAGCAGAAATAGGAGGTAAGGAAATTCAGAATAAGGGAAGGTCCCATCTGAGGAAGGGGCAGGAACAGGTCATAGGGAGGAAGTGGCTCTGAGCTCAGTGGCTGTTCTAGTCTGTTTGGGAGCCACGTGCCCTGTGCTCTGTCATGCATGGTCAAATTTGGGTAGGGGAGGTACCCATCTCCCACCACCTCACTTCTGAGGCTTTTCTCTGTTTCATTATGGCTCAAAGCAGGGAAAACAATTTAAAAGCCTGCAGAGGCCAGGCAGCTAAGATAACTAAAACATGTAGGTTGGCTATAGTACTGTGGCCACTTGCAATGCACATTTCCTGCCCAACAAGCGGAAACAGCTGCTCCTCCACTACCGCTAGTTGTTGTCACGTGTGAATATGGGTCCTGTGTAGAGATATCTTTCCATTTTTCACCCCCAATTAAATACAGAAATTCAGGTTTTTCAATGAAATCTTCCAATTTTTAAATGTTGAGAACTAATTCAATTTTTTAGCTCAAAAAACACCCTTCAGGTCAAACAAAACACATCTATGGATGGCATCCAGGAGCCAGCCTCATCCAGCAGAGCACACATGGTTTACAACCTCTGCCCTAAACAGATTAGACTTAGGAAAATCAAAACCACCGTTTTGCACCCACAAGATTAGAAAATATTAAGAAACCTGATAAAATCAAATGTTGCCAAGGAAGTGGAGCAACAGGAACACTCATACTTGGCTCCTGGATGTGATGATTGGAACAGCCTCTCTAGCAAACATATTGGTATTATCTTGTAAAGATAAGAATATGCTTATCTTATTACCTAGCAGCTTCATTCCTAGGCATATTCTGTGGGGAAATTGTTGCAAATGTGCACAAAGAAACATATGTAAAAATGTTCATAGCTGCATTGTTTATCATAGCAAGAAACTGGGAACAAATCAAATGCAATTAACAGAAGAATAAATAAGCTCTGGCATACTCACAGAACAGAATAAAAATAATGCCAGTTCTACTGATTAACATGGATCTGGTGTCTTGAAGGTTTAGGTATACCCTTCTAAGATCTTTTCTCTAAGACCTCTAAAATCTCTCCATCTCTAAAGTGCAGCAATCCCAGATATTACTAGCCCACTCTTGTGGAGCTTTTATTCATTCAGCAACTATTCACTGAGCGTCCATATGCCAGGCACTCTGCTAGGAGCTAGAGAGACTGTGGCAAACCAGATACTGTCCCTGCCCTCACAGTGTGGAAGGAGAGATAACATAAACATCCCAATGAACAAATAGAGATTTCTGAGTGCTGTAAGGAAGTATAATGGAGGAGGAATATAGTGTACATGTAATGGGGAGGCATGGGCAGGGTTACGGAAATCTTCTCTGTGGAAGGGACATTTAAAGTCAAAGTTAGCCAGGAAGAGACAGCAGAAGGGAACATAACAGGAAGAGGGAACAACTGTACCAAGGCCCTGAGCCTGGAAACAGCTTGGCATGCTCAGAGGGAGAGAGAGAAGCTCCATGTGGCTGCAGCATTGTGCACTAACACTGGAAGGCTTGCTAGCAATGAGGAACAAATCTGTGTACATCCTTCCACCTGACTTTCAAAGTGCCTGGCAAGCCAGAATGATGTATGAAATCTAAATGACAAAACAACACCGACTAGATTTAATCCACAGGCTCTTGTTGTATTAACATGATATTCTGCCTAACTACTACCCAGCTAAAAGGAAGAGATTATTGAGCCCAAATGTTTCCCTTCTGCCCACACACAGGGACCAAGTAAGGTTAAGTCCAGACACTCAGGGGATCAAAGTTCATTACCCAAAATAGTTTCAGATATTGAAGATAGACAAATTCATGTGAAATCCTCAGCTCCATGCAAGAAAGTATTACGATTCAATGATCACTTTTCTCATGGTTTCCAGTCAGCAAATTGTTGCCATTTCCATACATGTGTGTGTGTGTGTATGTGTATATATACACAAGCTCATATGTATATATGTACATATACACACACATATATACAAGGGTACTTCAAAAAGCTCATGGAAAACAGAATTAAAAGATAATATGAATATTTTTAAGATCTCTTCTATACACACAAATATTTCAGAATCTAATTTAAAACTTAGCTGCTTTGCTGTTTGATCCTTAGTGCGTTGGCCAAAATGTCCCAACAAAGTACAGCTTATATGCAGCAATTAAACTTTTTTAAAAAATGTATCTCTGAGGTAATTATGAATGAGACAACAACAGGCGCCTTTGCAATAGCCCAGCAGAGGCGTCACAATTGGCACCATCACCTTTTAGGAACAGGGAAGTAATTTTTTCATTTCAGTAATGGCTTTTGCCAAAAGCTATCCATAGCTAATTTTACGGTTGGATTCCACAAGACCTATTCAGTGTTTGGCTAAATCTCATAGAACATCTCATTTCCCTTCAATTTACTATTAGTTTGAATTAAAAATAAAAAAGCTAACAAGCATGGCTTGGATGGATGTTTCTAAATTGTACCACACCAGAATTCTCATTCATTTTGTTCTTTGCAGAGCTGATGCTCACTCCCTTTTCTCTTCCAGTCTGAAACCCCTCCTTTCCCACAGGTTAGGCAATGCCATCTCTGTGCCCTGGGAGAATGTGGCCTGACCTTGTTCCAAGCAAAACATGTGGAGAAAGCTTGTTTCCTACCACACAGGTACATGGTTTCTACAGCTGCCTTCATCTTTGCAGTTCTTTGATTTGCCGGGAGCTAAGCATCAAGCATTTGCAACTAATCATACACCAAACAGCTCCTGCTTTAAAAGATCTAAGTGGAACTAGCAAGCAAAAAGGGGTGGGGTTCAGGAGGAATACAGAGTAGAAGTGTCCTGGAACTTTGGGTGAATAAATTCTCTTGCAGGATTCACAGTTGAGACAAGTATCTATAAAATTTCCCACAAAAAAAGATTGAAAATACTATGCAGTCTACTTTTATGACCTCATTAGATTCATCAGGTTCACTGCTGTCTGCTGTCAGATTCTTTTTGGAATTGTGAAGTCAAAACTTCCTTGAGTTCCCTGACACTGCCTACCTTTTGATCTTCTTTCACCTCCCTAACCATATTCATTCATTCATTCATTCAACACATATATCTGGGCACCTTCTAAGTGCTAGTGATTGTGCTGGGCACTAAGGTTATTTGGATGGGAAGGGTAATTTATTGATTGCAATTATTCACCACCTGTATCTCTGTCAGAGGCTTACTCATTCACCCATTGCCATGTAACTTGCTGTGCTTTCTGAGGATTACTTTGGGCTTGGCCATGTGTCAAGCTTTGGCCAATGGAGTGGGAGCAGGCATGACATGCACCACTCTAGGCAGAAGCTTTAAGAGGCCTCATCAGTTTCTGTAGATCTCTTGCTTCTCCCTTCCTTCCTGAGAACTACATGTTCCAGATAGAGGCTGTTCTGTCCACCAGGTCCTGGAATGAGAAGACACTTAGAGCAGACTGCTACCCATGTTCCACTGCAGGTCAGCGGTGGTTCTGTTCTGAGCAGCAGTCTGCTCTAAGTGGGTAGTTTATTACTGTAGCAAGCCTTACTAATGCACTTATTAATGCAACAAAATGGATTTGATCCCTGCTCTTATGGATCTTATAGTTTAGTCAAGAGAGCCAGACAATAAGCATATGAACCAACAAATAATTATGTAACGATTTAATAACACCTCTTCCTTTTATATCAACTCCTCTTACTCACCCAACCACATGTGGCCCTTGGCCCTGCTCCCTTCTGGCCACATTCTCTCCCTTGACAATTGTATCTGTTCCCATAACTTCAAGAAGCACATCTCTTTAAATGACTCTCAAATCGTCCCTAGTCTGGCCTTCACGTACAAGTGTCAGATCCAGATTCCCAACAGACAGCTGGATATCATGTCTGCAAGATCCACTTGTATACCTGAACTCAACAAGACCAGAATTGAATGCATCTATTATCTCTCATGATTTCTGTGGGTCAGAAAGTCAGGAAGTGCTCAGCTGGATGGTTCTTCCCTGGGATCTCTTAATGAGGCTGGTGCTAGAACAGTGAGGGGCTGCACCTGCTGGGGTCTGTTCAAGGCAGAAGTTGAGTTGCTTCCTGTGACTTGCCATCAGAAGTCATGTAGTGTCACTTCTAACATATTCTCTTGGTCACCACCAAAGAGCCCTCTCAGATTCAAGTAGGGGAATTAGATTTTATCATGCATGGGGAAAGAAGATATTGTTGTAATCATCTCTGGGCCATATAATTTGCCACACCATCCCTCAGATCCTCCTCCTGACTTCTTTTCTACGACCAGTACCAAATCCTGCCATTTTACTTCCACAGCTGTCTGCTGCTTTCTAGTCTCATAACACTCTCTTCAGGATCAGGTTCTAATCACTTTCAGTGTGGGTTGATGGTGATGCTGGCTGTCTCTCCATTTCAATTTCTCTTCTTTCATCTCCACTGCTACCCAGGCTCTATTCCTAAAGCAAGCTCCAATCATGTCGCACATCGGCAGAGTGGACGGCACATAGTAGGTACTTCTATAAATATTATTTTTTTATGAAAATCTTTGAGGACTCTCCATCCTCACCCTAGGTGAGGATGTGGAGAAAGGAGAACCCTCCTACACTGTTGGTGGGACTGTAAATTGGTACAGCCATTACGGAAAACAGCATGGAGTTTCCTCAAACAGCTACAGATAGAACTGCTGTATGATCCTGTAATCCCACTACTGGGTAAATACCCAAAAGAATGGAAATCATCATGTTGAATGGATACCTGCACCACCATGTTATTGCAGCTCTATTTACAATATCCAAGAGTTGGAACCAACCTAAATGTCCGTTGTCAGATGACTGGATAAGGATAATGTGGTATGTATGCACAGTGCAATACCACTCTGCTGTAAAAAGAATGAAATACTTTTTACAGAAGCAACATGGAAGAACTTAGAGAAAATCATGTTAAGTGAAATAAGCCAGGCACTGTAAGAGAAATACTGCATGTCCTCACTCATAAGTGGGTGTAAAAAAAAAAAAAAAACAAATAAATAAAAAGAATGATACAACAATCAAAATAATACATTGAACTTTTAAAAGAAGAGAACAGAACTGAGGTTACCAGAGGTGGGAAGCAGGGGACAGTAAGGGTGGAATTATTAAAGGGCCATGAAATATGATCACATTGTATAATGTTGAATATACTAATTATCCTGATTTAAGCATCACGTATTGCACACAAGTGCTGATATTCAACTCTGTACTCAACAGACATGTACAATCAAATATGTTACATCAAAAAAATAAATTAAAAAGATAGATACAAAGTCCTTGATTTAATATTGAAAGGCTTCTATAATATTCACTCATTTATTCAACAAATATTTATTGAGCATTCACTCTGTGCCAGATATTGTGCTAGGATCTGAGGATAAAAATGGAAACCAAGATGAACATGTTCCCTGCCTTCATGGAGCTTCTATGCCGTGGGGAAGAGGGTAATTCATTCATTCATTCAAAAAATATGTAATGTGTTGAACACACAACTGTCCATTTCAGGTGGGAAGACATTAATCAATATAGCATTAGTACGTCCACACTGAGTCTTATTTGACACAATGAATTTAATTTCCTGCTTCTATTCCTCTTGAAATACATGCTTCAAATAAACTGGATTATCTGTTTATTCCCCTTTTGTGTCCATAAAGTTTCCATTTCTGCATTTTAGTTTACGTTGGTCTCTTTGCCTAGAATTCTCCTTGTTCCTCCCCAGTCTTCAAAATCTATCCCAAATCCTGTATGCTATAAAAAGTAATCTTATTCTGCTCTCCAATTGAGTGTGGACTCTTCCTCCTTTATATCTTCACAGTGTACTATGTCCCTCAGGCCACTCCTGATGTCCTACTTCGCATCATGGGCAATTATGCATGATTCTTGGCTTCCCTACTGGACTCTTGGGCCCTTGATGGCAAGGACGGTGTCCTACTCATCTCTACTGGTCTTCATTACCTACGTATGGTATTCAATATGTATCCAATTGTGCATAATGTGGGAACAAACTTGAGAAAACACCAATCTATTCCCTTGTTTTAAAACAGCGAATATTAGCAGAATTGATTGCTTATAAGTTCTCAGAAATCCAACTCCCATTGGCTTCAGCAGAAAATGGAATATATTGGCGATGTAACTGAGAAGCCCATGGGATATTCAGTGTCATCGAGAATCCCCTCTCTCCCTGTGTTGGCACTACTTGCCACTGGGTTGCCTTGTTCTCAGACAGGGTCTCAGGTTGCCCACCAGGCTCGTATCCCATGAGCTTAGCAACCCTGTACTCCTGCCTAAGTTCTAGGATTGATTGTCAGTGATGCAGCTGAGGTCACCCGCACAACCCTCGAGCAATCACTGTGGCCCAGGGATGCAACCCTCTGTACCAACACATCCTAGATGAGGTGGAGGCTTTGAGCAGAGGAGGGATGAATTATCAGGCAGTGCTGTGAGAGAGCAATCTGATAGGTATATGAAGGGTGGACTATTAACAATGCCAGGCAAAAGAGGAAGTCTGAAATGGCATTTGATCTTGCAAACGGGGACCTCAGTTTCTCCTTTGCAGGAAAGATCAGCCAAAGCAGTGGAGCAGGAAGCATCTAGGGGACCTAAAATGAAAGGCCATGGCAGCCTTTGGACAGGACTTACCCTTAGGCCCACAAGGCAGTGAGGAAATCATTGGATCAACAACAGAATAGGAGTCAGGAAACTTGAGTTATCTCCTTGGCTCTGCCACTGACTGTCTATATGACCTGGGGCAAATCACTTTGCCCTTCTGGACCTCAGTCTTCTCATTTCTAAAATAAGCCAGGAGGGCTGCATGGTCACTGACCTCCTTTTCCATTCTGACATTCGACACTGCTATTTCTGATCTGAGTAAAACTGGTCTTTCCTTCATAATAGCTCTGGAATTCACTTCTCCCTTACTAATGGTCTAGGTCTTCACACAGTCATTAAATGTGTGGCCTCTTCCATTTACCAACTGTGGGATAGGGGGAGAATTACCTAATCTCTCTTTGCCTCAGTTTCCTTATCTGCAAAATGGGGATAATAACAGTTCCTACCTCTTTGGGTTATTATGAAGATTAAATTAAACCTCAGGTGAAGTGCTCAGGACAGCGTGAGGCAAATTCTAATTACACCATAACTGTTAGTTATTATCAGAATTATCCACTGTGGTGATTTCTGACTTCTTTTTGGATGAGGGGCTGTTAAAGCCAGGACATGGAAGGATGGGTAGTTCCCTGGGTCGTGCACATAATTCAGAAGTGGCCACAATGACAGTCCTTTTTTTGCACTCGAAGAAACAAAGCAGTGCATTACAAATATGGTGAACATATTTTCAAAACCCCATATTAGACCATATAATTTCATAACTCTGATTACACTTATTAGGGAGGTGGGAATGATCATTTGAAATAAAAACTGCCCCATATTCTTGCCATAAAGGGTAGATTTCTTTTGCCTGAATCCACAGTCCTGTCCCTTCAACTAAACTGTAATAGCCCAAGAAAAACATCACTTATTTTTTTAGACCATTAGACCCAGACATAGTCATCCTGTGCCTCACCTGAGAACTGCTTTCTATATGCTACAGGGACAATACAGTACTTAGGGACACAAAACTAACTCTCTCTCTCTCCTCTTTTTCTTCCTGAGGCTGACGCTCCATCAATTTCAGACTCCTCCAGCAAATTTCAAATGAGTCATTTTCCAAAATCTCCCTTGTCAGTACTGCCTCTTAGTGCCAACTTCTCCATGCAGAATATAAAATAAAATAAGAAGACATTAAGTGATGGGTCCTGCTGGCTTCTAAAAACAGCTCCATTTCTTTTATTACAGTTATTAGGAATTATTTCCAAAGCCCAGGTTCTTACAGTGGGCCCCTCTCCGTGGTCTTGAAGCTAAGTTCGGAGCAAGCATGACCTATCCTGGCTCCGAATGTTGAGGGCCTGGGTCAGAACAGCAACTTGCGTCTGTGTTTCTGTGTCCCAGGAGCTTTCATTTCTTTCTTTTTTTTTTTTTTTGACCGGTAAGGACAGCACGGTGTGGTCTGCACCACGCTCAGCCAGTGAGCGCACCGGCCATCCCTATATAGGATCTGAACCTGCGGCCTCAGAGCTACCAGAGCTGCACTCTCCTGAGTGAGCCACGGGGCCAACCGTAAGGGCTTTCATTTCTATTACTATACCTGTTTCTCACAGATACTAATATTGTTGCCATTTTGCAGACAACTGAGGCTCAGAAGAAGAAAATAATTTGACTAAAGATAAAACAATTTCATGTTTCAGCAAGACCAAAAATCTTTGTCTCCTATCACTTCTATCTCAATAATTTTTCCCAAGAATGACAAATAGGATTTTCCTTATATTCCATTTCTGGTCTATTGATGGTGGCTGATCAGATATTCTAATGCTGAAAAAGATTCTAAGGTCATGCCTCTTGGAGTTGTGATTAATTAGCAATATCAGGCATGGCATGGATAAGAAAGTGGTAGCATGTGTGCAGGTATCTGCCATCCCTATGCTATCTCACGACATCTATACTCTTTAACCTTATCCATATATTTCAGCAACCTATAGATCATTATGTCTCTGAAGTATTCCTTTTAGTTGCAAGTAAGCTCAAATACACTTAAGCCAAAAAAGGAGAATTTATTATAAGAACACGGAGGTGTCTTTTGGAACCCAATGATAGGAAATGCTTAGAGTTCTCTCCATGGACTGGAGCCAAGAACTGAAATGTCATTGGGAACCCAGGCAGACTTTCTCTGTCACTTTCTTTATCTCTATCTGATTCTCTCTAACTCTTCTGTCCCCCCCATTACCCACATACCTTCTCCGAATTTTCTTTCTCTCTCCCCCACACCCCCTCCCTTCCCTTCTAGAGCCACATGCTCATTTTTGTCTACATCTCTCTGACCGTTTGCTTCATTCTTCTTTCTCTATGGATCGGCTTTCTCTCTCTGGGCACACGTGGCAAGGTCAACAGCAACATATTTCAGTGGAAATGCAATGTGAGCTACAAATGCAAATTTAAAATTTTCTATCTAGTAACCACATTTGAAAAGGGTAAAAGAAGTCAAAATGAATTCTTAAAATATATTTAATTGGGGCCGAGCCCGTGGCGCACTCGGGAGAGTGCAGCGCTGGGAGCACGGCGACGCTTCCGCCGCGGGTTCAGATCCTATATAGGTATGGCCAGTGCACTCACTGGCTGAGTGCCGGTCACAAAAAAGACAAAAAAAAAAAAAAAAAATATATATATATATATATATATATATATATTTAATCAATATATTTAAAATATTATATTTAACGTATAATTCAATATAAAAAATTTTAAATGAGATATTCTGAATTTTTTCTTTATACTATGTCTTTGAAATTCAATGTGTAGTTTATACTTATGGCATATCTCAATTTGGATTGGACGCATTTCAGATAACCAATGTTCAGTGGTTACCAAACTGCATAGCACAGATCTAGAGTTCACATGTCTTTGATTCTAGCAGACATCAGGCAAAGGCTGGCATCTCTCAATCTGCATTTCAAGCTTTCAGGACAGAATCTGATTAGCTCATATGGAGTCAGGTGTCTACAGCTCATCCAATCAGCCTTGGCCAGGAAGGCAAGGATCATGTTCTATAGACACGGCAGACAAAGGGGAGGGAAGTTCTCAAACAAGAGGATGAAGGACTTGACTGGGCCTAGAATGTATATGACACAATGCTTACAAAGGACTTATTAGGAAGAACCATCTAGTGTCAACTGAATTCTCTGGAAGATTCCAGAAGTTCTCAATAATCTTGTGTTCAGGGGTTATAAAACAGAGAAACTCCAGAAGGCAAGAATAACCCAGGAATAGTGTGCTGCCACCCAGGGGAGAGAGATAAACCAAGCATGCATCCCTAATTCAAGAGAGACCCAGTGCTGCCCAGAGAGAAGACACCATGCAGGATAAACTCGGTGGTGGATCAGAAGCCTCGGGTGGAGGCTGGGAAACAGCATTATCATGAGCATTTCCTCAACTTCAGGATTCATCTTTAAGAACAAAACTAATCCAGGAAGGAGAATCCCATGTAGCTTGGGAACCTGCCCTGGCCCTCTGGTCCCTCAGGCCTCAGGATAGAACATTTTTCATGCCATTTGCCAAAACCAAGAGCTCCCCTTTATACAGACGCCTTTCAGTTACACAAACAATTTTTGTGGGAACATCCAGTAATCTCTGGTTTTGCTTATAAAAGCTCTTCAATATGAAGAAGGCTTAAGTCCTTAATGAGAGCAGAGGAAACAGCTGCTCTTCCTCTTCTCAGGACACTGGAGCCTCTGAAGGAGCGTTATGCCCCTTACTTGGTCAGCTACAACCATTTTATGAGGTGATTGTGTCAACTGTCTTTCATAGTTCCTCATGAAAACTTTGCCTCTTAGCCCTTAGGTAGTGACAGTGACAGAGAAAGATGGCTACCACAGCACCTGATGGCTACTCTGAGGACAGCAAATGTGGGGGAGAAAGAGGGGATGGTGCATGACCTGGGAAGGTGGATGTGGAAAGACATGAAGGTAAGATTCCTGGGAGCCTATTTCTTTAGCTGAGGCTCAGCCACTGGATCAATGTTTCTCTAATTGTTGTCCAAGGCCCATGGCTCTCTGTGGCCTACAAGATATGATCTGGCCCTGCCTACCTCTCTGACAACATCTTGCAGCTGGCTTTATTCCAATACTGGTCTCCTTTCCATTCTTCGATCATGACAATCCATCAGAATCCTTGCCCAGAACCTTCTTCCTCAGCTCTTTGCACAACCCATGCTTTCTTGTGGTTCAAGAATCAATTCAAATATCATTTCTTCACTTAGGCCTCCTTGGCCCACATGCATGAAATAACCTCTTACTTCTCCCTGCGGGACATTCTTCAACCCACCCCCTACTTCATAGCACTCTTCCCAATTTGAAATGATCTTCCTATTCATCTGTTTGCTTCTTTATCTTCTCCCCAGGAATGTAAACTCCTTGAGGGTAAGGACATGTCTAGCTTATTAACTTCTGAACCATAGGGTCCTGAACAGTGCCTGGCACACAGTAGGATCTCAGTGGAAACTTGCTGAGTATATAAATCAACTATCTGAAGTATCCCAGACCCACTAAATTATATCCTCCAAGAGCAGCGCCTGGAATCTGCATTTGTCACAAGGGCCTTTATCACAACCCCCCTCGGGGTTGAAAGAAATTGCCCTATTTTGACCTGCCTTGTCAACAGCCCACCTTTCCTTCTTATCCTCAGCCTAAACACCACATCCTGACTGAGATTATGAGGCAAATTAGAAGGAATTTAAGGCTTTTCCAGTTTGGTGGCTCAACTGTCCTACTTGTGAGTATTCATTGAATAATGGTGTATCAGGGTGTGAGCTATGAGTTCAATGCAGACAAGAGCCATGTGGGTTTTCTTCTCTGCTTATCCCCAGCACACAGCCAGAGCACCTGCCATACAATGGACCCACAACAAATATTTGTTAAATCAATCAGCAAATGAATGAGTCCCGATCTGAGCACCAGGCATGTACTAGACACCAAGTACGACAGTTATGCATATAACCACAGGCTGCTCCAAGTGGAGAGGGAACACAAAAATGACAATCTCTAGTTAGAATATAAGCTACATGCGTAGGGTACTCTGAGCCTCACAGTGATGTACCATTTGAGCTACATGTTCTTTTATTTCTTCTGTATCCCCTGGACAAGTCTGACAACCTCTCATATCAGTTTTCTATAAGTAAAATAGTTTACTTTTCTTGAGAGATAACAGAAAATAATTTTCTTGGCTCCATTATTTCCTTGCTATGAAAAATGAGGGAAACCTCCTGGGCCTCAGTTTCCTTTTCTTATATCAACCTCACAGGGCTATTGTGAGATTTAGAGAAATTAATACACTTGGAAAGCTTAGCCCAGTACCTGAGAGATAGCAAGCCCTTAAAAATACATTAGCTATTATGATCATGTAGTTTTAACACCCTCTAAATTCCATATCCAGCCCTCTACTTCATGCACATCGAAACAAAATGCATTTTTACAAATTTATTTTACCAATAGCTAATGCAAAAGGGAATATCAGTCCCAGCCTCTGCCCAAGTTAATACAAATCCCAAGCTAGTGGAGTCTGAAATTAATTGTCTTTCTTCTCCTTGTAACATTGTAATTTAGTATGTAAGTCTTTTCTCCCTAGATGGGAGAGAAATTTCACTGTTACATCACAGAGAATGGCATCCCTATGGCTGCTGCCGCTTTTGCAAAGAAAACTTGTATTATAACAAAATCACATGAGCAAACCAAGGTCTTTTGTTATGTGAAATTTTGACTTCAGTAAAAAAGAAGTCTTAAATAGGTAGATTATTGCCCATGCCTTGGAGAAGCTTTTAATCCTATGAAATGTGGGGGCAGTAGGCTTTGTTAATAACTCTCCATTAGCCGGTAAATTCCTCGGACTCTGTGGTTACAGAAACCACACGCCCTGACTTGTCAGGGACAGTCCCAGTTTATTTCTATCATTGCTGTTTAATTAATAGTAGCACTTTCTTGCACTCTCAAAATTGCCTCAGTTCAGATGACAAATTATATGATCACCCTATTCACAGCTCTCTGTCTCCCCAGCAGAAAACCCACGGCCCACACTGGAGTAGTAATGATGAAAAGTACATTTGCAGAGCCCTTACTATGTGCTGACACTCTGTCGAACACCCCCCATGCATCAATTCATTCATTCTTCCCAACTGGGCTCAGATAAGACTCCCAGAGGATACAGGCACACAAAAGATTACAGTGTACCCCCTCAACCATATTCAACATAAAAATAACTATACATGCTAAATCAAATTTTAAAATCTGCATGCCTTTTGAAAAATAGCTTCTTTCTAGATGTGTCACTACAAAATTTGGGATTCACTCATCAAAACTGAACTTTTAACATTTCTTTTCATTCCTTGCTGGTGCCTTAAGCACATACTGGATCTGCCTGTTCTTACAAATCTAGAACTGCTCATACTAACCCAGTGAGATAGGAGTTATTGCGCCCATTTTACAGGTAAGACACCTGAGGTCTGGAGTACTTGCATCACTGTCACACCCTATTTCCTAGGTTTTGAAACACCATGGTTAGTCCTCCTCATACTTTAACATTTCTAAAATAAAGATGATCTCATAACTGAAGTACATTTTAGCGTAGTATTTCTCACCTGATCCATCTGTATTACTTTAATGATGTACTTTATACCTGATAGCTCCTTAGGCTCCAGGACATAAGATAAACAGCTAGGCTAACATTCAAACCTGTTTCATATGCTTTCTTATCCTTGACCACTGTGCCATGCTGCACTTAATAAATGTTTATTAAATATTATAAATGAAGAGAATAATTTTTAGCAAAACTTAGCTGGCTGTGCATGGTTGTCCAAGCAGAAGAACCCGCACCTCCACAGTTTCCACCTTTTTCACTTCTTTCTAATATTCTGTATAACTGACGGTATGGGAACTGGGGGGTAGAGGTGGGGGTTGAGAAGGCAATGGCACCAAAAGTGTGAGGACAGTAGAAAAAGGAAGGCACGGGAGTGATGGTCCCCAAATTAAGTTCTCTGATCTCACATGTTGCAGGGAACAGACACCGCAAATTCCTTGTAGATTAGGTCCTACTGATTTTGGCCCTGGGTAACCATTCTGTGCCTCAGTTTCACCATCTCTAAAATGGATGTGATAAGAGTTGCTGTATTAAAGGAAGTGTTACAGGCAAAACACTCAGAACAGCACCTGGCAAACCATAAGTCCTCAGGAAGTGTTATGCATTATTATCAGTCATCTCTTCAACCTTGTTTGGGGCCACCACCCAGCACTGTCCTACACACACGCACAATCCCCAGCCATGTTGGTTTTCTTCCAGTTATTCCAACAAGCCAAGCTCTTTACCTCTTTAGAGTCTTCCTTTATGTTGTTCCTCCTTTCTGGACTGCTCTTCCTTCCCTCTTGGAAGGGCCAATTCACGTTCATACTCAAGATTTAGCTAAATTATGACCTCCTCAGAGGGGTCTTCCCTGACACTCTTCAAAAGACAGTCTTACTCTGTCTCTTTCTATTGTATTTCTTTGCTTATTTCCTTCCTAGCCCTCATGGGAATCAAAAATGATCTTATCCATTTGTTAGTTTGTGTACTTATTACCCACTGCCACCACCCTTGGAGTATAAACCATCTTGCTATTCTTGTGTCTGTCCCTGCACCTAGCACAGTGCCTAGCATGATGGATGCTCAATAAAGCTTTGTTAAATTGCATTTCCCAAACTCAATAAATGAAAACTTCAGCATCTAAATCCAGGTCAGGTTACAGCCAGAGGCCCCACACAAAAAGGGAAATGTTTTGTCTTTTAAATGGTTTTCTCTCCCACAGGAGCCTCAGTCACCATCAATAGCTCTAAGCCTATGACTCAGCATTCCATCTCAGGAACCCCTCCTCATCTGTCCCCTTGCAATCATGCCTTATCATAGAGTTAGATTTTCATGCTCCTTATTTGATGATTTGGGTCCGTTTTTACCCTCCAGGGAAAAAGGAGCCTTCCAATGTACATTTGCTTAGAAAGCAATGAAAGCTGTCTCACAAAGCTCTCATTCCCTGTGCTGTTTGGGAAGCAACAGTTTTATTGAAAGCATCACCACATTGCTTCCTGAATCAAATATTTTCAAACTGGATGCCTGTGGGATTTGGAGAACTTGAATCAGGTTGGGGATTTTCCTGTCCTTGACGGTGACAGAGTGCAGAGTTCTCAACTTTCTTGTGCATAAAAAGTCACCTCCAGATCTTAGTTAAAAATGCACATTCCCAGCATCCCACCCCCTGAGAGTCTGAGTCAATAGAACTTTTATTACAGTAGTATTTATTCAGAGTATCTTTTATAACTGCCTATGTGACAAGAGGCTTTACATACATTATTTGGTTTAATCCAACAAACAATCCTGTGATGTAGGCACTACTTTTATCCCTCTTCATCGATAAAGAAACTGGGAAATAGAGAAATGAAGTACTTTTCTCAAGGTCCTGCAGCTCATGCATGGAGCTCCAAAGCCTTGCTAGTCAAAGTGTGGTCCATGACCATCAGCTTCAGCATCACCCGCCAAGTTTGCTAGAAATACAGACTCTTGGGCTCCACCTCAAACCTCCTGAATCTGAATCTGCATTTTACAAGATCCTCAACTGACTAATGTGCACATACAAGCTTAAGAAACCTGCTCTAGTTTATCCGACTCAAAGCTTGCATTTTTTAATCTGTTTTCTTATTCTCTTGCTATAGTTTTCAAACATGAGTTTCTTTGGAATCACCTGGGATCCTTATTAAACACGTAGTTAGTTATCCAGTCCTCACCTCCAGAAGATTTCATTCCATAGGTCTGGGCTGGGGCTCAGTCATCTGTGTTGTTAACGAACAGCCCAGATAGCTCTATTGTGGGTGGTCTGAGGACCACACTTTGAGAAATACAATATAGAAAAAGCACCAGCTTCATTTTTCCTGCCTGTTGAGAGTGAAATATTATATTTTCTAAATGAGCTTCTACCTAATAAAGACCACATGCTTTTAGGATCAGTTTCACAAATATAGAAGCTGATCCTAAAAACACATAGTCTTTTTATTTCAACCCATTTTACATGAACTATCACAAATAGTCCATATATGGCAGACCCCTTAAAACACCGAAACTTGGAGGTGGGGGAACTTTAGAGATCATGAGGTCAAAGCCCTTCCTTTTCTACCAGAGAAAATTGGGATTCAAGGGTGACAGATACCTTGCGCATCATCACGTGGCTCACTGGTGGCAGAGCTAAACCAGAACACAGGACTTCTGATTCTTCCCCATAAGACACCAATCTCCAAACACAAAGCTCAGCAGCAGCAGTAAAAGCATCACAACTGACCATTTTAAAGGTCTTGGCACAGTTCTAAGTGCTTTTACATGTTAACTTATCTAAACCTCACAACAGCCCACAAGGTAGGTACTATTAGCCCCAGCACACAATGAGGAAAGTGAGGCACAGAGAAGGTAAGTCACCTTGTAGGCTAGTAAATCTACTTAAACTTGTTTTCAATACAGGTTGAGCATCCCTAATCCAAAATCCAAAATGCTCAAAATCTAAGACTTTCTGAGAGCCAACATGTTGCTCAAAGAAAATGCTCATTGGAGACTTTTCAGATTAGGGATGCTCAACCCCTCAACCAGTACGTAGTTTGCAAATATTCCAAAATTGAAAAAAATATAAAATCCAAAACATTTCTGGTCCCAAGCATTTCAGATAAGGGATATTCAACCTGTATGTAAAAGAGAAACCATAATAGTGGCCATCTCCTAGAGCTGTTGTAATAAAAATAAGAGAATACCATTAAAGTGCATTATTATTTTAAGCACTGACATATTTTTACAGCCATGCTTGGTTTTTAAACAAGCTTGAAGTTGTTTTGATAGTTTTAAAGCCCCCTGAGGACAAGGGACTGTTCCTGAACTTCCTTATCACAGCAATTCCCCACTGGATGTATTAATGAGTCCTTGCTCACTGATAGGGATCAGTTCTAGTCACTGTTATTATGTTTACATACCAACAGAGGAAAGAAACTCTTCTTCAAGGCATAGTTTCCCTGACCCATCCATTACTCGGTTTCTACTTTCACAGAGGGAACACAGGAATGTGCAGAGAAACATCTACCAATAGCAGAAGATGAACTTTGCTTTAGAGCAAAGTTACCTTGAAAAATAATTAGACAGGGCATCTCCAGCAGACTTTTCCCACCCTGGTTTCTGACCTTGGGTAAATCACTTAGTTTCTCTGAGTTTCTATTTCTCTCCCTGTAGAATAAGCAGGATAGTTGCCCAGGTCTCTAAGGGTTCTTGCCAGTATAAACATTCAAACTCTTTGAGTCCTTAATCAATGACTCTCAAATTCTCCAAACACCCCTCTTAAACTCTTCACTGTGTGACATTGATGGGGAATGACAAGGGTGTCATCAAATAGGAGGTGCATAAAAATTGTTAAATATTATAACATCTGTAATACCATTAGAGCTACAATACATTGAGCACCTACTATATGTCACCCAGCATGTGAGCGCTTGCACACACAACCTTCACAACAACCCTCCAGCGTGGAGATTATTGCTCTGATTTTATAGATGAGAAAATTGACCTCAGAGAGTTCAAGTTACGTGCCCGGAGTCACATAGCTAGTTAATGACATCAGTGACATATGAACCCAGTTTTTGGTGATCCAGGATATATATTAGTTAAAAATAAAAGCAAAATGGTAAATAATCTGTATAACATGCTACAATTTATCTAAAAAAGGGGAGGTGGTGAGTACAACTCATACATCCACATAAAGCATTCTCTGTCTGTTATATCTATATCTATGCAGTAGAAAGATAAACTGTAAAAATTTTAAGTGGTTACCATAAGTGGAGGAAGGGAATTGAGTGGAGATGGCAGGGGCTTCTTTTAATATATCTTGTTTTAAAAAGGACTCTCTAAAAATTCAAACTAACAGGAAATGGAACTTAAATGTCTAACCAGTCATTGACCTCGCCAAGTAGAGAGGAACTATTCAAGTGGCTTTAAAGCACAATTATTTGGCTGTACTCAGACATATCCTAAGGCAAAAGGAACTGGAAAAAAACAAATTATTGTTAGTAATTGTATTGGTGGTGGTAGTGTTGATTATTCTTAGGCTGTTGTAAGTGTAGTGTGAGATAAATCAAATGAATAGCTTTGTGGATGTCATTGAAAACCAGGAATTTCAACATGGGAAAAAGAAAACACGGATGTAAGGTAAATGATGCTAGCTAAAAACCCTGCAATCCTGAATTTGTATAAAAACTCTCTATATGACACATATTTTCTAGTTACGTGCACAGGAAAGGCCTAGAAACAACGCAGAATCATCAAACACTCCTTGTGCTTATGTTGGTATCCCTAAATGCCATTTCTCACTAAGAGAAATGAGGAATTTTTGAAAAAAATGACTCATTCTCTGTCTGGGGCAAGAAATGGACAAAATGATCCTTGAGAATTTGTCTTACCAGAAAGCAAGGAAGCTAAAATAAAAATTAAAAACAAAAAACAAAAAAATACACACAAAAAAAGAAAAAAGTACATATAAAAAAGAAAAAAAATTAATTTTTTAAAAAGAAAAAAAAAAAGAAAGCAAGGAAGCTATCAAAGATTACCAGGACTGTGTCAAAAGGAGTCAAGAGCCAACTTGAAGAGGCTCCCGTTGGCCAAAGATGAGATAATCTCAGCATTAGTAACTTGCAAATCACATCTAGTACGTTTAAATCCATGTTTAAAACATATGTTTAAAAGCATTCATTAGTCACCCTTACAGATTGCTGTAGAATCAACACATTGTTCAAAACCTGGTTGAAAAAAACAAAAAGGAGAAGAACTGGGCATTAATCATGTTTTTCTATAGGAACTATGCCTCAGCATAGCCAAGTAGTTGACGAGGAAAAATTCCTCTGTATACAAGTATTCTGGCTTGTACAGAAAAAAAAAAAAAAAAAAAAAGGTGGAATACAGAAGCAGTCCTCACCACTTTGCAATCCCTAATGAACTGATGTATCAAAGCAATGATCAATGACTGCTCATATTGCAGAGAGAGACCATCAGACACTGCGTACCTTCTAATAGAAGAACAGAGCACCACCAATGAAGCAGCCTTGCCAAAAAAATTGATTGTGAATTGCATCAAAATTCAACATCCAATCACCAATTTACAGGAAACATAGGGGACAGAGAATCTGTTAAATGTCACCACAGAGATCCATCAACAAGGTAGAGATGTGGGGAGCTCTATGGGACAATCCACCCAGTTTCTTCTACAAAATACTTGCAAGAAAAAAATTTTAAAAGGAAGATATGGCGGGAGAACCTATGTATTACAAGGGACTTGAAAGGCATGGAAGTCAATTGCAATGTATGGACCTTATTTTGACTCATTCAAATAAAGAAAGAAACACAAACAACGACAACAACTTTTTATAAGACATTTAGGGAAAAATGCACTAACATGTAGCCATCTCTCACATCAGACTCTGAATCCCAAGAGCAGAGAGGATACTGTGTCTTTGAATTTTGGCACAAGAGTTGGTGTTCAAGAAATGTTTGCGAGTGAGTGAATGGTTCTACTTTTCAAGGAACTCACTCAGGGCTGATGAGCAGTAGAACCAGGCCTGAAATGGGGATCTTTAAACAGCCAGTCCAGAATGCCTTTCTGTAGAAACTGAGCTCACCACAGTGGTTTGCCCTGGTCTACACTACAGAATAAATGTTTCTCCTCCTAGAAAGTTTTACCTCCAAATCCAACTGTCTTAACAATGTGTTACCAAATGAGGGGGTGCACGAAGTGGCAGGGGTTCTAGGAACAGAACATCCACTGGGTTTCCAGTATACCAATCAGGTGTCTTTAGATTTACTCTGAGGTTGCTCTGGTGAAGATCTTGGCCGCCCCTCCCTGCCCCATTACTCTGGTCATTGCTATCTTCTAGGGAGCCATCTGATGGGCCATCAAGTGCTCATTTAACATTCTAACTCAGACTTGACAACCACCATAAATTACCAAGCCCAACCTGGATGCAGAAAAACACCAGCATTTTTGCTTTTCTCAAATCTATAGCTGTCATGTCAGTAGCAAGCAGCTCTTTGCTGAAGAGGTTCACAGTCCAGGGCACCAATTTGGGGACTACTGGCAGAGTAGACTTTGATGCTGGCTTTCCCAGGTCCAGAGGCAGCTTTTAAATATTTGTATGTTCAGCTCCTGTGTGTCCAGCTCCTGTTTTATATTCCTGCTTCGGCTCCTTTCTGGGGAAGTAGAAAGAGCATGGGACGGGGAGAGGACCAGTCCTACACCTGGCTCTGCTGTTATCTGCTGAGTGGCCTTGGGGAAGTCAAGCAACCACTCAGGGGCCCAGTTTTCTCACTTGTGAAATGATTGGATTCAAATTTGTGCTAAGGTTGCTTCTAGTTCTAAGTACTTTGTGATCTTGCTACTCAATGCGTGGTCCACAGACCAGCAGCATCAACATCGCGTGGTCCACAGACCAGCAGCATCAGCATCACTTGGATCCTTGTTAGAAATGCAGAATCTCAGGCCCCACCCCAGACCTCCTGAATTAGAATCTGCATTTTACTAAGACCCCCAAAGGATTCCTATACACCTGAAAGTTTAAGAAGCACTGCCCTCTGAAAGGGGCTGAGTCTCCCCTTCTTCTGGAAAAGTACTTTTGAATTTGGGCAAGAGTTGCTTTTACTTAAAGACTAATGTCATTCAGAGAAATAGGAAGGATAACTTTTTGAACAGGGATTGTTCAACTCATACCACCTAAGTAAACTCGAAACCAGATTCTTTCTCTCCTTCCCTTCTTTTCTCCCTTCCTTCCTTCTTTTCTTTTCCACTAGGAAAAAGGAAAGAAAAAAGGAAAGTTTCTACCATCTTTCAACAAAAGAATTACCCTGCTCCCATTTCCCCAAGGGCCCCAGTCCCCTCTGGGATAATCAACTGTGTGTGTAGCCTGACTCCTGCTGAGAATGGAGTCCCTGGATGCAGGGAGCCATCCAGCTGAGGAGGTAGAAGAGAGGCCCTGGACACAGGGGAAGAAGCAAGAAAGAGGCGCTCTGATAGAGCTCTGCAGGGAGCCGGGCCCCACTGAGTGAGCTCTAAAAACAAACATTCTGGATTGCTTTTCCTCTACTCTTGCCAGAATTTCCCTTCTGGGAATGGGGCCACAGGACTTTCTGTTATCCCCATCCTTAGGCAGCCTCAGGGAAGATCCAGAGACCAAAGCCACCCCCTGCTGCATGCTGCTGGAATGCCCAGACCCTGGTAGAAGATGAATGTCCACTTGTCTTATTGAGAAGTCAAAAATTAACACACGAGTGTTCCCAGCCCTCGACCTATCTACAAAAGGGGTTTTTGCAGACAGGCAAAAACCCTGTGCTGTGCCTGCTTCCTTTCTCCCCACTCTGCACCCTGTCAGCGAGGCTTCTGCCACTGCCAGATGGGTTCTTTGGCATGTGGACATGGCAGGAAAAAAAGGGGGGGAAAGAGGTCCAAGGTTTAGTAATCATAAAAGGAGCCATCTTTTTATGTGAGTTTTAAGGAGAGGGCATAAGAAAAGTTCAAGGATGTGAGAGTTGCTGATGGAAGAGGAAAAAAAAAATTGGTGACGTGTCTTTATAAACTGGTGGTTCTCAAAGTGTGGTGCTAAGACCAATAGCATCAGTGTTGTTTGGGAACTCACAAATTCTCAGGCCCCATCCCAGACCTGCCAAATCACACAGCATGGGGATAGGATCCAGCAGCTCTTAACATGCTTTCCAGGTGATTCTGATGCCTGCTAAAGTTCAAAAACTACTATTATAAACTATTATTTCCACAGTGAATGAAAACCGGAGGTAAAAAACCTGAATTCTTTTGAAGCTATTGTACCCTTTCTGTGGCCACATACCTTGGCTCTAAGGCTGGAAGATGTGGTTCGTCAATGTGATAGAGTTACACTTTTCTTACTGGCAGTCATTGCATGAAAGCGTGGTCCGATGTCAAGTATCTGCATTCTGTTACAGTAATAACTCAGATATTTCACTGTTTTGGTTCCAGCCTTGTTCAGAGAGGACCACAGCTCCCCAGGCCTCCCTCCAGTATCTCAAGTGATGCTCATAAATTACCACATCTGTCCCACACAGGGATGCTTTTAGGTGGGAACCACCCTGCCTGGTAAGTTCAGACTCCCATAGAACACAGACATGTAAATAGGCTATTAAAGTACAGAGTGATTTCTCTAAACTTGTTTTTTTTTAAAAAAAAAAAAAATCCAGATATACACACAGTTTAAAAAAACATGAATATAATGGAAATGTATAAAACAAAACATGAAATTGCCTTTTCCCACTCTTGACTTCCATTTCCCATTTTAAAAAGTTTTTTGAGACTCTTTCCAGAAATGTTTTATGCATACAGTAGCATGTACATTATTTTTATTCACACAAATAGGACCGTTTTATGCATAGGATTCTGCACTTTGCTTTTCTCCCTTACCAGCTTGGAAATATTTTAGTGTATTCTTTTACACATGCATAATATTCCATCATAAGGATGTACCACATCTGAAATAATCAGTGATGGCCTTATCCCAGTTCTCACTTCCACAAACAATGTTGCAGTGAACATTCTTGTCCCTATAATCTGCTCTACTTCTATGAGAATGTACATGTGAATTAAACTCTTGCCCATGGGTGAAAGGGTATATACTTTAACAATTATGATTGATCGTGCCAAAATGCCCAACTAAAATATTGCACCCAGTTATTTGCACAGTGTGGATGAGAGTCCTTGTTTCTTCATTCATTCATCAGTACTGAGCATTATCAATTTTTTAAAATTTTTGCCTATCTGATAGGTGAGAAATAGCATCTTGTTTGGATTTGCATGTCTTTAATTCGAGGAAAGCTGAATATCTTTTCATACATTTATTGGATGTTCACAATTGTTCTTCTGAGAGCTGTCTTTCATATCCTATGCCCATTTTTTGGCTCTCTTGTTCATATTTATCCTCTGTAAAATAAGGAAATTATCTTTTTGTCTATTGTGTGTGGCAAATATTGGGTAGAACTTTATCATTTGTCTCTTGAGTTTGTGGAATTTCCTTCCATAAGGACATTTTAATTTTTCTGTAGTTGTGCTTATTAATATTTTGCTTTACGAAGGCTGGTGTGATGGGCAAAGAATAAGCAATGGGGTTTTGCACTTCAGATACTAATTGCTTCACCAGTTTGTCTTTGCTGAGCCAGAGACTTGGTGTTGACACCAGGCTGGAACAAGGGTGGAAGGAAGGTTATGTTGGTCCAGCTGCTCTGCCTTGGACTGAGTATCCCCTCAAAACTTGACCCCCACTGTGACAGTGTTGAAAAGTAGAGCCTGGAAGAGGTGAATAGATTCTGAGGACCATGCAGTAGTGAATGGATTAATAATGGTTGTTGGGGCATGGTTCGGAGGGCTGTAAAAGAACAGCACGTGAGAGCTTCTCTTTCTCTGCTCCACCATTTTCTGCCATGTGAGACCCCTGCATTGCTGTAAAGCCACCACTAAGAAGACCCTCGCCAGATGTATTCCCTGGACTTTGGAAATGTAAGCAATAAATTTTATTTTCTTACAGATTACCCAGTTTCAGGTATTTTGTTATAAGCAACAGAAATGGACTAATGCATGCTCTTGGTGCTGGGTCTGCCACATTCTTAGGCCCAGAACAACGCCCTTTTCCACTTCACCCCTTTGGTACAAAAGATAGCCCGTTTGTCTAATCTCCTCTACCCTCATGGACAATTATCTTTCTGGGGCTTCATCACTCTTTCTGTAATCTAACCTTGGCAAGGTCA